>NC_069783.1:134840207-135140207 GCF_027406575.1 Nycticebus coucang
CCTGCAGGGACCAGCTGGTGTCTCTCATGGGCAACATGGGGGAGAGTTCCAGAAAGGACCAGGTACAGAGGCGTGGAGAGTTCCAGAAAGGACCAGGTACAGAGGCGTGGAGAGTTCCAGAAAGGACCAGGTACAGAGGCGTGGAGAGTTCCAGAAAGGACCAGGTACAGAGGCGTGGAGAGTTCCAGAAAGGACCAGGTACAGAGGCGTGGAGAGTTCCAGAAAGGACCAGGTACAGAGGCGTGGAGAGTTCCAGAAAGGACCAGGTACAGAGGTGTGGAGAGTTCCAGAAAGGACCAGGTACAGAGGTGTGGAGAGTTCCAGAAAGGACCAGGTATGGGCATGCACGTAACAGTGCAGTTCTAGCTCAGGGTGATCACAGCAGGACCACATATCCCCTTCTACCACATCCTCGGGCCTGAAGGGGTAAGGGAGGGAGCCGTGGAGAACACCCGCCCCTCGTGGCCTGGCTCTCCTAACCTGTGAAGCTGTTAGGCCAGTTCCTCCCTAATGCACCCCCAGTGCCCTCTCCACCTCCTTGGGCTGCATCTAGTGGATGAGGCTGGGGCTGCAGTCCAGAGAAGGGCCCAGCAAGGCCTTTTTTCAGAATCCAGTGTGTACGGCTTCAAGGATGGCCACTGCGGCACCCTTGGTAAAAGTGAAAGCTGGACAGAAGCTGGATCACCCACATATAGGGCAGGCCAGATGACGGTGACCTTCCATCCACATGAAGAAAAACAGGCCGCTGCTAAGGGAACGTGCAGGCTGGGCGTGTGCTGAGACAGGGCCTGCTGCAGCTGCCTGTCAGTGTGCCTCACATCGTGTCACCCTGGTGGAACAAGGAACGTGCCAGCAACACTGGGGGTGAGGGGTCCGCTGTATTTTACATGCTTTGTACCACCTTCTTTTGTTTCACACTAAGCACAGAACACCTTTAAAAGTGATTTGCATAAAGAAGTGTTTTATATAGGTAAAAAAACAAAGCTAAAAATACGGTAAGGAGGGAATGAACAGGAAAAGATGCCAGTGTTTTCCCCTAACTGATGATTTGGCAATCTCTGTGAGTCGATGAACACACTTGGGGCACCTGCAGTGTGCCGGGCACCAGGAACCTGTAAATGCTCACCACTACGGGAAACCAACGGGGACGCTGGATGCACCCCTGCTGCCTACGGCACAAGGTGGGTGCAGAGCAGGCACAGCCAAGGTGACAGGACCAGGGGCTGGTTTCCAGGGGTGAGACCCATGGAAGTGCTCTGGGCTGGAGGGTATGTGGGTGTGGGGTGCTCCTGCCTGCCCTGGGTTTGCAAGAGGAAGCAGTTGAGAGAACATGCTGGACTGTGGAGGGCCTCCGAAGCCTTCCAAAGACATGTGGACACCATCGCACAGGGCCTAAGAGACATGCAGGCCAGTGGGACAGACGGATAGAGGCGGCAGTGGGCATGAGGGCCAGAGCAGGGCAGTGTCACGCTCAGGCTGCAGAGCAAGTTACCCCAGGGTGGTTGTGCAGCCCCCCTCCTGTAACTGGTCAGGTAAATTCATCTTCCAGATAAGCCAGAGAGGTGCAAATGGCTTGCTCTGCCTACCCAGTCCTGCTGCCTAGGAGGCCAGCCCATCTCCCGCCAGAGAGGGCCCTCAGTCAGAATTAGCCTGAGAGACCCTCTTGTTCATTGAGCTCCGGGGCAGGTGGGGGCAAGGTCTGCCTGGGGATGCCTAGAGCCTATGGCAGAGTGACAGTGGACAGAGAGACGTAGAGGTCTGAGGCGGAGAACTATAAGCTTTTTGCAGAAAGCAGAAAACAGAAAACTCCTGGGGACATGGAAGGTGGGTACTCCTTCAGGTGCTGAATTTGACAAGTCCAGGTTGCCTGGTACATGGTGCTAAGAAGGCTTCTGAGGTCACATGGCTGGGGAAGAGGGCCAGGGTCAGCTGCTGATGCAGGCCCGGGGTGAGGGGTGTGGCCTGGGGCAGGCTTATCCCGGGTTTGCAGTCCTAAGGCCTCTGAAGGCCAAGGGAGACTGTCTGACGACCCTGGGACCAGCCTTTTAGGGGATCACTGTAATGTTCCCAGCAGCCAGGCAGTGTGGGGTCCCCGGGCAGCCAGTGGGAACCTTTCCTGGCTCCTGACCTGCCAAAGAGAAGTGGCTGAGCCCTGGGGCTCTGCAGAGAAGACAGGCCCTCCACATCCCGAGGGTAGACACGCTGCAGAGCTCAGGTTCCACATCACCTTTCCACAGGTGCAGGGTGTGGAGGCCTCTGACACAGGCCCCAGCTAACAGCAGCCCAGGCTAGAGGGCTGCTTGCTCTCCTGGCTCTCGGGTGGACTTCCCTCCATTCCTGCAAGGAGAATTGCATCAACTGAGCACCCTGCAGCTGACTGGGCAGGGGCCACTCTGACCCTGACAGTCAGAGTGGTTAACTTGGGCTCCTAGGCCTGCCATGGGCCTAAAGGCCCAGGGGACATTTCAGGTGGTGGACCAGAGTAGACAAAGGCACAGACCAGAAGAGCCAGAACGAGGCCACATCTTCAGCTGTCAGGACAGCAAGGAGCAGGGAAGGAGTCTGAGACTACAGGTGGGGTCAGGAAAGCTGCAGGCCTGAGGCCAGGGTGACGGTCAAGACAGGGGTGTCCAAGGACAGCAGAGGGCCACAAATTGAGGAAATGGCAGGGTCTGAGGTGACAGGAGGATGGTGGATGTCCCTACCCCCCTTGGCCAGGCCCATACGCACGGATGAGGCCTCCATCGCCGACCTGCAGCTGGGCGCTGCTCCGCCTTTCCAGGTCCTGCAGCACCGAATGCTCGAACGCCAGGGCGGCCACGCGGCTGAAGAATGCCTTCACATTCTCCCCTGTGGGCCCCGAGGCAGCCGTGACTACCCCTGGTTGCATTTGGCGTAGGAGCCAGGACGGGCCTCTCTGAGTTTGGCCCATGGCCCCTCCTAGAGCACCCTGACAGGAACAGCAGCACAGGACAGTGCAGCCTGCCCACCCGTGTTATAACGGCTGTGCCTGCTAGCCCCCCTCCCACCTGTCGCCCCCTCTCCACCTGCCCACCCCACTCCCTCACACCTCTGAGCCTTCATTCTCCAGTATCTACTCTTCTAATCAGTTGCCATTGACCACTAAGGGCCGGGTGCTGGGACATGTGGAGCTCTGGACAGACACTTTTGATAGCTGTTGGATGGGGCTGTGAGGATTACTGTGCTCCCCTGTGGAGTCTCTGTGTATCTTCCTCCAAGTGGAGTTGCTGCCCATCAGGGGGCTGCTTGCTCCCAGGCCCCAACGGGAACACTATACACACCCCTGGTGCAGTGTGCAACCTGAACATCTGCTCAGGGCAGTCCTGCTTGGCCCATAGCAAGCTCTCTATAAACTGTTAACCTGACAAAGGAGGGCAGGTTCTGACAGCAGAAGGGAGACTGTCTGAAAGGAGCAATAGAGGACACCAGGGACTGCCAGGTGTTTGCACTGGGCTGGAGGTGGCACAGACCTTCAGCGCACACCCAGTCCCTGGCTGGGTGTTCACTGTCTTTCCCTGCCAGGGGCAAGCACTACTGGGTCTGATTTCTTGAGGGCCCAGAGCCCTAGGGGCCCACTATGTGCCAGACACTGCACGCTATTCCCTTTCATCCCCGACAACCTGTGATTTCAGTCTGCTCTTCGTGTCTCTCCATTTTCTAATTTTTCCTCAGTAACTACATACAGATGTGATTTAAAATTTCCTTTTCCTAACAAAACCAAGACGGGCAGCATCGGCCTGATTCCCAGAAGAGACGACTGAGGCTTGGAGAGGTGGGCATCTTGCCAGGGGCTGGGGGCCCAGTGTGGCTTTGGGCAGACTGGGTGGGGAGTGGGATGGGTGAGAGCTGGGGGCTGCAAGCCACGATGATACCCAGGAGGGAGTGGGAGCCCCCCCCCCTTACTGGGCCTACTACATGCTGAGAAGTGTCACACACTTGGCATCTGAGGGGCAGGGGCAGGACAGTGCCGTAGTTACAGGTGTTTCCATCCTGGCTCTGTTGCCTCCTCCCCTGTGGGCCTGGGAGTGACTTCACAGGGATAAGACAGAACCTGCCTCCCAGGTAGTCCTGAGGGCTGCCTTGGAGAACATGCCAACATGGCATGAGGCAGGGCTGCTCCTCCCCCACCCCTGAGGCAGGCCTCCTAAGGCACTGCCAATTGCCAGCATGGGGGGCTGTCACACCAGTACATGCGGGGCCACGGAAGGGAAAGGCAGACACACAGGGAGAGCGGCATGGCCTGAGAGCCGTGCTCTGTCCCCACCACAGTGACAACCCGGGTCCCACTCACCGGTCTTGGCGGACACCGACCAGTACTCAGCCTGCATCTGGTTGGCCATGTGCACAGCCTCTGCTTCGGCCTGCTCACACGCTGCCCCTGACTGGGAGAAGTGGCCTCGCTGACGCGGGGCTTGCACCCGTCTGCAGAGGCCCCTGGGGAGGCAACTGCCTGTTCCCCACGGTGCCACTTCCCTCCCTCAAACATGGGCTGCAGGTGGAGGCACTGTCCTATGGGCCATCCAAGCCTCTAGTGCTGCTCTGCTCACCAGAAGGTCCTTCTTGGTTCCCACCAGGAAGATGAAGCAGGAGCTTGCCTCATTCTCTCGTAGCGCGTCCTGCAGCCACTGCCTGGAATACAGAGGGGAGACGGCTGAGACATGCCACCTACCCACTCACCCAGAGCAGGGCACAGGGTCACACACCTCCCTAAGGCCAGCTACATCGGCCTGGAGGTGCAGGAGGGGCGCCTTGGCCCATGCTCGCTGGCAGGGTGCTGGCACCACCACCAGATGGGCTCAGCTGGATAGGAAGGGGTGGAAATACAGGAGCACTGTTAAGGGGCAGTGAAGACCCCACTCTGGCCCTGGCTTGGCCCTCGACTCATGAGACCTTGGGTGAGTCCTGCACTTTTATTAACTAGAACGATCACCCCCGCTTCCCTCACAGGGCTTGGAAGATGCTGGATGTGAATGTCCCAGGGCTTTGGTCCACCAGCTGGATGACTCCCAGGAGAAGCAAGATGGCCTCCCAGCCTCGGTCACATTACCAGTTTGCTCTGCCCTAGATAGCAAGGGCCAAATTCATGTCCCTTCAGACTAGACTGGCTCTAAAATTTTAAGGCCCAGGGCAAGGTGAACGAACATATGAGACCCCTCCTTCAAACTGATTAACTTTTGAGATGGTGACAGCAGAGTATTAAAGCAAGTGCAGGCTCTTTGGAGCACGTGCCCTGCTGAGACTGTGCTGGCCTCACACTCAGGTGCTACCGCCCACTGGCTTCGGAGTGGGGATCCCTTTCAGGCAGCTTCCTAAACCCAGGGGAAGCACAGGGGCTGCAGAACCCGGACTTGCCTGGTGTGCTCCAGAGTCTGCACGTCAGTAAGGTCAAAGGCTGTGATGATCACTGGACCCGGAAAAAGGCAACAGCCAGTCAACCACAGTGAGGCAAACAGTGTGACAAAGAGAGGCTCTGTGTCAAAAAGGAGGGGCCCAGGAGGAGCCCAGCTCCTGAGGAACTGCCAGGGCGCCCCCATCCTGGCACTCAGTACCAGACCCCACGACGGAAGGTGGGGAGGAAACACTGCACGGCTCCCAGGACCCTCCTCCCCACTGCCCTCCCCTGCTGCACCCAGCAGCCCAACCTCAGGGTAGAACCCAGGGAGGGTGGAGAAGGCAGGCAGGACACTCAAGGCTTTGACAGCAGAGACTCTCGGCCACTTTTGGCTAAGGGGGCTCGGATGAGGGTCTTAACTGCTGAGCCTCAGTTTCCCCACCTATAAAATGGTGGCAATGACACCTCTAGCTCTCAGGTGCAGCTGTTTTAAAAAGCTATTTGTCCAGGGCCTGTCACAGGACAGACTGTCAACAATGCAGCTATGGCTATGACGATGACTGCAACAGCCAGCTTTAGGGAAACAACTTCTGTGGAGCTGGGTGGGCAGAAAAGGATGCAGTCTGTTCCCTGAGCTCCTCTGGTCACTGCCCCACCCTGTCCAGTGGTGTTGGGGAATGGGGAGTGCTGGACCCCCTTAGGGAGGACATTCCAGGACAATGGCTGTGCTCTACTGGCCACCAGGTGTGTGAGCAGGGCTGGACAGGGGCTTCCTCTACACTTGGCTGAAGGCTGCAGGAGTGCCTAGGTCCCCTCCGGAAGCAGCGGGGAAGGGAAAAGAAACTGAGGACAGGGATGACGGCAGCCAGGCTGCTGTTTGCAGACTGCTGCGACGAGGCACCTCACACCTCATCCCCATTGGAGAAGCATCCCCTCTCAGAAGAGAGGGGCTGGAGAGGCCATGTGGCGCTCATGGTTTGTTTCCTGATTTTGCTTCTTCCAAATACTAAAGAAGGTGTTTTTTTTTTTTTTTTACCACATTAAGTAGACATAATGGCACCCTATAATAATTTGAGTCTGGTTCTAGAAGCTTCTGACGGTCCTCTCACATCTCCTACTGAACTCCATCTCTGTCTTCCCCCAGGAAGGTGGGGTGGGTGCAGGCAGCTAACGTGTGCCTCCTGCTGACTGTCAGTGCTGCCCAGTGCACGGGCTGTCCTCGGCTCTGGAGGTCCCACTGGGGACCTGGCTGTCCTCCCATGGCCCCTTGTCACTCATCCTCTTTGGCCTAGCCCCTCCTGTTGAGGAGGGACAGCCTCTTCCCTGGAGTCCAATGCTGCTCTTTCTTGCTGGGGCCTCTCTCAGGATCTTTCTGAGCTGAAGACTGGGGCTGAGATTTAAAGCCAGCACCCACCACCACAGAGTCCCTAAAGGGCCAGCCAGGCCCCAGCATGAAGGCAGCTTCCCTGTCCCCAGGCAGCAGCCCAGGTGTTTTCTCAGTGGTCAGAGGCCAGAAACTGGAGCATCTGGGTTTCCTGTGGTGCAGCTGAGCCAGGAGTCCTACTGCACATGGCTGAGGGCCCCAGAATTGCAGGCTGCTCACCCTGGGCACCCCGGTAGTAGGCAGATGCGATGCACTTGAACTTCTCCTGCCCAGCTGTGTCCCAGCTGTAAGGTGGGTGAGAGAGAAAAGAAAAGCAGTGGGAGGTTAAGCAATTGTAGGGTTTTGAGTCAACAAGCTAGTGGGAGGGAGGGTAGGAGACCTGAGCGTCCATGCCAATGGGTAGGCTTTAAGAAGTGCCTATTGTGACCCCTCTGTCCCTGTCGCCAGGTTCTCATGATCCCTTCCTGGGTGCTTGGAAGTGCCTGGGGTGTGGGGGGGACCTCTCTCACTGCAGTCACTGTGGCTGGGGAGAGGGGCTGTGGCATTAGTCGGTCCACTGCCCTGATGAATGGAAGTACAGCTTGGTCTCTGCTGGCTGGGACATTAAAAAGGAGTCCAGGGGCCAGGCACGGTGGTGGCTCATGCCTGTAATCCCAGAGCTTTGGGAGGCTGAGGCCAGAGGATCATTTGAGCCCAGGAGTTCAAGGCCAGTCTGAACAACACAGTGAGACCCCGTCTCTACATTAAAAAAAAAATTAAAATAAAATTACCTAGTTGTGGTGGCATGCACCTGTAGTCCTAGCTACTTGGGAGGCTAAAGGTGGAGGATGGCTTGAATCTAGGAGTTTGCAAGGTTACCATGAGCTATGATTGCACCACTGTACTCTAGCCTTAGTGACAGGGCAAGACCCCATCTCTTAAAAAAAATAAAAGTAGCATATGGCCCACAATGGGGCTTCCCTTAAAGATGTGGACTTCTACCTACAGAAGAGGGTCTGTGAATGGTGCTGGGGCTCTAGGCTGGGCCTCCAGCTGTGGCTCTTGTCACCTGCTCACTGGGGCATTGCTTCACCTTCTGCGCTGCAGGTCCCAGGTCCCTAACAGGTGACTTTGAGCAGTTAGCTCCAGCTCTCTGGATGTCAAGAAGGACTTAGGAGCCCTAGGTCCATGGAAAAGAATGCAAAGTCGATCAATGTCTGCCATGGGCACAGCCTAGTAGAGGAGAAGGCCCACATGCTGAGATCTACTCACGCTGGTTTAGAACAAGGCAGGAGGTCAATATGTAGGGACGGGTCTGAAAATCTATCCCATTTTAAAGTCAGTAGATCGAAATTTAACTTTTCTCAGTAAACCAAAAAGTAGACAGACCACAAGTAGCACACTGTTTGGTCTGAAAAATTTTTAAGGGATCCAGAGAGATGCAGTGACAGGTTTTTTTTTCATTAATTCATTCATATTTCCTTTCATTTCTGAAGAAGACTCTGGAGGGAGGAGCTGGGAGTGGTGGCCTGAGAGTGGGGCCTGTTGGGAGACTGCCAGTTGTCTCAATGTAAGACAAGAGCTGGGACAGTATTCCTGTTTTGTCCTGGGCCCTCTGATGAGATACAGCCTGTGGTCACAACAGTGAGTCTAGCCACCAGCTACTCTCTCATTCTCTACCCAGGCTGCCCTCACAGGCTCTTTGCAGTCCCAGTTTTGCAGCTCCCACAGTACCTCAGCCCTGTGTTCTTACAGCCTCTTTTGCTCTGGACTAATCCTATACTCTCCCTCAGGCCCAGTTTGGTATCATCTGTCTGCAGCACCCCAGGGCTGAGGAGGTCCTGAGAGGGGAGGGAACAGTCTTGACAGAGTCAGGAGCTCATGCAGGCTCAGCTCAAACCGGGTCAGGGGACTGAGGAAGGAAGCTGGGAGAGACAAAGGGGAAGGGGGCCAAGACAGAGTCCTGGTGATTTCCAGCAGGCAAGCCCGGGGCAGGGACGGCCATGTAGGAGAGCACGGAAAGGGGAGGGTCCAGGCAAGATGCTAGCCAGGGTGGGTAAGGCTCAGGCGAGAGAAAACCAGAGGAGGGACGAAGCCCCTGGGCCACTGAGAGGGGCTGGCAGGGGAGAAGACAGACAGAACAACAGACAGAGGCACTCACATCTGCAGGCTGTAGGGAATCCCCGCAATCTCAAAGCGCTCAATTTCAAAGTCCACCCCAATGGTGGCCTTATAATCTCGGTCAAAAACATTCTTGCAAAACCTGTGGGAGGAAGAGAAGTCATCAGAGAAGTGTCCTCACAGAAGTGTGCACGGAAGCTTCCCTGTGATAGTGCGAGTGTGGATGGACAGAGTAGCCACCCAGAACGCGTGCGGGAAGGGAGGGGGCAGGAGCCCTGGAAATCTGCAAGTTAGAAGCTAAGTGAAACTGGGTGTACAACCACGGGGCAGGCAGCGGACGGGTGAGTCTGTGGTCCCAGGGGTACAGAGGGATGGACACCAGTCTCCCGGATGCCCGACCCTACCATCTCCCTGATTTCTGGTACCCCTTTCCCTCCAGCTGCCACCAGGCTGAGGCACAGTGGTTCCTGGGAGCCACACTGTTCCTACTGTGACACTGTCATTTGGGCCACCCAGGTAGAGGTGTGACAAGCTGGTGCTAGAGGGTGTGGCCGATGGGGCTTAGGAGCTGTGTACCTGTGGATGAGGCTGGTCTTCCCCACGTAGAGATCGCCAACGACAACCACCTTGGAGAGTCTGAGCCTGTGGAAGATACATCCATGTAGCCTCAGGCAGAGTCTGTGGACACTCACAGGCCCTTCCTTCCCTGAGCTCTCTGCTAGGGAGCCACCCCTCACTCCTGAACGTAGGACAGGCCACCCTGTCCCCCCTCTCCAGACATCAGAGGGGAGGGTGGGAGCGCCTGCATTGCTCTGGGGATGCTGATGCCCCTAGAGCTGCACCTCAGACCCCTCTTGGCCAAAGCCCCTGTCCTGAGGTAGACATGATAAGAGGCTGAGTCACAGGCTGAGGGGGCAGAGACAAAAGCCCAAGGTGGGGTGTGGTAACCAAGAGCCACGGGCACATCCCTGTGGGGAGGAGCTATGCTGAGGGTCAGACATGCGGCCTCTGTGCATGGAGGCACCAGAAGAGGCAGGGTGCAGGCAGCCCCTGCACCCTCCTGCCCACCCCAGGGCTGTGTGCCTGCCTGGGCTCCAGCTCCTCGCAAGCAGCTACTCTCTGGCCAGGATGCCACTGTCACCTGCTGACTTGGAAAGGCCCAGGGTCATGGCGTGTACAGGACTCTGGGTCAACACATCTGGCTGTGGGTTAAGCCAAGCCAGCTCTGAGGTTCTTAGGCTCTCTGGGGACACTGCTCACTGACAGCAGCCACCAGCCTCACACTGGGTGTGTCCTGCACCCTTTGCAGCAGCATTTCTGGGAAGATGGGGTCTTGCTATGTTGCCCAGGTTGGTCTTGAACTCCTGGGCTCATGTTCTCCCTCCTGTTTCAGCCACCGGAGTAGCTGGGACTGCGGGTACATGCCACCCAGCTTCCTGGGATTTGTATTTGAAAAGTTTCATCCCAGAGGAATTCAATAGCTGCAACTATAAACCTGGGTAAACACCTGACAGGCAACGGCTAGTAGACAGCCAGAGGGGGCCTCTGTGTCACTTTGTGACTCGGCCTGCAGTTCACCTTTGCCCTGTCCATGAGGGCAGGGGCTGTGTGTCTACCCTGCTCCCAGGTGTTCTTTCCTTCTGGAACAGGCTGACTCTGACCCCATTTCTCGGATGAAGGATGAAGGTACTTGTAAAGACCTTGAGGCAGGGACCCTCTGTGCCTTCGTTTCCCTGCTTCCAGTAGGGTCAGGGAAGTAATTGCACACAGCACTGGCTGTGGCACTAGCATTCCCCAGCTGATGGCATTACGTTATACCATGACCACAGTTTCTTCAGCCATTCTGACCTGAGCTCTGCCTCACTCTGTGCAGCCTTGGGGACCTCTGAGCTGGGCTCTCTTGCAGCCTCACCACACTGTGTGACACCTGTGAGCTCAGCCAACTCCTTGAGCGGACTGTGAGCTCCTCAGGATGAAGGGCTAAAGCAGGCCCTTGACCTGTTTGTTAAAAGAAGGAATGAATATTGCCAAACCCCTGTGCTGGTGGTGGCAGGTGCTTCAGAGGCAGGAACCCCCTCTGGCTAGGTCTAGTGAGGAATGTAGACAAGTAAACCCGCAATTCTAGGAGGTTAGTTCTTGGGGCACCCCGTCTACCCCAGGCTGGAGGAGGTGGTCATGGGGGATCAGAGAAGGGTCCCAGAGGACCTGACACTTACACTGAGACCTGGAGGGGATGGGGACAAGGGAATGAACCTGTGCTGAGCCCCCAGGCTGAAAATCACCCTAGTGGGAAAAGGGTCGTTGCACATGGCAGAGGTGTGTCAAGTGGAGCCAGATAAAAACCTTTCTAGGTGGGCGGCACCTGTGGCTCAAAGGGGTAGGGCGCTGGCCCCATATGCCAGGGTGGTGGGTTCAAACCCAGCCCCAGCCAGAAACTGCAAAAAAAAAAAAAAACAAACCCTTCTAGGTCTATACCGGGTTGCACTGGCCTGGTCTGTGTAAGCGTTTCATTTACTCATTCTTTCATCCACACATTCATTCATGCGCTCCCTCCTTCCCCCAGTTCTTGTCCCCCACCCCACGCCCCACAGGCTCACCCAACAGTCCCCATGTTCCTGCGCTGGCAGGCTGCACTGACGTGTCCATGGAAATGCTCCTTGAGCTGCAGGCAGGCTTCGGGTGTGTACCACTGCAAAGAGACAGACAGATCAACAGACAGACCGAAACACCATCCTGCCAAGCTGCAGCTCCAATCTCAGGGCTGGGCAGCGACGGGGGGGGACTTACTTCCCAGCCCTTTCTCCTGAGCCTGGCGGCTGGCGGCCTCCTTAGCTTTCCCTGACCCTCTGTCATGTTTGTCCTCTATGTCATCAGCCTCAAGGCTCTGGGGTCTTGTGAGTCCAGAGGAGCCAGGCTAGATCAAAGTGCCTAGGCAGGTAGACAGAGACTCAGAGAGATGGGTCTCACCTGGGGGGCTGTCCCCTTGCTGCATGCATGTGACCAGACTTCTTGGAGTGAAAGGAGGGGTGGAAAATGAGG
This sequence comes from Nycticebus coucang, assembly GCF_027406575.1. Classification (NCBI taxonomy): domain Eukaryota; kingdom Metazoa; phylum Chordata; class Mammalia; order Primates; family Lorisidae; genus Nycticebus; species Nycticebus coucang. Next base: position 134,852,084 of record NC_069783.1, read on the forward strand.
GCCCTTTTGGCTCCAAGGTCCTCTCACACAGTCTGCGGATCTCTGATGCCATTTTAGTTTTAAAAGTACGCATACCTGCACCAGGACAATGCCTTAGAAGGGACTTTGAGTCTTCCGCATTTCGTGGAAGGTAGAACTGAGTGGTTTAGGAGCGTGGGCCCTCAAGGTCAGGAAGAACTGCCCATGCTCTCCCCACCCTTACCTGCTTTGCCCAAATCTCTGAACTTTAACTTCCCCATCACAGACAAATGAGATAATTGTAAAGCCATCAGCACAGAGCCAGCCTGGCATACACTAAGGCTCAATAAATGTCCACAGACTGTTAAGAAATGATGGCACATACTGAATAGTTTTTAGTTTAGTTTTTTTTTTTTTTGAAACAAGGTCTCATCCTGTCACATAGGCTGGAGTGATCATTACTCATGGCAGCCTTGACTCCTGGGCTCAAGCGTTCCTCCCACCTCATCCTCCCAAGTAGCTGGGATTATGGGTGTGCACTTTCATGGTGGCTGATTTGTACATTTTTTGTAGAGATGAGGTCTTGCTATGTTGTCCAGGCTGGTCTCACACTTTTGGCCTCAAGTGATCCCTCATCCTCCAGCCTTGGCCTCCCAAAGTGCTGAGATTACAGGCATGAACCACCACACCCAGATCACTTTTGTTTATAATTAGAAAAAAATGAAATTACACAAAGTGACCACTATTTCCTGCCATCAGATTGGCTGAACGTGGTAAGGATGTGGGGAGAAGGGCATTGTTGAGGCTGCTGGTGCGATCTTCCGTGCATGGGTACGGTTTCCTGCCCCACCTGCTCTGCCCCTCTGGGGGCTCCTTGCATCTACAGCTCCCCTACCCAGCCCTAGTGTCTCTTCCAGGTTTGAGGGCATCAGTCAGGCTCTGCAAGGGCCTAGCTGCCCTCTCAGTTTCAGCTGTGATGGAGGCAGCAGGGACGGTAGAAGGAGCTTTGCAAAGGGCAAGCTACGAAACCTCACTGGGCCTCGGTTTCCTTATCTGTACAATGAGGCGCTCATACAGCACCTTTTTGTGTGGTTTTGGAGGAGTAACTAAACAATCATACAGGTGAACAGCTTAGCCCAACAGTCTGCTCTTGTGCAGGCGAGTGCCAGCTACCACAGGAAAAAGCTGACTGTTTTTTCCTGCCAATTTCTGTGACAGCTTTGAGTTATGGGTAAACCTGGACACAGTGGTCAATAGAGGAATCTTACTGTTCTGGACTGACTAGAGAAGTGTGGTAAGGAAGGCCCCAGGATAGGAAGGGTGAGCCAGTTTTAGAGACCGGAAAAATAGAGGGAAGGACTTTCCCAGGCAGTGGTCAATGGACCCAGGCCGACCTGACCACAAATTCCTCAGGTCTGAAGGGATGTGATGATGGGATGCGGGATGAACATGGCCAGCAGTGGTCTGTGACCCCTGACTCCTGCAGGCAGAAGGAGGAGAATCCCACCTTCTGTGAAAACAGGATGGATGCTCTGGGATGCCTTCCTGGAGCAAGGAGCTCTGCAGCCAGACTCAGCCAGGTCAAATCCTAGCTCCACCATGCCCAGTTGTGTGATGTCGGGCACCCTTTCTATCTTTCTAATCCTCACTGTCCCATACTGTCAATGGGGTCCTTTGTCCCTTGAGATCTGGACTGTTTTATGCTAATAACATTTCCTTTTTTATTTTTTGAGACAGAGTCTCACTCTGCCGCCCTGGGGTTGAGGTCGTGGAGCCATCAGAGCTCACAGCAACCTCAAATTCTTAGACTCAAGTGATCCTCTTGCCTCAGCGTCAAGAGGTGCTGTGCTGGGGCTACAGGAGCCTGCCACAACACCAGGCTATTTTTTTTTTTTTTGAGACAGAGCCTCAAGCTGTCACCCTGGGTAGAGTGCCGTGGCATCACAGCTCACAGTAACCTCCAACTCCCGGGCTCAAGCGATTCTCCTGCCTCCACCTCCCAAGTAGCTGGGATTACAGGCACCCGCCACAACGCCCAGCTATTTTTTGGTTGCAGCCATCATTGTTGTTTGGCAGGCCTGGGCTGGATTCAAACCTGCCAGCTCAGGTGTATGTAGCTGGCGTCTTAGACAGGCGCTAAGCCAACACCAGGCTATTTTTAGAGACAGGGTCTTGCTCTTGCTCAGGCTGGTCTTGAACTCCTGAGCTCAGGCAACCCACCTGCCTCGGCCTCCCAGAGTACTGGGACTACAGGCACGAGCCACTCACTGCACCCGGCCACACTTCTGTTTCTTTTGGTTCATGAAACACCAGCCTCCGTCTTCTCTGGTTACCATTGTCATTGCCAAAGAAGGAATGGCTGCAGAGCCCAAACACCCAGAGTTTATGGTCACCTCCTCTTTACAAACCTGGGTGCAGAATCCAGAAGATACAAAAGACCATTCATTCCACAGAGAGGATCTCTCTCTCTGTGCCTGTCCCAAGCCACACAGGCAACCACTGAGAGTAGAGGCTTATGTGCCCTTCAGGAAATATTTTCTGCATGTATAATATAAACAAACACAAGACATTCCCCCCTCTTTGTTTTTACACAACAGGGGTGTGCTCCACACGCTCTGCTGCACACTGCTCTCTTCTTTGCATTGCTATGTAATGATTTACTTGGGCTCTCATGGCATGGCAGCCTCTGAGGAGGCGGCTCTTTCTTCCTCACATCTGTGCCAGGAAGTAGCACTGCTTGTTTAGCCACCCTCCTCTCAGAGGACATTTATGTTGTGCCTGACCTTCTGCTGTTACAGCTGCCACAACATCCGTCCTTGTGCACATTGTACACCACACCAGGGTATCCACAGAGCAAATTCTTAGAAGTGGAATGGCTGGATCAGAGGCCAGGGGCATCTGCAACTTGGCTAAATACTGTCCTCCTGTCCTCTGTGGAGGTTTTACTGATTTGCACTGACTGCTGCAATTAATATTGGATTTTAATAAAGAAGAGAGTTGTGAGTTTTTAGCAGAAATTGAATACAGAACGGCAAGGGCAGAGAGCCCTGGATTTGGGGTCAGGAAACTGGAATGCTATCTTTTTTTTTTTTTGAGATAGAGCCTCGAGCTGTCACCCTGGGTAGAGTGCGGTGGCATCACAGCTCACAGCAACTCCTGCCTCGGCCTCCCAAGTAGCTGGCGCCCACCACAACGCCTGGCTATTTTTTTGGTTGCAGCCATCATTGTTTGGTGGGCCCAGGCTAGATTTGAACCCGCCAGCTCTGGTGTATGTGGCGGGTGCCCTAGCCTCTTGAGCCACAGGCTCCGAGCCTGGAATGCTATCTTGACGACAGTAATGATAATGAGAACAGCAGCCATGACTGCAAGGGAGCTCCTGTGTACCTCAAGACAGGATTTATCCTCGTGTAGCAGGTCTGAGAGGCTGAGGACCTTACTCATGCACACATGTAGTTTACTGACGAAATCACGATTCACAGCCAGGACTGTCTGATTTTTCAGTCCATGCCCATATAACCTCCATGCCACAGTGGTACCTGGTTGTTGACATTAACTTGCTGCCTTGAGCAAGCCAATGGCCAGTGTCCTAGCTTCTTAAAGAGAAGCCTGGTAAATTGGATGCTTTATTACTGGGAGTGAGTGAAGACCGCGGGGAGCTGGTGTGGCCACAGTGTCAGAAAAGCAGGGCAGACATAATAACTCTCTACCTTAGGGAAGCTGGCGATGATGCGATCTCGGCTCACCGGGGGCCCCAAAGATGTGAGGGAGGACCTCATCCTTCCAGAAACCTGCGGACACAACCAGCGAAAAGGGAGTGAGGGAGCCATGCAAATCCTTGAACACTCACCCTTGAGTTTCTCCCTAACTTCTCTTCAGCTTTACAGACAGACCTACGCCTTCCTCTCCTAGTTCCTACAGGATGAAATCTCGGGGTGAATTGGGGGCCTTTTAGTTTCAGCCTTCCCTCCCCCCCCCGGAAGCCCTCGGCCCACCCAAACCTACTCAGCAGCTCACTCTCCCGTCCTTTGCAATGCAACCAGCCCTTCTCCCCGCTAGGGCGGCCTTGTCCAAGGTCTACTGTTATCCTTCCGCACCTGACCCTGCCCAGGGTGGTGAGTCAGGAAATGAGGCGGCTCTGGGAGTCGCAGGCTGCGTTCAGGTTATTGGGGTAGGCAGTGGGCGGGGGGCTGCGGCGCCCTCGCGACCCCGGCCTCCGGGACGGCCCTGCGCCGGGGTGGGCTGAGGATTGCACAGAGGGGCGGGCGAACTCACCCGCAGCAGCTGCAGGGGCTGGGGGTTCCGCGCGGCCTGGTCTGCACCGGACCCGCTGCGGCGATCACCATGGCAACCAGGGTCACGCCGGCCTTGCAGGCGTCTGACGAATCCCCGACGTCGGGGGCGGGGTCTGGGCGGAACTAAGGCAGAAGAAGTCCCCCAAGCCCCTGCACCGGCGATCGCCATAGCAACGAGAATTTCCTTGGAGTCGGAGAGGCGCGGCCTGAAAGCCGGAGATCACCATGACTACCAGCGCCCTGCTGGGTGGAAGACAGTGGGCGGGGCCAAGAGGCCAGGTGGGTGGAGTCTCACTGTCCGCACAGAGATTCGTGCCACCTCTGACGCTCCTAGGTTAGGAGAGCGGTCAAGGTCTAAGAGCTCTTGGTGTAGTATTGGTGTTTGATTGGAGTCAAGCACTCTCCAGCGGCAAGGGATGGATGTCTTCCACCTGCTGACATTAATCTGCATAGTTCTGAATCCAAGGTTGTCTGAATATCATATGCCTGGCTTCCAGAGCTCAAGCTTCAAAATTGATTTCCTTGATTAATGACTACTATAAAGCTAACCCAAGTCACGAGCTCCTCTGATCTAATTTCTGTTTGACAAGTGAGGTATGGGAGACTTAGACGGCCTCTAGAGACCCTTATAAAACCGTGGAACCAGATTTGGAGGGGTCTGCTGGGGTTCCCAGCTTTGAGATCCTATTTGATTCAGCTTCCTTATATCTCTGTATCACAATATGAGATCCTTGGTACACAGATCTCAGTCAGTCATCTTCACTTCAAAGCTGAGTGTGCTGCAGGCCGATGTTTGATGCCTTTTAACAAGTTTCACTGCAAAGGTCACAGACTTAGGGGTATGAATTTAGGTGGGTTGCAATATCTCTGGTAACTCAGTCTACTCAGCTATAATGTGGACCTAATTATCTACTTCAAAGGCTTGTTATGAGATTCACTTGAGATGGTGAAAATGCTTCTAGATTGTAAAGCTGGATTCAAGTCCATTAATCATACATTTGTTCTACATTCCCTGAAAGCCTCCTGGTATTTGCCTGGCAATTAGGAAGCAAGGAAACAGAACTGACCTGGTGTCTACCCTCCAGGAAGCTGGAGTCCAGCAGTCCAGCATGGCTTGAGGATACCACTGCCCAGGGCCTTGAGCGGTAGGCTAGGAGTTGGATCCAGGTCTGAGATAGTGGGGAATAGCGGGAGAGTTTGATGCAGGTGGTGGCTGGGTCTGGCTTGCTTTTGAGAAGCATCACTCTGGTCAGCTATGTGTTAGGACCACTGCAGAAGGCCAACCTTTGTCATTACCTGGCAGTCAGCTTGCAGAGCAAGGAGGATGGGCCAGGGCTAGGCAGTCCTGGGATCAGGACTGTGTGATTTGGGGGAAGCTACTGAACCTTTATGGATGAGGATCTGCACGCAGAATGGGGACTGAAGACTCCATTCTTGGCAGGGGAGGGCACCCCCAGAAAAATGGAAAATTAAAAAGTAAGCTGAAGGAGTTGGAACAAAGAAAAGTCAGCTAATTTACCTTTAAATTAGCTATTGATAATTTTTTTCTTTTTGCATTTTTTGGCTGGGGCTGGGGCATAAGGGGCCGGCGGCCTACTCCTTTGAGCCACAGGCGCCGCGCTATTGATACATTTCTTATCTGAACAAATTTCCAGCCTTTCCTGAAACTCTGGCCTATTGAGAATACAGGTTCCACCAATACCCTGCTGAGTCCGTGAACACTGAGGAAAATAATGGGCATAGAAAAGACTGTGGCAAGTCCTAGAAAAGATACATCTTCTAGGTGGTTTTTTTTCCATTAAACAAAGCAGATATCTGTGGTGGAGATTTGCATTTGGGGGCAGAAACCAAGGGAACAGCTAATGACACGCTCACTCAGAGAACTGCTGGCATCTTTGTTCCCTCCGTCAGCTTAGCACCTGGGCAGATAGATTTCAATAAAAGCTGAGCGGCACAGAGACTCGGAACCACTCTCAGGAGGTCCCCGGTGGTCCCCTGGGGTTCCACCTTTGAAAATTCTATCGTGTCCCCTATCTCTTTCTTTATGGTTGTTCCTAACTTTATATTTCTTCCGTCGTCGGTGGCGCCAGTTCCACAGGTCTCAGCGGACCCTGCCCCCGACAGGATCAAAGGCATGCGCAAAGTACTCAGTACAGAGAAAGCGAACATAAGTCGCTTCCCTTCCTTTTTGCACTTTGAACAAAGCAAGACGTCTTTGTTCCCCACCGTAACTGGGTAAAGCGTTATTGTTGCCACTTTGCAGTCGGCCCCTGCCTGGAGCTGTTCGCGCCTGCGCTGTGGGCGCCGAGTGTTCAGAGCGCCGCGCAGCCAACGCTACCGTGGTCGCTTGGCAACCGGGTCGCCTGGCAATGGCGCGCGCTTCCGAGCGTGAGCGCTGAGGCAGGTGAGGCGGCGGCGGTGGGACGCGGCCCGGGAACAGGGGGACCCCGGTGACCCGCCCAACCCCGCTCACACGGGGCCCACGTCCCCACACCCCAGATCACTCCCGGTCGGACTCACGCCCCTTAGAGGAGGGCAGGCTGGGTCCGCAGCGCCCGCGCTTGGCTGTGAGCCGAGTTCAAATCAGACATGGCTGCGCCCCTCCCCGCCAGGCCTCGGGTGTCCAGCGGTGCCCGGCGTCCGAGTTTGGCTCGTCTTTTTCTGGAGTGAGATTTCTGCAGGTCGGGAGCCTGTACATAGGACCAAACGCGACAAAAAAACATAATAATAACCACAGCCACCGTATTTGGAGCCCTGGTGTGCCACGCTCCTGTGCAGTAGTTAATGTGACGACTCGGGGAGGGACAGTAGGGGTTCTAGCATCACCTCCCCTTTGCAGAGGACGTAACTTCTCCAGGGCCACCCAGGGCCTGAGTCCGGAGCCAGTTCTTTTAACTGGTAACCCACACTGCTCTAGCTGCTCAAAGTGCGTGTGGGTAAAAAAAAAAATCATCCTTTAAACGCAGTTCCTTTTCATGGATGTATCAGAAGCATCTGAATATGGTTCCCTGGTGGGAAATGAGCTAAATACAGATTTGGACGTTCGCCCCTTGCCTTACCAGTTCTGTGATCTCCATCCAGCAAGCTCTTTGGCCAAATCTTACATTTTTCATTTGTAGAATGTGAATAATACAAGCCCCCTCTTTATGGGATAGTTGAGTTGGACACTAGTTATTGTTGGCACAAGATAAGCACTTAATGGAGTGATCATCTTGGGATTTGTTTGTTTTGTCCTTTGACTGAAGACCCAGTCTGTACAGTATCAGTGGTTTCTTTTCTTTTTTTTTTTTTGTAGAGACAGAGTCTCACTTTATGGCCCTCGGTAGAGTCCCATGGCATCACACAGCTCACAGCAACCTCCAACTCCTGGGCTTAAGCAATTCTCTTGCCTCAGCCTCTCGAGTAGCTGGGACTACAGGCACCCGCCACAACGCCCAGCTATTTTTTGGTTGCAGTTCAGCGGAGGCCGGGTTTGAACCCGCCATCCTCGGTATATGGGGCCGGCGCCCTACCGACTGAGCCACAGGCGCCGCCCCTTTTTTTTTTTGAGACAAGAGTCTCACTGTATCACCCCCGGTGCAGTGCCGTGGCGTCAAAGCTCACAGCAACCTCAAACTCCTGGGCTTAAGTCATTCTCTTGCCTTAGCCTCCTAAGTAGCTGGGACTACAGGTGCTCACCACAGCGCCCAGCTATTTTTATGTTGTAGTTATCATTGTTTTGGCAGGCTGAGGCTGGGTTGGAACCCACCACCCCTGGTGTATGTGGCTGGCGCACTAGCCGCTGAGCCACAGGTGCTGAGCCACATCAGCAGTTTCTTTAACGCTATGGCGTGGCAGAACTCTAGAACTCTAGCAGTTGGGCTGCTATTCACCTTCACCGTGACCTTGAGCAAGTGTCTCCATTGCTCTCAGATTCAGTTTGCTCATCTGCAAAACAGAAGTAAAAATCCCCACCCACTTGCCCTCACAGTTTTGAAGATCGGATGAGAAGTAGCTTCTAACTTACAATATTGGTGACAACAATTTTTTTTTGGTTCTTTTAGTCAGTGATTTCTGCAAAGCTTCATCTTGAAAGCCCTTTGTAGGCGTGGAAAGATGGCTGATGCCCGGATCTCCATGTACTTGCCCCCGGATATCAACCCCGCCCAGGCTCCCATTGCCTATGGCTGTCGGGCCCTGCCAAAGCTGAACGAGGAGCTGCAGTCAGAGGACCTGCTAACGAGGCAGAAAGCCCTCATGTCCCTGTGTGACCTCATGCACGACCCTGAGTATGTCTACGAGGCCATCAACATAGGTGAGAGTGCACAGCTCGAGTGACCCTGACTAGGGTCCTAGCATCCGTGACGCTGGATGGCACTGCACTTATGAGTGTTGATATTGGTTGAGCCTGACCTGGGCCAGCTCTACCTGATGTGTAGTGCCTAGGTTATCTTAGTCCTCAGGGTGGTCACCTGTAAGGAGGGGAGCATCCCTTCCAACAAATAAGAAAAACAAAGTTCTGGGAAGGGGTGTGAGTCTAGGCTTTCCTGATAAATGAATACAGCACAATTCTTACTTGCTATTCCTGGCCTAGGATGGGTTTGTTCAAGGTCATGTGATTAGCTTGGGACAGGGTTATGCATTGACCCCACATTTCCCCTGGGGTCAAAGAAATGGCAAAGGCCATTTTCTTAACCTCGTTGTGATAGCCTTTGAGAGAAGACACTGGAAACCTTTCAGGCTCTCCTAGCAGTGATTTTCCCACCGGGAGGGTTAGATGAGATTGTTCCTCCGGGTGTGAGCCCCTTCAGTGACTCTGAAAGGCTGTTTAATTAACATGATTCCATTATGCCCCAAAGCAGCAGAAGCTGTGGTACTTTCTTGGGTTAGTTGGTTTCTGGGCCTGGCAGACCATCTAAGTTTTATTTGTTTGTTTGTTTTGCCGTGCAGGCTGCCTGGAGAGCCTGAAAGGTTTGCTGAAGGACATTGACGATGTTGTTCGGATAAAAGCCACAGAGGTGCTCAACATCATGGCGACTCATAACGTGGGCAGGTGGGCATCTGTACGGGCAGCTCTGCATTTTGAAGCCACCTTTCTCCTGGGTAGATGCCCTTCAATGACTTTGAATACTCTGAATTTTTGTCTGTGGTATGGTCTTTGGCTGGACTTCTGTTTGGCCAGAGCACAGGCCTCTTTGTGGGATGCTTTTGGTTGTCTCTGTGTGTGCCTATTGGGGCTCTCTGTTCCAGACTAAGTTTTTTTTTTTTTTGAGACAGGGTCTTGCTCTGTTGCCCAGGCCGGCATGCAGTGGCCTGATCATAGCTCACTGCAGGCTGGAAATCCTGGGCTCAAGTGATCTTCTTGCCTCAGCCTCCTAAGTAGCTAGGACTACAGGTGTGAGCCACCTCACCCAGCCCACACCAATTTTTATGTTAGTTTCTAGCTTTGAGCTGCCCACTTTGAAGGTGGAAAGGAAAGTTCGGATCTCACATCTGCAACAATTTTGCTATTTCTTAGCTTTTTAATGTGAGCCCAGTTCTCTGCCCTGGACCTGTGGCTTTGGCTTCTGCCCTGATTCTGATGTTAAAATACCAGCCTCCAAGTACACATGTGGTCTGGGCTGGCGGCTTCACCTTCTGACCATGATGCTGAAGTCCTTCCCTGAAGTTCGGGAAGGCCCCTGCAACTCGTCTGTCCCACTGTCATTTTCTTCTTCCAGAATGATTCAAAACATACCATCAGGTGAGGTTGTGACCAATGAATGCTACAGTCACAACCATCTAGCCACTTTCTGAGGCTGCCACCCGGCTAAAGGCTTCACACATAACTTCTTATTTATTCCCAAACCTGGCTCTGAGAGGTGTGACCTCAGAAGCTCTCTTTCCAGATGCATTTGGGCCCAGCAGTCAGTTCATTAACCAAAAGAAATGGAATTAAAGAAATGATATATTTCCTTTAAACAGCTCATTTTAACCCAAAACACAAATGATAAGGCAGTTGCACAATCCCTCTGTGGGACCCAGGCCTTTTCTTGGATCCACTGGTTGGCATTTCCTGTCATCTTTTTTGCTTAAACCACCCTTATAACATCATCTGATTTACATCTTTGGTTGCTTTAAAGTAGACTGAGAACTCTAACACATTAACGAAATAGCCTGCATGCAAAAACCTTCTAGAATCATTCATAACAAAATAAGAAGGAACTATGACAATTATAGTCCTTGTTTGTCTAACTGGCTACATAGTTGTAACTTATATATATTTTTAATTTCAGTTTAATGTGAGGGTACAAATGATTAGCTTACAATGTCTGCGTTTGTTAGGTAGTGTGGTAGTTCCACACTCAGGAGGTGGATGCCATATACCCATAAACCTTTACATTGTGTCCACTGGGTGGGAGTACACTAACCCTCTTTCCTCTTTCCCTTTCCTCCTCCCTCCTCCCCCCAACTTGAATTGAATTGAGTTTTTCTTTTTCTTTTTCTTGTGTGTATACTTGCTCATCTACTGGCTTCATGTTAATATTGAGTACATTGGATACTTGCTTTTCCATTCTTGTGAGAGTTTACTAAGAAGCACGTGTTTGAACTCCATCCAGATTAATATAAAAGATGTCAAGTCTCCATCTTTTTATGGATGAATAGTATTCCATGGTGTGCATATAGCACAGTTTGTTAATCCATTCATGGGTTAGTGGGCATTTGGGTTGCTTCCTCAGATTGGTGACTGTAAATTGAACTGCAATAAAAAATCCAGTGCAAATGTCTTTATGATAAAAAAAAAAAAACCTTCTAGAATCCTTTGTAATCATCTTTTTTTAAAATAAGGGATTCACTTTTGAGTCTTCCAAAAGCATTCAACTTTTTTTTTTTTTTTCTTGAGACAGAGTCTCATTCTGTTGCCCTGCCTAGAGTGCTATGGCATCACAGCTCACAGCAACCTCAGATTACTGGGCTCTGATGATCCTCTTGCCTCAGCTTCCCGAGTAGGTGGGACTACAGGTGCCTGCCACAACGCCTGGCTAGTTTTTCTGTTTTTAGTAGGGATGAGGTCTGGATCTTGCTCAGGCAGGTCTCAAACTCCTGAGCTCAAGTTATCCACCTGCCTTGGCCTCCTACGGTGCTAGGATTATAGGCATGAGCCACAGTGCTGGCCTAAGTTTTTCTCATAAGAAAATAAAAATTAAGATAAAATTTCTCATCTAATTGGGTTACTTAATATATATATATTTTTAATTATTATTTATTTATTTTGCAGTTTTGGGCCGGGGCTGGGTTTGAACCCACCACCTCGGGCATATGGGGCCGGCGCCCTACCCCTTTGAGCCACAGGCACTGCCCTGTGTTACCTAATATTTAATTTACACATGAGGATAGCAGCGAGTGTAACAGGAGTACATAGGTGTGGAGGCAGAGGAGGTGATAAGAGTGAGAGCCTGAGAAGGGCCAGGCCTGCTGAGCTTCCTCCCCTGCCCCTGGAGGTTCACCTGAAGTAGGTTCTGAGCTTCTGCTTATTATTCCCACTTCCCAGATGACAGGACTGAGGGTCAGAAGAATGAAAATAAGGATGCAGGGGGCACAAATGGCCTGAGTCTGAATCCCAGCTAGGAAGGGGCAGAGCTGTATGATTCTTGCCGCCACGCAAGCCCCACCATTGGGCTCCCTGGCCTCTCAGGAGCCGTAAGGTGTTGTCCACTTCTGGCCTTTGTCTGTTCCCTCGAAGCCAGAGCAATGTGGTCTGCCCTGGCTAGCAGGGACCAGACTCCCGCAGGGGCACCGAGTCCTTTCACCTCCCTGTTTCTGCCTTTTCCTCCAGAGATGGCTTTTTGGAGTATGACATCATCTATTCCCTGTCCTTCCTGCTGAATGATCCCCACCCCATCTGCCGGAAGAACCTGCACATGGCGTACAAGCAGCTGGCCCAGCTGCCCTCAGGTAGGCGTGCGTCCTGCACGAGGATACGGCTGCCCGGCGGTCTGCACTCCATGCCACACACACATGCCAGGCTGCAGATCATTAGAAATATATTTAAACAGAACAGATCATTAACAAACATTTGATTAAGTCGCATTATGTGAACATGCTGTCTAACCACTACCCAGACCAAGAAGTAGAGTATTACCAGCCCTCCAGAAACTTCCCATGTGCTCCATACCAGGTACTACCCCTCACCCAATAATAAACAGTATCCTCAAATTATAAAACCGTGGGTTATGCCTCTTTTAAAAATTTACATAAATGGGCTTGGTGCCCGTAGCTCAGCGGTTAGGGTGCCAGCCACATGTGTCAGGGCTGGCAGGTTCAAACCCGGCCCAGGCCTGCTAAACAACAACAAAAAAAAATAGCCAGGCATTGTGGCGGGCATCTGTAGTCCCAGCTACTTGGGAGGCTGAAGCAAGAGAATCGCTCAAGCCCAAGAGTTGGAGGTTGCTGTGAGCTGTGATGCCACAGCACTCTACCGAGGGTGACATAATAAGACCCTGTCTCCAAAAAAAAAAAAAAAAAAAAAAATTACATAAATGTAAACATATAGCCATATAGCTGGTAATATTTTGCTTCTAGCTACTTTTGCCATTTTGTTTCTGAGATGCACATTATTTACTGATTCTGAGACTCACATTTATTGCCGATTTTGTTGATTTGTGCTAGAGTATGGTATTTATGTGAGTACACAGTTTATTTATCGATTGCATTGCTAATGAATGTTTGAATTGTTTCTGGCTTATGGCTACCAAGAATAGAGTGGCCATAAACGCTCTTATAGATGTCTTTCTGTGGGTACACACGTGCATTATTTTGAGATATACCCAGCAGTAGAATGGCTGGCATTGGGCAAGCTCGTGTTCAGCATTTAGAAGGTACTACCGAAGGGCTTTCTAAAATAGTTGTGCTGATTTAGACTCCCACTAGCAGGGGGGTCCGGGTGGGGGTTCCAGGCTTGACTCCTCACCAGCAGTTGATCTTTTCTGTATTTTCCTCTTAGCTATTTTGGTCAGTGTGTAATACTGTCTTATTTAGGGTTTTTTTTTTGGTTTTTGGCCAGGGCTGGGTTTGAACCCGCCACCTCCAGCATATGGGACCGGCGCCCTACTGCTTGAGCCACAGGTGCCACCCCTTATTTAGGTTTTAATTTCTATTTCCCTGATGATTGAAAGAGGAGGCGCCTTCACAAATGCCCTCCTTTGTGAAGTGGCATAGATTCCATTTTGAGGAATAAAAAAGGCCCAAGGACAACGTCACGTACAGTCACTGAGGGCCACTCCACCCCCAGCCTGAGGTGTCCCTCGGTTGACCGCTCCTGCTAATTAGATGTGGAGTCCAGCGTAGCGGCCATTTGCCAAGCACAGCTCGAGGGTTGGGATTTGTGTCATATTGACATCCACCTTGTCTCATGATGCAATGAATATTTTTAAACAAGAGGCTCATTCCAAGAGGCCTACAGTGAGGATGAAGTGAGCAAGTGTTCCCAAGTGTAGAGCACAGCACTGTGCATGAAGGGCAGATCATAAAAGTTCAAGGCACGTGTGAGCACTGGGGTGAGGCTTACGGCCCGGCAGAAATGGCTATGGGATTAGGCCTGGAGCAGAGCCCCTGAGGGCCTGTCATGGTGGCCTGGCCTCTGAGGTACGTCTCCCTCCAGCTGGGCAGGGCTGGGTGTTGGGATCGCTCTAGGCCTGTGGGCCATAGTCCTATCCCAGGTCTGGGGGAATCTGTACACGTTTCTGAGATGCACCGTGGATGATTCTCACATGTGCCCGGGGTTGAGAGCCCCTGGGGTATCAGTGCTGGGCCTGAGCTAACCCAGGCAGTGAGCAGGAGTCTCGGGCCCTCGTTCTTAGGGTGTGAAGAGAGAGGGGGGGACCCACAGCTCTCAAAGTTATAGGGCTCTCAGTGTTATCCATATTGCGACCTATTCAAAGCATGCAGAGAAGTACAGAGCCTGTGACTAAACACTGGGCATGCTCGCCCAGCTTTGCCAAATCTTAACATTCTACATTTATATTTCATGTTTGCTTGAAATTTTTACAGATCCAGTCCAAGCACCCTGTGAACCTCCCCCACCTAGCACCCTTCCTCCTGCCCTCCCTTGAAACACCAATAACTGGGTGATTTATCCCCCCAGTGCATGTCTTTATATTTTACCATAGATGTAGTTATGGATAGACTATATATAAATCTTGCTTCGCATGTTTTAAAACTATATAAATGGATCTTGCCGTATGTATCCCTCTGCTACTTAAAAAACCTGAAAAAAAGTAGTGTTATAATTTTGAGATTTATCCACGTCGTGTCACAAGCTCTATTTAATTTCTTTCCACCACTGCATACTGTTCCTGTGTTTGAGTGTAAGATATACTCACCTTCCCAGGCTGGTGGGCACATTGGTTGTTTCTGCTCCTGTGATGTGGGAGGAATTTGCAGTGATCATTTCTGATCAAGGCTTCCTGGTACTCTGGAGGGGAAGTCCCTCTAGGGCAGCGGTTCTCAACCTTCTCAACCTGTCGCGACCCCTTTGTAACAATGAAAATACATCCTGCATATCAGATATTTACATTACGATTTATAACAGTAGCAAAATTACGGTTATGAAGTAGCAACGGAAATAATTTTATGGTTGGGGTCATCACAATATGAGGAGCTGTATTAAAGGGTCGCAGCATTAGGAAGAACCACTGCTTTAGCGTCTCTGCTGGGACGGGCATTGCTGGGCTGGGCAGTGAGAATGCACCCTCACCTTCAGCTTTGGCAGATACTGCGATTGCTTCCCAGCCCAGCCTTCCCCAGCTGGCCGCATCCCTGCCAGCAGGGATGCTGTGGCATTCCACTGTTGTGGGGCTTTGCTGTCTCTAGTAACTGGTGAGAAGGAGCAACTTCCCTCCGCCCGGTGCCTCTGGGGAGCCTAGGCCCACTCTGCCAAAGAATCACCTTCCTGTTTCTTAGTGATTTCAGGGAGTGTGGCATTTATCCTGAACTCCAACCATGTGTTGGTTACCTACATCACAAATGTTGTTTCCCAGGCTGTTCGCTTGGCTTTTCTCTGTGTACTTGGTGACTCATTGGCAGGAGTGTTTCATTTGAATGTGTCATTTTCATCAGTCTTTTCCTCAGTGCTTTCACTGGGGATGCTGTGTAAGAGAATCCTTCTTTACTCTGAGCTCATGAAGATATTCTGCCATATTTTCTTCTAAAATGTAAGAGTTTTGCTTTTCACATTTAGCTCATGAAGCTACCTAAAAGAGATTTTTGTTTGTTTCTAGTCTTTGCCAATGGATGCTGCCTCAATTCCAAAAGCTCCGTGGACATCTGGGTTCTGGGGGACACCCCCCCTCACTCCCTGTGGACTCTTCTGTGGGCCATGGACACTGTGTGCTGTGGCACTGATATGCCCCCAGAGCGAAAATCCAGGGGGTCTGGGTGGGGATCCCCGGCCCTTTATCATAGGACTTGCCATGCATTGTCCTTGTCTGTGATGTGCCCAGATGGGAGGCCTGTGACACCTGTGAGGGCTGGATGACAGTCAGACACAGGGCGGGAGGCTGTGCGGTGGACCCGAGGGGGTCAGTCCTGGCCTACTCTGAACACTGTGGCCTCTTGTTGGCCAGTGTGGCTGTGCCCCAGGTGGTGTCCTGGATGGGTATCTGGGTGTGCTGAGGACATCTACTTCTGTTCTGCCCTTACCAGCACGAGGCCTCTGGCAGCAGTTTGCCCCAGGGAGCTGTGTTTTGTCACCTGTGTGGCCTGCCTTGAACGGTCTGTGTGCAGGAATCAGCCGGCTGTCACCATGTGCTGGTGGTCATTAGAAGGATTTCCTGTCCATGGCCACACCAGAAGGGCTTTTTCACCTTGGCATCCTTTGCACCTGGCATATAGCACTTGGCACGGGGCTGGCACTTGATAAGTAGTGGTTGATTAGATTATACGTCCTATTTTATTTATTTATTTTTTTGAGACAGAGCCTCAAGTCATCGCCCTGGGTAGAGGGCTCTGGCATCACAGCTCACAGCAACCTCCAACTCCTGGGCTCAAGTGATTCTCCTGCCTCTGCTTCCTGAGTAGCTGGGACCACAGGCACCCACCACCAACGCCTGGCTATTGTTTTGGTTGTAGCTGTCATTGTTGTTTGGCTGGCCCAGGCTGGATTCAAACCTGCCAGCTCAGGTGTATGTGGCTGGTGCCTTAACCACTTGAGCCACAGGCCCTGAGCCATTCTATTTTATTATTTATTTACTTTTTTTTTTTGGCTGAGGCTGGGTTCCAACCCCTGGTATATGGGGCCGGTGTCCTACTCCTTGAGCCTCAGGTGCTGCCCCTGTATGTCCTATTTTAAAGAATCATTTGTTAGTTGGTTTCCTGCCACAGTTCACTTGCTTGTTTATTCATTCATTTGATAAATATGTGTTGGGCCCTTGCTCTCTTCCAGCCACTATGCCTCAGTTTTTTTCCCCTGTAACATGGGAGAAGTGTTTCCAAGGTCTTCCTCTGAGTCCTCTGAATCCTGACTGGGTCTCACTTGCTGCGTGATTTCCCAGAGTGACCAGTAGAGGATGCTCCCTGACTGAGGAGTGCACCATAGGTGCTGCAGCCTGCAGGGGCTGGGTGGTGGTGCCACACAGGGGAGGAGAAACCAGGAGTAGTCAGAGGCCATGCAGAGGCTGCCAGCCCCGGCTCTCTGTCAGCTGGCAGAGAGACCGTGGAGCATTCTAATCCCGTGTGGAAACAAGTCTCATTTTGTGGCAAGGCATTCTAGGGGAGACAGTTATAATTGAGGGTTCGTCTCTAACTAGATTTGGGGGTGCATCTGAACACCCCAGGGCCACCTGGAAGCGTCACTCTGGCAGCCCCAAGTGCCCTGACTCAGCACTGCTGTGTGTCCACCAGGACCTTCATTCTGTACCCCCTGCCTGTGCCAGGATGTGAGAGGCCATGCCGGCTTCCGCAGTAGCATGGTGGGGCCTGCTCTGTCCCTGAACCCACAGGTGTGTAGCTGGGTAGGAGAAGGGGGCCTGCCCGTGGAAACTTGCTCCTTGGCTTTAGAAAGGCACAAAGCTGGGCTGGGAAGAGGCCTTGGTACAGTTTGATCCCAGTCATTATAAGGTACGGGGGCCATCCTTGGGGCATAGTCTTGCTGAGACTCACTCTCACTCTCCAGGCTAGCGAGAAATCTGGGGCATTTGTGGCTACACCAGTGTGAATGTGCCCCATCTTTTCGATTCCCAGGCAGAGGGGCTGCTGGGGAAGCAAAGCAAGGCCCCCTGCATTGAGTGGTGCGTCTCTGTCCCAGGCTGGTGGCCTGAGCCAGGCCCACTGTTGCACCCTTGTCCTACCCTCTAGGTGGCCCAGAGCAGACCCCTGCTCTTCCTGGTCCTGACAGCATGGGACTACAGAAGGACGGGGCTTTCCTTTCCTGCCTGCCCTCAGGGAAGGGTGCACAGGACCCCAGGCACATCTTTGGTGGGCAGTTGCTTTCCTCCCCGGACTTAGCAGAAGTGATGTCCACCAATGGGACACTGCCCACTTGGTTCCCAGCCTGCCTCACCTCCTTCATGCCTTCCCTCCTCGCCCCTGCTCATCCACCTTCCCCTGCAGTAGGAGAGAACCTCTCCCTGCTTGGCCCAGGCAAGCCTGGCCACAGGCCCAGCAGCTGTCCTTGGGCTCCCTGTCTGGGAAGGCAGCTGTTCTTAGCCTTCCCCACAAGTTTTCATAATATTCCCAAGTACTCTGGGACAGGCCATTACAAAGGGAATTACTGAAGGGGTCCTGTCTTCCTAGGAGCATGCGCTGAGCTGACCCAGTTGGCACTTGGCCTATGACCCACCCCAGCATTGAAGCCCTGTCAGGCTTACCTCTGCTGGTGTCGGGCCTCGGTGTGGTGCCCTCCTCCGCATGGCGCAGTGCAGCCCTTCCTGGCACTTGTCCCATTTGTCCTGGATGGCTAACATTGGAAACAGGGGCCTGGGTGCCATGGGTGTCTGGAAGTGTCTCAGCCTGGTTGGGTCACTTGTCCCACATTGTGCGCTGCGAGGAAATCACCCCCTCTCAGGGGTTCTGCTTCCTCTTCTGTAAAATAGAATCACTAATTTTGGCTTCTCAGGAGTGTGGCTGGCAGTGAACAGCCACTGAGGGGAACTAGGATTGTGGCGACCACTGTTAATTGCCCCACTGCACCGCCGCAGGGACCACATAAGTTGTACAGGGTGGCAGTAGCCCATGGGAGCCACATTAGCAGTGCGTCCTGGGAGAGGGGTCTGGGCCGCCAGGGACCAGGCTGGGGTTAGTCAACTGCAGAGGTAGGGCACAGCCCAGCCCCTGGGTTTGGGAGCAAGCTCCTCCCTGCCTGCTGTAGCCTCCTCTTGAGCTCCCTCTGAGAGTTCTGTCACTCATCTTCCCCTGGCCAGGCTGTCTGTGGACGTCTACACTCAGCAGGCCTCTGCTGGACCTGCAGCTCAGCAGGTGCCTTCCCAGACGGGTGCCACAGCACATGTGCAGGCAGGGCAGAGGTGCTGGCCTTCCCGCCCCAGCCTGGAGTGGCTGCCCAGCCTGTGGTCTGTGGGGGAGGAAGGGATTTACAATGAGGCCACCCCGGTGGCTTTGGGCTGACACTGGGGAAGGTCATGTTGGACAAAGGGACCAGCACAGGTGAGATGGCCAGGGGAGACACATTTGCTGATGTGGCTCTGGGCTCCGGGATGAACCCTTTTCCAGGGACAGCCCCTCTGACCCTCACACACATTAGGAGGGGAGGCAGAAGCCTTCTATTATATTTTTCCCTCCCCTGGAAGTGAGAACAATGTAACATAAAAATTGTACCCACATATTAATTTGAAAAAAATACTCTGAAAAATTTTTTCTCTGTAGCTGCGTATTTTTCATAGTGAAATCACTGCTCTTTTCACAGTTGGTATTAAAAGCACAAAATTAAGTCTCAATGATTTTAAGTCACACATTATTTCTCCTGAAACAAAATCCCCTGTAGGTTCTTGCTGTTTGGTGACGTGGGAGGTGTGCGGGGAATCCCTGAGCAGGCTCAGCAGGGGGTGGGGACTAGAGGGTCAGGTCCACGGGTGTCTAAGTGTGTGCCTCTGCGCATGTGTGCGTGTGCGTGTGCTGCCGCCGCCCGCTCAGGGCTTGGCGTGAGGTCCTGCTTTGAGGAGGATATTGCCGGATGGCTCCACGCTCCCCATGGGCTCCTGCCCCAGTTGGGTGCAGAGTGACTTAGGGGGAGAGATGGACAAGAATGTCTTTGGGAAGTTACTGGGCTTGTGCCTCTGCTCTTCCTGGAAACATGGCAGTTTTTTGGCCATTCACCTCCCTGACCTTGACTTGGGCCCCTTTTTCATCTGTAAAATTGGGTAGGTCACCGGTAACCCTCCCATCTGTGCTTCCTCACTACGTCAGGATGCCTCTGACCACAGGTGCTAGTCAGTGAGCAGAAGGCCCTGAACGTCCCTGCCTCCCTAGCACCCATCAGGGTTTGCTCTACACTAGTGGGGGTGGTCAACTCCTTCTGGACACAGCCACCCTTCAGACTATTGGGGCACTCCTTCCATTCTAGGATGACCCTGACCTTGGCAGAGGTGTTTGCAGGGTATGAGGGGAGAGGTCCAGGTGATGGCACAGCCTGAGCCAATGCTGGGTGGGGCCTTGGGGATAGTGAGTTAGAGAGGAACTGTCATCTGCCCCAAACTTTGCCTCTTGGCTTCATGGGCCTGGCAGGTCTCCCCACTTTTGCAGTTTCTTTCTTGTCTTTTTTTTGAGACAGTCTCACTATGTTGCCCTCAGTAGAGTGCTGTGATGTCACAGCTCACAGCAACCTCAAACTCTTGGGCTTAAGCGAGTCTCTTGCCTCAGCCTCGCAAGTAGCTGGGACTACAGGCGGCCGCCACAGCACCTGGCTAGTTTTGTTGTTGTTGTAGTGGTCATTGTTGTTTAGCAGGCCCAGGCCGGGTTCGAACTCATCAGTCTCAGTGCATGTGGCTGGTGCCGTAACCACTGAGCTATGGGCACCGGGCCTTCTTTCCTGTCTTGAGGTGGTTTATTTTTTTGAGACAGTCTCAGTCTGTTATCCAGGTTAGAATGCCATGGTGTCAGACTAGCTCACAGCAACCTCAAACTTCTGGGTTCAAATGATCCTCCTGCCTCAGCCTCCCGAATAGCTGGGACGCAAAAGTGCCCAGCTAATTTTTCTATTTTTAGTAGAAATGGGTTCTTGCTCTTACTCAGGATGGTATGGAGCTCCTGAGCTCAAGTGATCCACCCACCTTGGCCTCCTAGAGTGCTAAGATCACAGGTGTGAGCCACTGCACCTGGCCTGAGCTGGTTTATTCTTGATGTTACTTTCAAAATGATTTCACCTAAATGTGGGGAGGTTCAGGGGTAGGAGGGAGAAAAGGAATTTCAGTGCAGAAGTCCCTGGCTGCCCTCCCAGATGGCACCAAGTCAGCTCCATGTCAGCCACACACAGCACACAGAGACGAGGCTCAGTGCCATTCAGGTTATTTTATTTTCTTAAAGTAGACAATCTTTGACTTTCATACGATCACCAGCTCCTCTTTTTCCCTCTGTACATCTCTTAAAGTCCTGTGATTCTCCACTCTGACCTTGGACACACAGGAACCACGCAAAGGGTGAGAGAGATTTGGCAAGGGCCCTGGCGGTGCCTCCCGTCAAGGGGTTCCTACGTACACGCAGCCTCGGTGAAGGTCCCACAGGCTCTGGGGGAGGAAGGCCCGAGTGTGGTCCCAGCAGGGCCTCCCTCGGGCCACAGTGCTGGCTGTGCCTTCACAGGAATTGGAGCTGCTCCCAGTCTTTCTCAGGTGCGGGGCCTGGGGGGCCCGGGGGCGCCATCTCTTGCTCCCCTTTCTTCACTCAGCAAAGCCGCAGATAATTTACTCTTTGAAATATCAAGACATTTAGCTATTGTTCATTTGCTCTCAGGTGAAGGACCTTCTTTAAATACATCACATTAATTTTCTTAAATAAAAACAAAGCAGAAAACTGCACCAATAACAAGAGGACGCTGGAGAGGTTTATGTACAACACGTGTCCCGCGAGGTTGGCGCAGGACTGCCGCCTACCCCAGAATTTCTTTGGAGCAGAGGGACAGAATCATCCAGATAACACCTTTTACACTCAGCAAGCCAGACACGAAAAGGACCACCTAAAAAAAAATATGTTTTGAAAATCTGCATTTAAAAAAGAAGACTCAACTGCGGTTGGAAATTTTCTGTATTTTTTGTTTTTCTGCGAAACACCACGAGATTTGGCCAAAAAAAAAAAAAAAAAAAAGGATGTCAGAGAAGAAAAACCAGGTGTTGATTTATAAAACATCAGACTAGTAGAAGAAAAGCTGGAATCCCAGCTGGCCTAGTTTGAAATAAATCGTGCCACTCGTTTTATTGTGTTGATTTTTGCTGCATATTTTGAAGCTGTTTAAAAAGAGCCGTGAGTGGCTAGAGGTCGGGTTAGTGCTGCCACCTGGCTCCCAAGGTCCCAGGCTGGGAACAGGTGTGGTGCAGAGCAGCCATGTGTAGGCCAGCGGTGGGCACAGCCAGCGGGGAAGTGCACAGAGCCCACGCTGGTTCTCCCTCCCGGACAGCGGCATCATCCCCGGCTGGGGCTCGGGTGGTGAGTGGACTCTCCTCTAGGCATGACCCAGTCTCAGCCCCACTGCCTCTCCCTGACAGTCCAGTGCAGACCCCCATGCAGAGTAGGGCCACCTCAGAAAGGCAAAGTGGAGGGGCAGGATGGGCTCGTAGTGACCTCGTGACAGCTTCTCACATCTCCCAGAGACCGTGGCGCGTCAGAGGACCGTGTCATCTCCAGACAAGTGCGCGTGTGCGTGTGTGTCTACCTACCTAGCAATCTATCTGTATATGTTAATGTTTGCAGAAACATGGGGCCAAGGAGGTGGAGGCTGAGGGGCAGGGGGCATTCCTCAGGCCCCCGTTTCCTGCCCCGGGTTTCGGCCTCTCTAGCACGCGTCGGGGCGTGACACCGCATGGGTTTCACCTCAGGTGAGCGGGCTGGGCTCCTCAGCAAAGGCCAATGTACTTGAGATTGTTCTGTATGATGACATCTGTCACCGCGTCAAAGACAAACTGGATGTTGCTGGTGTCCGTGGCGCAGGTGAAGTGGGAGTAGATCTCCTTGGTCTCCTTGTTGCGGTTGAGGTCCTCGAACTGCCGCTGGATGTAGACGGCGGCCTCCTCGTATGTGTTCTGGCCCTTGTACTCAGGGAAGCAGATGGTGAGCGGGATGCGCCGGATCTTCTCTGCCAGCAGGTCCTTCTTGTTCAGGAAGAGGATGAGCGAGGTGTTGATGAACCAGTTGTTGTTGCAGATGGAGTCGAAAAGCCGCAGGCTCTCTGCCATTCGACTCTGGGGGAGGAAAGTGGCCAGGTTAGGTAGGCAGTGGGCAGAGACCCCAGCCCTGTGGCCCTGCTGGGTCCAAGTCCTTGTGCCAGGGTCTCCAGGCTGAGGCCAGTCCCCCAACAGCACCCTCCCTGGCCCCCGCCACAGAGGCCTCCTATCTGGTCCAGTTCATCTGCTCACTTCCCATGGTATAGCTGACGCCACCCTCCTTGCGCGTTAGAGGCTCTCTAACCCTTCTGGGTCCCTCTGGGGATTGTGGTCAGTGACCTCAACACGTGGCTTTAGGGCTGCAGCTGTGCTGAGCACCGCCTCCTCCCTGAGGGCCTGTGTACCTCCAACTTCACCCTGAGGACCCTACAGGCTCCCCTGTGCCCATCCCAGCCAGCCCCACACCCACAAGGGAGCCACTGGCAGAACGCGTCTCCTCCATGTGTGTGGGCAGCTTTCTGCCACCTGAGTTTTGGTCTAGTCCTTAGGGAAGGTCAATCTAGAGTCTGTAAGGGGGTAGCCTTCCCTTCGGTAAACAAAGCTGCCAGTGGCGAGAGCTGGGGAGGAAACGCCAGCCTGGGGCCAGGCTCCTCCCACCAGCTGCTGTGAGGCTTCTGCCTCCCCCCAATCCCCTGTCTGCTGAGGGCTGGATGCTGGCTCTGCTGTCAGGTAGCCTGGGCTGAGTGGGTGCTCGGAATGTGCACAGGAGGGCAGCAGCCACCCTAATGGAGCGTGCACCCGGACATCGTTAATTCTCCTGTTTCTGAGGATCTTAAATGTGTTATGGTAACTCTGGGTTTTTAAGGTGCCTTTGTCCCCAATCTACCTTTCCCCCACAAAACTGACAATCTTAACTTCGAAAGGAAGTAAATATCTGGAACCACCACTGGGAATTCCTGGTGAAAGCTCACCTCCTATTAAGATAAACTGATTCAATCAAGTGTCTGGATAAAGTCTGGAACCAGGTTTCAGATTTCAGGACCTCTCTGACCAGATTTCATCACCAATGACCACGGTAATGACAGTGGTAACCCAGGTTGGTTGATAATGGTTCCCTCAGGTGTAAGGCAGCAGTATCACCAGGGACTGCAGTGGTAGTGACAGCAGTAACTGCAACTGGACACATGGTGCCGACCCATCCCATCCTCACAACTTCCTTTTCCTATTTTACAGATGAAGAAACTGAGGCTTGGCAGGGCAGGAAATGTGCTCCAAATCCCAGAGCCTGGGAGGACCCTCAGTATCTGTCAGTACTGAGACGCTGTGCTCCTGGGAGACTTGTATTTCAAAACCAATCTTGTTCCTTCTTTACAATCAGTTTAGAAACTCAGAAAAGTGGGTAGTCCCAGGTCTCGGGGGTGGGGGGGCATTCATCTTTGTGCAGAGACAAACAGCTGCCTGGTCCCAGCCCAGCAGTGCCTGGAGGAGCCAGTGCTTCCACAGCAGAACCTGGTCGTACGTTCCCAAATGTGTGAAAAGTAGTGGTCTAGGAATGTCACATTCCCCGGAGGGACAAATTAGCTCTAATGTATTCCTGGAACCCACCATGTAAAGCTGTGGTAATGGAGCTGTCATTTCTTGTGGATTGGGGGCTGTGCTTCTGACCCCGGATTTTGCAACAGATAAATAACAGATATGGCTATTAGCTCATATTCATTAATTCACTGAGCAAACACTTGCTGACACACCCTAAGTCCACAGGCCACTGCTGGGTCCCCAGCTTGCATGCCAGGTGATGGAGTTCAAGGGACAGGAGCCCTGGGGCTGCAGGAACAGAGGCCAGGCAGGATTCTTCTGGGGGTGAGGCAGGGAGCTCCCCACAGGGCTGGGAAGGGATGGACTGGGGTTCAAGGGTGAGTGAGCAAGCAGCCTGGGCTGCCTCCCTGAGCCCTGCTAAGGGACAGCCAGGGTGTTCTTCCACCTGGCTCAGCCCAGCAGCTCTCGGGCAGGCAGTGGGGTCTGGGGCAGAGAAAGGGCAGGAGGGCTGCCTTGAAGAGCTTCTGAAGCAGTATACCTGTACCGGTCATCGGCCACAGAGAGGGCTCTGCAGGGCACACGTGTGTGAGAGGGGCTGGCTCCACATGGAGCAAGCTCTGCATGGCAGTGAGAGGGGCTGGCAGACCACACGGACCCTGCCCCCAGCCCCAAGGCCTCTCCGCCACTCCTCTTCACCACCTCTCAGGAATCCTGGCGTCCATCAACCTGGCCTAATGTACCAGGAGTCTTTCCCCCCCTCTGAACCACTTCCCTGCGGACACCTTTGGACTTTGGGGGCCCTGAACAACCCTCTGAGCCTCAGGTTCTTGACTTAGAGATCTTCAACATCAGAGGCTTATCTCATAAGGCATCTGCGGGCAGAGGAGCTGGGTGGGGCATGTCACTGGGCAGCATGGTGCCTGGCATGCACTCTCAACAGGGCCCAGCTGCCGTGGCAGCCTCCCCAGGACAAGTGTCTCCTGAGTTCCAGCCCCTCCCACATCTCAGGCTCATGTTCACATCCAGGGCTCCTCTTGCTGTGCTGGCATTTTGAGGCTCAGGTTGCCTGGTTTCCTCTCTATTCCTTGGGGGACAACTTTAGCTCTCATTTAGTGCGGGTACCTGGGAGATGACAGAGATGACGGGCCTCGAAGAATAACACCATAGTCTCCACTTGTGCAGATGCCCTGTTCCTCAGTCCCATCTCTGAGCTGGGCCCAGAAGGAGTCAGGAGCACCTGCAGGAGGCACCGACCAGGCCTGGCTTGTGGATCTAGAGCCACGTGGCACTTCAGAGCATGGGACCTACCCCAGTTAGGTGCCACACTCTGTCCTGGCACCTTGATGCTGGTTGAGTCCTCACTGCGTATGGGCTCTGCACCACCAGGAGGTGCATGTGTGTGCTTCCCCAGGGCTGGGATCTTTACAGACTGGTGGGCTGTCAGAGGCCCAGCCTCCAGGACCTGCCTTCGTCCTATTTACTCTCCAGGGCCTGGCTCGAGGACCCTTCCTCCTGGAAACCCTGTCCATCCTCTTGCTGCACACATCTGGCTGTGGCTTCTGCTAATCTGGCCTTGGGGGACTCCCTAGCACCACCTGCCCTTGGTGGGTATGCACAGCCTACGGCACACGCCAGCTGTGGCTCCATCCTCCATCCCAGCCCCTCCTAGCCTGGGGGAGGTTTTATCCTCCCACCTGAAGGCTGCATGACGGAGTGGTCTGACTGGGGCAAAGCTGGGGACAGCTCTGGCATCATCTGGTCCTGCCCATGGCTAGTACATCACCCGTCCTGTAGTGACTCTCCCTAGCCTGACAGGAACACCTCTCCTTAGGCCCTGGAGCCAGAGGAGCCATCTCTGCAAACCATGACCCATTCCACACACAGGTCAGGGCCTCAAGATGGGGGAGCTGCCTCTGCAAACCATGACCCACTCCACACATGGGCTGGGGCCTCGAGACTGGCCGACTCACCAGGGCACACCTGGGAACCACCCACCATGATGTCCTGTCAGGAAGCACCCCTCTTCTGCACCTCTCCAGCTGCCAGTACAGCTGCAGTCACGGTGAAACACATCTGTCATTAGCTGTCTGTGGTGTGATGCCACTCAGCTCTCTCCAAGGCCTGTTACCAGCGAGTCAGTACCTTCTAGGAGGCTGGGGTTTGTCTGCACATTCATTTACATGAACAGCACAGAACAGGTGCCTCCCGTCAGAAGCCTCTGCAACTGGTGGAAGTGTCTCTGCTTGGTGTGGGGAACCAGCGATTTATAACAGGAGTGGCAGCTGCCGGGCAGCCGGATGCAGTCCCCAGGGTGGAAGTTATTTCTTGAGCATTTGCAAAAAGAAAAGCTCCTGCTCAGGTCCAAATATGCTCAGCACCTCAGAACCGACTTCACCCTCGGCCTTGGCTTCCTTACCACAGTGGGGGACCCAACCCTAAGGGGCTTCCTGCTTGCTGGCCTGCAAGTCTGGATATCCACCCTGAATATGGTGGCCGGCGCCTACGGTGACCAGACCGGGATTGGCTCCTGGAACAACATTCTGAGGCCACTGACTAGGGCAAGTGGGGCCCGAGGGAGCCTGCCCTGTTAGTCAGGGGCCGAAGCTGACCTGGGCACATGAAGGGGTCTGGGATTTACTCTCACTGCTATGCTTGCCACGCCTCTCTGGGCTTCCGTGTCCTTGTGTCTAAATGTCAGGGCTATTGTGAGGTATGATGGTGCTGACCTGAGAACCCAGAGCTGCTGGGCTGCACCCCATGGTTGTTGCCACCCCGATAGATGCTCTCCCTCACCGGCATCTCCCACCAATGTTCTTGCCTTGGCAGTGAGAGATCTCTGGCAGCAAGGGCCCCTCAGAAGACCTCCTTCCCTGTACCCCCAGCACAGAGGCAGCTGCTGCAGGAAGGCTGCCTGAACACAGGGGAAAGGCCTGACTCTGCAGCCTGGGGTTCAGCCAGGCTCCTTGGGAGGCTCCTACGACCCCACAGCCCAGAGATTCGATGGCTGCCAGAGGGCCACCCCATGCACCACCAGACTTTATAGCATACCAAGGAGCATCTTCTGGCTTGGCCTCTCCCTTGCTCCCTATGAAGCTGGGCTCCTTGTAGGAGGCTCCCCAAGCTGTTTGTGGGGTGCAGAACAGCCCTGAGTCCTGGCCGCACTCCGTTTACCATTCTTCCTGATGAATAGGTTGGGCCCTGTTCTGGTCCCAGGTGGGACTTCATGTGAGACCTAAGTCTGATCCCACACTTCTGAGATGTGGCATCTGGGCCCCCTGGAAGGCACAGATTCCAGCAGCAGCCTCCTGTTGGTCTGAGAGCCACCCATCCAGGCCAGGGCCAGTCCCCTCTCCCAGGGGCAGCATATTTGGTTTGCAGTTTAACAGGCCGCTGGGCAGACTGGGGTAGGGACCTGGAGACATCACTATGCCTTCATCACAACTCAAGTCCTCCATCATCAGGCACATGTGGCCTTCCTGTGTGGGACAGGCAGCTGGGTGGGGACCAGAGGCCAGCGAGGCAAGCTCCTCCAGAGCCCCAAGAGCCCCACCCCTTATCCGCTGCCCAGTGCACCCTTCCTTGACAGGCACCCACAGTGCTAGGTACCAAAGCCATTTCTCTGCAGAGGTGCTTGGAGGGCGGTATCCTTCCTTTTTCCCTTCTCACAGGCCACCACAGTTGTCCAACTAAGACCCAGATCCTGTATGTGGTGACTCACTGACCTCCCTGGGCCCAGGTGGGAGGGCCTTCTGTGAAGCCCTCTCCTCCCCATTCCTAATGTCCTCAGGTGTGCCCTGCCCATGTCCTCCCTGTCTCCCGAGTCTCTGGACCTTGGCAAGCCAGTTCTTTGTGACAACATTCCCTGACACCCTGTACCTTCAGCCCTCATGTCCAAGTTACTCCCTGTTGCTGCAACTCATCTGCACCTAAGGCCTCACACAGTCCAACCCTGCTCCCAGGAGGCCTCTCACCTGTTGCTGTGAGCAAGACGCTTGCTTCTCAGGGCCTGGAGCCCATCATCTGTGTCTGGGGCTCCTAACCCAGTGCACGGCATGCACACAGCACCTGGTATGTGGGGAGCATGCGATAGAGGCTGGCACCTGCTCTGTTTCCACCTTTCACGGTGAGACCCTGAAGGCCACATGTGGCACCTGTCCAGGTGTGCCTGGCCTGGCCCAGGCCCTCAGCCAACCACACTGCCTGTCACACCAGGGCCCAGCACTGGGAGGGCGATGACTGCCACCTTCCTTTCACTGCCAGAATGGAGGGATTGATACTTTGCTGTACTGTGTGGAGCCCCCACGGTCCTTGCCTTTCCTGGGTAGAGGCTTTCCAGGTCCCCTCTGCCTGAAGGGACAGCCCTGCTCTCAACAAGGTGGCCAGCACAGGGGGATCCTGATGTGCCAGGCAGGATGAAAACACCAGAGCTAGTGTTTGTGCAGTCCTCTGCCAGCCACCAGCTCCTAACTGTGCTGAGCCTCCGTATATGTAAGAGTGCTTCCCTCATGAGGTGACTGAGGGCCAAAGTGGGACATACACGGACAGCTCCATCCCCACACCGAGTTGACTGAGCCGCTGGCATTGCTGCAGACAGCACCGACTGGCTATGACTCTGATAAGTGACATGCTGCAGGAATGCAGGGGGACGAGGGCTGATGTTGGCACAGGTGCAGGGTGCCCCGCTGGGTCTTTCGGGGACAGAATGGAAGGGGAAAGTGTCAGAGTGAAGGGCCAGCAAAGGACCAGAGGTGTGGGTATGCAGCCTGGGCCTACTGGGAGGGGTGGGGATGGGGCAGCTGCATTCTTCCCTGGGCCTCAGTTTCCTCAGCACAGGACAAGTTCTCAGTTCTGCTATAGTCTAGAAATGAAAGCTCAAATCTGCCTGTTGTAGAAATGCCCGGAGTGTTTGTTTGTGGCAACTGTGAATTGGCTCTTCACACTGGAAGCCGAGCTGTGGGGCTGGGCTGTGGACATGAATGAGCTCCATTGACCACACCCGAGCCACCTTGTGGCTGCCCAGACCACAGCTGGGCCACCAGGCCTGGCCTGGGCAACAGTGTGCCAGGCTCCAAGGGCGCCAAGGGCAGCGCCCTGACTGACTAGCCAAGGTGGAAGTTTCAGAGAAGGATGGGCTTCATGCTGATACCTTCCTGAAGTGACAGCCAAGGCCCTGGCCCCTCTAGGCCTTTGTGGTAGAAGGCTTAGGGACACCAAGGTGGGGGCTGCCTATCTATTGGATATGGTGTGGCGGGAGGGGTGTTGGGTGGTGCTGACAGGGGTGACCAACATGCCTAGTGCGTCCCCTCAGTGTGGTGCTGACTGCCCTTCCCTGTGGCAGAGGCAGTTGTGGCCTAGAGCCCTATGTGGCCAGGAGCCTGTGTAGCCTCCCTGGACCATCTTCTGTACTGCCAAGGGGGTCTGAGGTACAAGTACCACCAAGACTTCTCTAGCGGGGAGCAGGTGGGCCTGCAGCATCCACACCCTTGTACCTAGCACCTGCACCAGATGTCTCTGCAGCTGGAACAGTGTGATGACATCAGAGGAAAAGCACTCCAAGGACTACGTCCCGTGGGAAACAGCTTATTCTTTGTCTCCAAAGAAATAGGGGGCAGGTCCTTGGCATGAGAGAGTGGGGTTATGTTTCTCCTCACCACAGAGTAGCAAGGTCTGGGTGCAGGGGGATGCAGATGGCCCTGATGGCAGGCGGTGGGAACAGGAGGAGGCTGCTCTCAGGTGCCCTGGCCCGGGGCTTCGTGGGGAAAGAGGCCAGGCTGGGTCCAGAGGCCCGCAGCCCTGTGCTTCCTGGCCAGTCCTCCAGGTGCTCGTCAGGAATTCCTGAGCCTATTTCTCTTTTGGGCTCCTAGCTCATCCCAAGGGAGCTGGAGGTGCAAGATCCTGCCTGCACCTACCCTCAGGCCAAAGGGGTGCGGGGCAGGAGTGCCAGCGGGCAGCTTGGGGTGGTGTAGCAGCTGGGCACCTGGCCGTGGTGGGGGCAGGACTGGGACACGGAGGCAGTGCTGACTGGAAGGGGTGCTGTGATAAGACTGAAGCTGCAGGACGCAGGGCACTGAGGACGGGAACCTTGGCACCAGACCCTGGGCTGAGTGCCGGGATTCCAACACCATGTCTATGACTGGAGGCTTCTTGTCCAGGAGCATGTGGATTTCAGGAATGCCCACTGCCACTGCAGTCAGGGGGCTGTTGGGGACCAGTGCAGTCACAAATGGGATTAAGTTCAAAGGGGCTTCTGTGGGCCCATCTGCCCCAGGGGGCCTGGCTGGTCTCCCACAGCCCTGCCGGTTCCCAGGGAAAGGGGCCTGCGAGGCACTGGCTGACCCAGGCTGTGGACCTTATCTCACCACCAAAATGCAGTGAGACCCTGGGCATGTCACTTCCTCCTCAGTAAAATAAGCTGCTCACACCTGATGGTCACTTCGTTCTACTGTAGTTAGCTAGTGTCTGGTGTCTGTGTGGTTGGCACTGGCCTAAGCCTCGCCAACTGGCTTCTTTGCTCATCACCTCCAGGAGGGGCCTTTCTCAACACTCTCCTGCCTCAGGATCTCCTACACCCACACGTAGCCCTGCCCCAAGTGCTCACAACTTCTGGGCCTCCCTTTGCTGCCAGATGGGGCTGAACCTAGTGCGCCTGCCTCCCTTGCCTGAGGTTTGTAGCCACAGCCCGGCCCAGTGGAGAGTTGGCTGTCAGAGGGCAGCCTCTCTGGCTGTCCACTGTCCACCCTCCTGTCCTCAAGGAACTTACCATGCATGGGGGTGGTGGAGAGGGGAGGCAGAGGGGCAGGACAAGAAGCAGCAGCAGTGAGGCCACTCCATCCCAGCAGAGGCCTGGCGCAGGAGCAGGGTGGATTGCCCCTGCTCACATTCACGGATTGCACTCAGGTCTCCCCAGCTACTGACGATCTGAAACTCTGTTATCCTGTCCCCTCACTGCAAGTGGCTCCCCGCAGGCAGGGCCTGGTGCCTGGATGAAATCACAGCTGACCCTGTGTGGAAAGGACATGGTTGTGGTCCAGCTGCCCACAGGAAGATGGTAGGCAAGGAGGCCTCTGTGCTGCCTGCTTGTTCTCAGGTCCTTCCCAACACTGAGCTGCCGGGAATTTGTGACAGCAGCTGCTGCCCAGGGTCAGCTGTTTCCTCCCTCTGCTGAGCTTAGTACCTAGACTCTCTCCAGACTCACAGCCATTACCATGACAATCAGGGCGACATCTCCACCCTTAGGCCTCGCACAACGTGAGCAGGAAGCTGCTGGTCCTCACCCTGGGCAGGGGACCTTTGACGTATGCTGTCTACCACCCATCTACTTGTGGTGGTGGGGGAAGGCTTCTGGGAGTTGGGTACCTCACTCTCCCTGAGTCCCTTTAAGGCTGTGGTTCACTCTGCCCTGAGGACAGGGCAGTGGGCAGAGAAGAGGGGAAGGGAGATGTCCTAGTTACTGATGGAGCACCAAAAGGACAGCCTAGAGCATATCTTGTCCTAGTCACCCATGGCTGTGTTGACCTCCAGAGTCATCCCTGATGGCTCTGGGCCTGAGCTTCCTCTTGCGTGTGGGCTCCTCTGGTGCCCTCCATCTCTGCTCATTTCAGAGAAGTGGCTGTGAAGGGTTCCTGGACTCACCAGGGATAGGAAGCCATGGTGGGGCTTCTTATAACCTTCCCATTTTACAGATGTGGAAACTGGGGCTCAGAAGAGTTACCTGGTGCACTGCCCCTGTCTGAGGAGAGCCCCAGGTGGTCCGAGCCACCTCCCAGGAAATGGGAGGTATCTGGGGACACAGCTGGATGCCCAGGGTCACTTCCAGTCCAATCTAGTTAGCACCCCCCCCTTCTTCCTCCTGCAAACCTAAATGCTACCACGATAGACTGGAGAATTAGATTAATGAGGCTAATGACTCAGTGAGCCCGAATGCCCCTGGAGCAGGTCTGTAGGGACAGCACGGGGGGCAGTTCTGGCAGCAGGAGCAACCAGGGTACCCAGGAGGTGTGGGCTGCTGCCTGTCTGTGCTCTGGTCATCCTCTCCAAGGCTGTTGCCATTCTCCCAGCTGCTGGCTGTGGCAGTGGCATCTACTCTCCAAGCCTGGCCCCTGTGCCCACCGGGCCCTGCTGCCCTGTGGCTCTGCAGTGCTTGGGAGGCTAAGGCTGACACCTCAGGGCTGCTTGCTACCCCAATCCCAGCCCCTGAGGGCTCATGGCTCACATCCTGCCTCATCCTGTGTCTCCTGGCCCCGGGCACCCCTACTTTCATGTCCTTTTGGTCCTGAGCCCCCCACTTAGATTTGGCACCCAGCCCTTTTCCACCTGACCCCTTTATCCCTGGGTCACTCCAGGTTCAAGACTCCTGACAGCCTGAGAATGGCAGCAGCGGATGCCTTAACAAGGCAGGACACAGCCATAAAGGGCGGTTTGGCGGGGAGCGGGGGGAGCAGGCCCCGCCCAGCCCAGGTTCGTCCCCCACGGACAGCCTTGCTTTTCCTTGACCTCTCCCCTGCCCTAGAGACTCCAGCCCTAGTAGCCATGAGACAGCAGTTATTTTGGGTGATTGAACTGAGTCACAACTGAAATGTGGTCAACAGGCAGTAATGAGGCTGGGCCCAGTGCTTCCTACCCACCGGGTGCTGGCCAGGCCTCACAAAGGCACTGCTCTTCCTAGGAGGACAGGGTAGACTTGTGCGGAGCTTCCCAGCTGCCACCCAGCACCTTTCCTGTGGACCCCAGGTGGTCACTTGGAAACACTTTCTAAGCTCCTGCAGCACACAGGGCACTCACCTGCCTGCAGGGACGGACAGGAGCCAGGCACGGTCCTGGCTTCAGAGCACTGAGCCCCCAGAGGAGGAACACATGTGCCACCATCTGTCCAGCCGGCGGAGGACGCAAACATGCAGGGTGGACAGCACCACGCCATACCATTAGGGGTAGGCAGAGCCGACTTCTGCCCGGGGAGAAGGCACAGCCCATCGGGCCAATGTGGGAGGCTAGCATGCCTGGGTTGCTGGTCCTGGGACCCTGCCGGGGTTCTGTTCTGCAACACACCTCTGGAACAGTTTCCTTCCTGCTGCTGCACAGACCTGTCTCATCAGGGCCTGTCTCCCTGCTTCTGCTCTGTGACTGCTCCCCAGTGCAAACCCTCCAGTGGCTTCTGTGGTAGGGTCCCCATCCTCTCCTGTCCTCCCTATCCCACAGTGTCCTTGCCATACTCACATGGCTGCTCTGCTTGCAAACCCCGCATTGTAAGTACCCCCAGTATCAATATCCACCTGTCGTTTAACTCATTAACACAACTTTTAGCACCATCTGATGCTGTTCTCCCTGTCACTCATCTGCCCAGAGGTGCAGCTTTGTCTCTCCGGGTACCACTCTCTCCAGCTCTGCCTGACAAGGGGCAAATGGCAGGCAGGGCCAGAAAGTGCATGCTGTGGGGCAGCAGCTAGAACGGGGCTGGGGTTGTGTGGCTTCGCTTTCTCATCCCACATGTTCCCCTCGACTGGGGCATCCACCCGTGGGTCTGGCCCACAGGTGGTGTGAGGGGACTGAGTAGGCAGGACCCTTTGCAAAGAGCCTGAGGTGTGGCTGGGGCAGGTGACAAGCACCCAACAGAGGCTAAGGGGGTGGGGCTGGCCTCCCCGCCCTCTAGCAGGCCCTGGCCTGGCCTTGGTCACTATAAGTTCAGTGGTCAGTTTGGCAGAATAGACTGGAAAGGCATTGATAAGTAAGCGCTCTCTGGCTTAAGGATGAGGAACTCTCTGAGCCTGCATTTTGGTGGAGGAAACCTTGGGTTTTATTTTCATAACTGAGCTACTTCCCTGGGGTTTTGTGTCCTGAGCCTCAGGCCTGACTGCACTGCTGTGCTCCCCCGTGGGTTCATGTGCTTCCTGGAGGGAAGGCTGTGTGGGGGCACAACTCCAGTTCTGCCACACCTGCAGACAGAGACCCCAGATGCACAGGACTCATCCAGCTGCAGTGGAGATTATCAAGTCGCGCAGAAAGATTTGCAACTTGGGTGGCTACACCTTGAGCCCTTAGACACTCCTGGGCCTCCCCCGTTTTCATGGGGCCCTTGACCTCTCCCCAGGGATGAGAGGACTAGGCCTTTTCCAGTCCATTTTATAGAGTACTTAGCTGTGCAGGCCTCTGGCCAGCGACAGATGGGGCTTCACTGGGGTGGGGGCTGTGTTCCGCTGAGTGTAAGTCAGAGCCTCTGCTTGCCTGAGCTCCCTCCTGCCACGACTATGCCTGGTGACAATTGCAGGGCTCATAGTAACAGCACTGGCCAGACCTGCTACTGCAAACAACAAGGGCTGTTTAAACAAGATAACAGGCTGCTGCTAAAGCTCAGGTCCTAATAGCCTGAAAAGCCCCTGTTCTGAACTTACCAGAAATAGCAGAGTGCTATACTTCCTGCCTCCTGCAGCAGTTCAACCTCAGGCCACCTCACTTCTGGTGGCCCAGGCCTATGTGCACAGCACGGAGGGGGTTAGGGTAAGCCTCTGCAACAGCAGGAGTGGCCCTGGAGCAGGTCTGCAGGGACAGTACAGGCCCACCAAGGTTCTCCTCAGGAGGCAAAGGGGCACCTCCAGGTAGGAGGACCCCAGATTTGCCACTGGGTAATTTTCCTTAGAAGAAGAGTTTTCTGTGTGGTAGGGGAGCCTCTGCCGGGCTGGGAGGCTTCATGTCACACATGCAGTGCCCCGGGCCAGGCTCTGCCTGCTGCTTACATCTCTGGCCCTTCCAGTTCCATCTGTTGAGTCATCGGCCAGCACACCCACACAGGTCTGTAGCCCTGAGCCCGCCATATACTTTGAGAACCACCCTAACTCCTATGGCGCTGGGGGAGGAACGGGGGCCCACAGCTGTGCTGTTGGGATGACATGGACCTGGGCAGTCTAGATGGGCACAGGTAGCCACATAAATACCCTGGACCACTTGCCGGGCCTGAGCCCACCCAGCCAGGACCCCAGTGTGAGCTGGAGACAATAGCGTCCCCAGTGCACTTTCTCACACCCCAGACAGGGCTTCAGCGCCCTAGCAGCACACCCGCCAGAGTACAGTCTATGGGACACTGGTGCCCCACTGAGCCCTGCATGTGGGTGGCTGCTGTTCCCCAGCACAGGCCCAGCACTTGGAAGCAGTGACAGAATGCTCCTGGACAGAAAATTCCCGCAGGACCCTGGCAGCATTTGCTCTTAAAGGGCCTGGAGGTTCCGTGTCCCGTTCCCTTGTGTCATGCTGAGGTCTGGAAAGGGAGGGCACTGGGCTACCCCCAGCACCACCTCAACTCTGAAGGCTCTCCCACTGCTGGGCAGTGGCTGCCAGTTACAGTTCACTTTTGCTAAAGCTGAAACGAGAACTGTTTCCTACTTGTGTTGAATCCTGCCACTCCCCTCATTGTAAGTTGCCAGTGGAAGTTAACAAGCAGCAAGACACAGGGGAGAGCTGTTAACACAGACCCCGGCCTGGCCGGGGTGAAGAAACCAGTGTGAGAGGCCCCCTAGTGTCAGAAGGGCATGTGCACTGCGCTCCCGGCTGCTGGGACTGCAGCCCCGGCCCAGGCCTGCAGGCTCAAGAGCTTATGGGCCCACCTGCAGTGAACATGGGTTGGATCCTGGAAGGGACATGAGAACTTAGGGGTACTAGGAAGAGATTCCCTCAAGGAACCTCTGCCTGTGGCCAAAAAAAATGGATGTAAATGCTCATCCTTAAAAAGAAATGTAATTGGGTCATTATTGCTCTGAGCCTGGAGTCTCCAAGTGCAGGAGGGGAAGGCGGGAGCAAGCCCAGCCTGTCTGAGTCTCAGGCTCCATCTGGTATCCAGTTGAAGTGAGAAGGACGTGAGTGTGTGTGCCGTGTAGCCACATGTTCCAGATGCGATTGAGAGACTCTTGCAGACCCCCTGGGGCCCCTTCATGGCTCCTGCCATAGCATGTGTGTGCTGCAGGGGTCAGAGGTCATCCTGTCCAGAGTGCAACCGCTGGCTCAGGCCAAGATGTTTCCTTGGAGGCGCTATCAGAACGCATGGAGGGATCAGGGTGCCAAGGACAAGGGCTTCCTGCCTTTCCTGAGCAGCTGCTCTAGCAGAGAAAAGAGCCCTGCAGCCCTGGCCAGTGATCCGGTCACAAGATAAACAGTAGTGAAGAGGTCGCTTAGGGATGCCAGTGCACAGAGTGACCACTCCCAAGCCCTCACCAGCAGCAGGAACTTCACGGTGGCCCCCAAACGAGGACTCCTGGACCATCTTGTTCCCCGTCTGAGCTTCAGTGGCAACAGCTGCCTGAGGTGGCTTTGTGGGTAGCAATAGCTCTGGTGGCTTTAGGGGATGAAGCCTTCTAGAGAGTGATCAAGGATCAAACTCAAAACCATCCAGTGCTGCTGGTTTTACACTGCAGGCTGCGAACTATCAGTGTGTTTTGTAAAAACCACAAAGTGGATCCTGCAATCCCATTACTGGGCATCTACCCAGAAGGAAAAAAATCCTTTTATCATAAGGACACTTGTACTAGACTGTTTATTGCAGCTCAATTTACCATTGCCAAAATGTGGAAACAGCCTAAATGCCCACCAACCCAGGAATGGATTAACAAGCTGTGGTATATGTATACCATGGAATACTATTCAGCTATTAAAAAAAATGGAGACTTTACATCCTTCGTATTAACCTGGATGGAAGTGGAAGACATTATTCTTAGTAAAGCATCACAAAAATGGAGAAGCATGAATCCTATGTACTCAATCTTGATATGAGGACAATTAATGACAATTAAGTTTATGGGGGGGGGAAGCAGAAAGAGGGATGGAGGGAGGAGGGTGGGGCCTTAGTGTGTGTCACACTTTATGGGGGCAAGACATGATTGCAAGAGGGACTTTACCTAACAATTGCAATCAGTGTAACTGGCTTATTGTACCCTCAATGAATCCCCAACAATAAAAAAAAAAAAAAAAAAGAAAAAAAAAAAACCACAAAGTGGGTAGTGAGTAGCAATTTAAAAAACAGGCAAGAAAACAGCAGCCTCCCGCAGTGCTGTCACTGTCATGAGTGTGCCTAGCATGTCTAGCAGCTGATGGAGCTTGCCTGACCGTCACCGCCTCAGCCCACTCAGCCCCACTCAGAGACGCTCCAAAGCCTATGCTCTTTACAAGGAGGATAATCTTGGCCTTCAGATCATGCAGCTCAGGTGCTACTGCCTCCTGGCTGGGCCCCCAAACGCCTCACCCACCTGCATCGCCATCCTTACCCACATCGCTCCGTGGCTGCACACGTGTGTTCTCTCAGGGCAGGTGGTGTAGGGGGAGAACACGGGACTGCTCAGGGTGACACTCAAGTCAGGCCACAGGTGGGCAGGACAGTTCAGCACTATGATGAGCCAAGGACAGGGCTGGCACTGGGTGTTCTGGGAGGTCGGGGCACACAGGTTGTAAGAGGCGTTACAGTTCCTGGGGCTCGACATAGGGCTGCCCCAGAAACCTGTGCCTGTAGACAGCATACTGGGTGGGAGCAGTACAGGGACAGGGCAAGCCTAAAGGCCAGGCTGGTCAGTATCTGATGGCCACAGCCTGCTGAGCTCAGGTAGCGGTCACACAGTGTCTCCTGCAGCTCTAGAGAGCAGGCCCTCAAGAAGTGTGTGGGGTGGTCAATCAGCCCTCAGCCCCCGTGGGCTCCTTGTTGGGTAGAGGCCTCCTGCCCTTGGTGGGTGGGGGGTGGGGGCAGCTGGGATGTCTCTGGATGCTGCCTGGCCAGTGTTGCCCCATTCCTAATTCAGTAGGGGTCTCTCGCCCTCTGAGATGCTGTGTCCTGTGGGGCACTTGCAGGTGGGCACAGGGCAGCCCATGGTAGGAGTGGGGCAGAGGACCTGTCCCAGGGCCTTGGCCTGCTCTGTGGTGGACTGGCCTTGGCAGGCCTCACACTGCACTTGGGCACAGACCACTCATCTGTCCCTTGGGGCTTGTGGCAGTGTCTGAAGGAGGAACACTAAATGGTTGGTAGGCTCGATGGCAGGTGGGCCTTTGATTCCCAGTCTTCCCAGCCCTGGGTGAGGCTGTCTGGGCTGTGAGAAGTTTGCTGACATGCTGAGCCCCTCTGGGTCTCCTCTGCAAGCCTGCAGTCTGCTCCATCACAGCACCACACCTAGAGCTGTGGGCCCCCTAGGGGCCTAGTGCATCTACAGGTAACAGCAGATACCATCATGACCCTGTCCTGTCCTGAGTCAAGCTTGGTCATGAACACATAAGGACAGGATAAAATGCCCACACCAGGCTTTCTTACTGTTTCTCTCTAATCACTTTTTCCACCTTGAGCCATGGCTGGTCCCGCTTTATAGCCAAGGAAGCAAAGGCTGGATGAGCTTGTCCACACCAAGGCTCAGGTGTGTAGCTGACCCAGGACTGTGCCCTCTCACCTCCTGGGCTCCTCCCTCACTAGACAAGGCTAAAAGAGAAGAAGGGCCCGGGAGGCTGGCAGGCCCTGACCTGGTCATGCAGCACAGATGGCTCCTTTCTAAATTCTTTCCTGCTGGGCTGTGGGTGGGGAGCCACCTAAGAACTGGTCACCTTGGTCAGCTGTTTCCACAGTGGTGTTTTCCAAGCTGGCTTTCTGAGCTCTGGGACACAAGAGGCAGAGCCTGTGGTTTCTGGGGAACTATGAGCAGGTCACGGGTTCTCTAGATCCCATCTGTCACTGCTTGAGGCCAGGTGGTCCTGCTGGGTGGGGACTTGCCCATAGTCACTTGTCTGGCTGGGCTATGCTGGGTCTCCTCAGGGCACAGCTGGACATCTCCTGAGGTCACCACAGGCTAGGAAAAGGTGTGTGGGGCTGTGGCCCTGGGCTGGCCTGAAGCTCACAGCTGACCGGTTTCATTACTAATGAAATTAGAGAAAGCATGTGAGCCATGGGGCACCACCGGGGATTAGGGCAAGCTGGGCTGGCTTGAACTTGTCCTCTGAGCAGCTGGGAGCCACAAGAGGGGAGAAGAGGTGTATTTCACCCCATCCTGGCCAACCCCGCTGCTCCCCTAGCTGATCATCCATCCAGTCTCTGTACACAGCCTATACTGTGGGAGCCTGTGAGCCTCGGGAACCCTGCTGACGGGAGACCCTGGTGCTGCCCTGGCCTTACCATGTCCTCAGGTTGTGCAGGGCCAGGTGTGGGGCTCCTCAGGGTGGCAAAGCCCCCCTATCTACACCAGTGCTCTCAGCTTCTACTCTGGAGTCTATTCTAGATAAGTGGAAAATTGTTTTTCAGTTCTTGGATTATACAAATCCCATAAAACAGTAATAATCTGTGTCTTAAAACCCAGCACTGTTCTCATGTGTGTGTAACAAGCAGAGCTAATGCGCTCAGGAAATTAATTACCCAGTGGCCTGGGCAGGCTGAGTGGATGTGAGGTGGGAAGCAGCTCTGCCCTGAAGCTCTCGGTACAACTTAGAGGGGGGCATCACCACAAGCATCAGTGTGAACCCATGGCCCCATAAGGGGTGACAGGCTGGGGAATGAGAGGCCCAG
Organism: Nycticebus coucang; assembly: GCF_027406575.1. Lineage (NCBI taxonomy): Eukaryota > Metazoa > Chordata > Mammalia > Primates > Lorisidae > Nycticebus > Nycticebus coucang. Next base: position 134,891,653 of record NC_069783.1, read on the forward strand.
GGCTGAACCCTAGCTCTGCCCCCACAGGGGGTTCAGACAGCACCACCTAACTTGGGCCATTACTGGGGAGGGGATGTGGCACTTGGGGCTTTGCCCTGCCTGGGGGACCTGGCCCTGGCTGGTCCTCCCCGGTCCCTACGACAGGGCACCCAGTGCCCCAGCTCTGCATGCAGGGTACTGAGCACGGTACTGTGCTCTCCATGGTCCTGCCTCGGCTGGGTGCCCCCGTGCCTCCCACAGCCCTGACTAGACTCTGCAAGGTCCACACCAGATGCTATCCACCCAAGCCAGATCCTGAAGTCTAGGCCCCCATTCTCCCTGCAAATTGGTCTTTGAAACAGGGATCTCCTCCTGGCTTCTCTGGATGTAACCAGCTACTCCACAGGGTAGCTCAAGGCCAGCCCCAGCAAGGAAACATGCGGCCAGTATTAGCAGTACTGGGGGAGCCAGCTTGAGGGGGTCTCCTTGGACACTTAGATGCTCCAGGGGCTGCTTGATGTCATGCCCAGCTGTCCAGTCCTCATCGACTGGGACCACCTCTGTTCCTAGACTATGAGCGCGTTGGGCCCAGGGCCTGCATGTATTAGATGTGGAAGGATAGCTTCCTGAAAGGAAGTGGCAGGGCCAGTGCTGGGAACCACAGAAGAGGGCTGAAGACACAAGGACACCGTCTGGCTCTTCAAAGTGAGGACTGCGGCAAATCCTCTAACACACCAGTAACCGCCCTGCCTTGAGACCGGCTCTTCCAGCCAGGCCGGGCAGCCACTGGCTGTGGACACCAGTAAATGTTTGACAACTGGCTTGCAGGTGGGAGTCTGGGAGAACTGACTTATAGCATCTGCCGATTTCTGGGGTGTAATTACTCCCACCTGGCTGATTTGAAGACACAGATATGATCCCAAAGGCACTAAAAATTGAAAAATTGGCTCTTGTGAAAACACAGGCCAGCTCTAGCTCCTCGCTCTGAAGAGGGGGAGGCTCTGCCACTGCTAACCCTGGTCTCAGGTCCCGGCTCTGTAGGGGCCAGTGCTGCCAGTCCAGCGCCCACACAACTCGCTTGCTCTCCCCACTCCCGGCTCATCAGCCCTGGGCAGGAGACTGACCCTAACTGGCCTATAAGGGAGTCCTCTGCCCCCTGAGCCCAAGCTGGCTGACCTCCTGTCACCGTGGGGCCGCTAGTCCAAGGGATCTGAGGAACATCCAGCACATCCCATGCAGATTCTGTCAGGGGATCTGGTAATACGTCATGGTGGAAAAGATGGGGCAGTGGGGCTGGTATCCTAGCTACTGCCCAGCTGTGCTCAGTGACAACCTGTGCTCAGGGGGTGGTCTCTAGTGACATGGACGGATGGCTAGTGCACTGAATGACAGAGGTCATGAGGATGGGGAGATGGGGCTACATGCAAAGGCCACAGAGGCAGAGCTGGTATAAAGGCCCAGGACACCTTGAACCCAGGCCTTGCCTCCTGTTGCCTTGTGGCTGACCTCTGACCAATGACCTCCCTAGAGCAAGGCACTACTGCATGGAGGGGGCTAAGAAATGGCCCTGCGGGATGCAAGAGGCTGCTATTGACAGGGCTGTGGCTGTGTCCCCTGGGAAGCAGAGGGAGGGCGGTCTCAAACCCAAGGAATTGAAGTGCTTGCAAAGCCTTCAAGTAGGTGCTGGGATGCTGCCGCCTCCACCCTCTCTGCCCTTCTCTCTGCCAGTCCTGGGCTATAGCCAGCACTCCATGGGACTCATGGGAAGCCCTGAGCCAACAGACACCATCGTTTGCTGAGTGGGGACCAGATGGCCCCAGCCCCAGTGAAGGCTAAGTGTAGGGTAATGGAGCCAGGGAGTGCGGATGGGAAGCTTGCACTAAGAGGCAGAGAGGGGCTGTTCCCAAGTGCCAGTGGCAACTCTCCGCCAATGGTTGTCCAGCAGTCGGTGCGTGTTGGGAAGAGTAACAAGCTTGCCAGCTGTGCAGATCACGTTGTGCAGACTACTGCGCCCTGCTCCCAGCCACGAGAGGTGCTGTGAGGGGCCCACTGTGGGCCTGCCCTCTGCCCCCTGCCCTGTGGAGTCTCTCACAGCTGTGCTGCTGTGGGGGCCGTACAGTCCTAGGGACCAGCCCCCTCTGCCGGTTTGGCCCTGCCTCTGGTCAGGAGGTCTCTGCTGCTCTAGGGTTGTGGTGGCTTGCAGATGTCACAGACAAATTGCATGTGTCCCTGGCACACTGTGACATCAGGAGGGACTGCTTGGGAGACCAGCATGTGTTGGGGGAAGGGCAGTGGGCTTCTGGCAGGATTTTCATCATGGGACACTTTTCCTGCAGCTATGCCTTCATCTGCGTCAGGAGCCGGAGGCAGCGGGCACGTGCTCTGTGGTCCTGCCACTGTCTGGGCCAGGGAGGTGAGGGAGGGGGAAGTGCCTCACACCTGAAGGGAGGGTGGCCGCAGCAGCCCCAGAGCGGAACGCTATCTATCCCCACAGCCCTCTCTAGAGCAGCCCTGCACCCACAGGATATGGGGCTGGTAGGGTGGGGAGGAGACCACTAGAATCCCCCAGGGCCATCCCTTTCTGACGGCCAGTGACTCAGCCCTGAGACACGGGAGGAACCTCTCTAAACCTTCTTCCTCATTTGCAAAGCTGGCTGGTTAAGGGCACTAAGGGATTTGCAAGGTACCTTCTGTGAGCCCCAGGACCCCAGGGAGAGGGTGTCATTCTCGTCTGCTCATGTCCCACTCATAGTTCCTGCCGGACAAATATAACCAGCTCTGTTATCAACAGGTGAAAGTCTACCTTAACTGCGCACAATCTGTGTCACCCTTAACATGCCATTTTATGACATAACTGTTTAAACTCCATTTTTGTTTTAAGAGGCAGGATCTCTGTCACCTGGGCTGGAGTGCAGTGTCATCATCATAGCTCCCTGCAACCTCAAACTCCTGGGCTCACATGGTCCTCCTGCCTCAGCCTCTTGAACAGATGGGACTACAGGCTTGTGCCACTACACCGGCTTTTAAATTCTTTTGTAGAGACAGGGTCTCACTATGTTGCTCAGCTTGGTCTTGAACTCCTGGGCTCAAGTGCTTTTCCTGCTTCAGCCTCCCAAAGTGCTCACATCACAGGCGTGAGCCACTGTGCTTGGCCTAAATGCCATTTTTAAAGTTTGGGGGCTAAATGACAAAAGCACAGTGCAAAGCTGGCAGGTACATGCTCACCTCCTCAGGGCACACTGCACATACCCCTATTTGGGACTGGCACTGATGGGGAATCCCCCGGCATGGTTGAGTATCCTAGCAACGCCAGTCTGTGAGCACCTGCTGTGCACCAAGCCCTTTGCCCACAGCACAGGCTACGCAGGGTAGGTACGGGGCCTGCCCTTGTCACGTGCTGGGGCTACTGACTTGCCTGGGAGTGGGGAGGTGCTCTCTGGGGAGCCCAGGGTACCACAACAAGGGGCCATTGGCCAGGGCTGGGCAGAAGCCACCTGCCTGAAGTCTGCTGCTGAAACACCAACACCTGCAGAACACGGCCCCTGCCAAGACGTGTCCTTGTGTCCCACCAATCCCCCTGGGGACCCTCCTGACACATGTTAACTAATGTCTCTTGGATAAGTGGCGGGGCTGCCAGGCTTCCTATGGTGAGCCTAGTGGCAGCCCAGGTTGCCTGTGGGGCCCAAGTGAAAGCAAAATGGGGACACCCCTGGTACCCACTCTAGAAAGAGGGGGAGGTATCACTGAAAAGAGGGGGAGGTATCACTGGCAGCTCAAGGGTTTGTGGAAATGCTGGTGTGACTGTCTCCCTGCCCCTGAGTCCTTATGCCATTGGGAGCCAGGCTCACCCTTAGGCCTGGTCTCTAGCCTGTGCCTTGCACGTGCACATCAGGTACAAAGCAGGCAAACAAGGGTCCACCACAGGGCTGGGAATGCTGACAGCTCCACTCGACCAGGCTTCTACATGAGAACATTCGAGACTTTACAACCATTTCAACCTGAGCCTCCTGAAGAGTCCCTTGCAGCTGGCAGAGAGCACTGGCTGATCTCCATGGCGGGGCGGGGCGGGTGCCTGCCTCCTCACACTTCCCTAAGACCCCCCACAATGGTGCTTGGAGTCCCCTGATGCCTGAGTCACCGCTGGTGGAGGTGTGAGGACCTGGGCCCTGCTGGTCACAGATAACCTGAGTTTGTCTCTTCGTGTGGGCCAGTGGGTGCTGGCTACTCCACTCCTTTTCCACAGTCCTCCTGAGGCCACAGAGTAACCATGTCTTTCAACTGTACAAATAGGAGGCACAGAGCCCCTGCTGGGTGAGGGCACGTGGCCTCTTAGGTTGTCCTTGTGCTGGGACTCAGTGGAGGTGGGTCGCCAACCACTGCTGCTCCTATACCTCAGCCCCAGTGTCCCCACTTGTGACAGAGATGACAGGTGGTGCTGCTGCCCACAGGATCAGCCAGGAGAAGGGGTGCCTGAGAAAATCCCACTGGGCCATGTTTAGGCCTCCTGGGCTGTCTGAGGAGCCCCACAAGGGCAGTGGGCTTTAGAGAACTGGGGTGACTGCAGGGTGAGGCTCTGGTGAGGCTGAGGGTCCACTGGGTCCTTCTGGACTATAGTGGGAAATGCGGCCAAAGGCTTGCAGGGCTCCCCACCTGCTTAGTGCCTGGCCTGGGGTGCGGAGGAGCTGCCTTGTCTTCCCTTCCCCTGCTGCCCTGTGCTCACTGCAGCCCTCACACCTGGGAGCCCAGAAACGCTGATGTTCTCCTTGGCAACGTGCTGACGCAAAAGCCAGCGGGTGGGCCAGGGGGCTGTGACTCCATCGTTAATGGGCCTGGGGGCGGGGAGGTACCACCAGCCTCCATCAGGGAGGACGAGGCCTTGGAAGCAGAGCAAGGAAGAAGAGCTCTAGAGGAGCTGCATCGACAGCCCTGGCGCCGGCCCCTGGCTTATTTGGCTTTTGAGAAAACCAGCATGGCCTGTTCTTGGCTGACTTGCCTTTGATGGGGCCCAGGGAAGACAGTTCAGGATATACCAAAAGGAGAAGGCAGAGAGTGGCAGCTCTGTGCTAGCCCTGGCCTGGCTGGAGGCAGGCCGGGCACGGAAGAGGTGGTCTGTCCTCACCGCTGGCACCACCCCGGGGGCCAGCCAGCAGCAGGAGGGCTCAGAATCACAGGAGGATATTGTCTTTCCTTGCAGCCTATTTGTTTTCCATCCTCACATATTACTGGTAGAGCATGAAAGGTCAAAACCATTTGGAATCCAGTGAATTTCCAGCCTCGCTTGGGTTTCTCATCAAGAATTTCCTTCTCTGGTGAACAATTGCTTGCTCAGGTCTGCAGAGGCTGGGGTGATGGTGGTGGGGTGCACCTGACTGCCAGTCCTTCCCTTTGGAAAATGGCCCGAATGTCCAGAGCCACATCCCCATGCCCAGGCCAGCAGCTGCTGTCCTTGCCCAGGGCTGCACACTGTGGTTCCCCACAAGGACAGGCCAGGAGAGGGGGGCCTGGGATGTGAAGCCCACCCAGCCTATCGGGGCCTGTGCAGGGCTGGGGACAGGGAAGTCCTTCTCAGGAGGTGGCATTCGGAATGAGACCTGAGGACAGTGGCAGGGGACAGTATGGTTATGAGCTGGAAACAGGACAGAACAGCATTGAGGGAGTGAAGCAAGTTGGCCACGGCTGGAAGACGTAAAGGACAGAGGCAACAAGGTGGTAGGCACTGGACAGGCAGAGCCCTGAGGGCCACCAGCAGGAAACCTGGACTCCCTCCTCAGTGACAGCTTCAGAGCGCAGAGGTGACAGCCAAAGCCCTCCATGGAACATGGGACCTGTGGGCACAACCCCCCCCAGTGGATGGGTTGGGAGCCATATCTGGTGCTGAAGAAATTCGCCATGTGTGCTCTTGAGGTGACAGATGAGACAGCCACTAGTTCTTGGGAAGGCCTCTGGGCACGGCAGCATAAATGGGCAGTAGCCCAGACTGTGGCATCAAGTCACACTGCCCAAGCTCGTGTGACTGGCAGCTGTGGGGTGGCCTGTAGATGCTCCATGGGCCATTCCCAGGGCCCAGCCCGGGCACCTCCTTTGTCTCAAAGCCTGGTCAGCTCCAAGCCCTCTGCCCATAGTGATGCCTCCTCAGGAAGCCTGACCTCACTGGTCTGCTAGGACGTCTCTTCCACCAGAACCACATGTGGTGCTAGAGTGGGACAGATAGAGAGCAGGAGGGGCCAGAAGCCTGGAGACGGCTTGCAGACACAAGAGTTGGGAACAGGTGGACCACAGTGGGCTACAGGCTGGTCCCACCTCCAGTGGAGGCAGAGTCTGCATGTAGCCAGCCATCGTCCCTCTTGGGCACAGATTTGAGGAGGGCCCCAAGCATGGAGGGGAGGGGTGAGCCCTGCCTCCAAGATCCTCTCTTCACAGAACATGCAGGCTCCTAGCACCAGGGCCACAGCCAGGAGCTGTCTAGGCCCCAAGTTAGAACCCTTGGCTGAACCCAAGGAATGAAGCTGGCCTTAGGACAGCACGTAGAAGGAGTGGCCCTGGATGTCGGTGCTCCACAGGGGGGATTGGGACATCATCTTCCATGGTGGAGGATCCCTATTCTCAGGGTCACCCCATGAGCATCCTTGCTCTCCCCTGAGAACCTATAGCCTCATTTCGTGCTCCTCAGGCGTCTCTTTTTCTTCTCACTCCCTCAACACCCTGGGTCAAAGGCCTCTCTCTTAAGGCCAGATTCAGGGTTCCTGCCTGGCACAATACCTCTAGTGCATGGGACAGCCTGCCCCTTGTCTACCACAGCCTCTGTTGCTGCTGTTTGTGGCTCCTGCCACCCACTGTGTGCTTGGCTTTTGGCTTGGCAGGGCCTAACCTTGCTGCCTGCCCTTTCTAGCAACTCCGATCTCAAAGCCCCGCCAGCTCGGAGCTCGGAGCTCGGAGCTAGGCTAGGTCTCCCTTGGCCTGTGCCTACCTCCTGCCCAAGCCCTCATCTCCACACAAGGGTCCTCAGAAGAATCCTAATACTCACCCAAGGCCATCTCCTTTACTGAGTTCCAGCACTGGGACCTCAAGCCCATGCCCTGGGGTCACGCCCTCCAAACAGTTCTTAATCCCATCACTGCCAGACTCGTGAAATTGAGATGGGGCTCTAGTACGGCAGCTATCCCCAGGATCTACACACGGACAGGAGACCAGTGCTGGCAGCAGCTTTTCAAATCTGCCAGACTGCTGTATGGACCAACAATGGATGCCTGGCCAGGCCTGGTCCTCTCTTGCCTTGTGGCCTCCATGCCCTGCATGGAGGCAGCCTTGGCCACGTGCCCTGAGCATGCGCCCTGGGAACCATGGGCCCATAAGCATTCATAAGGGCAGTGCCACCTACAGCCAGGGGAAGGTGGCTATAACTGATAGGTGTCCTTGCCAGGTGAGCCAGGACTTCCTCTGTGGAGCCCAGGGGTGTGGTGGTCACTTGGGGGTGTTGAAACAAGAGTCTATCAGAGAATGGTCACCTAGGTGGGGGGAGGGTCCCAGGCCAGGGTGTCCTTGAAGTCTAACATAGGGAACCTGTGAGAGCCCAGAATAGCTCTGCCCCCCAGGAGCCCCGATGTTCAAGGCTGACCTCCTAGCAGCAGGCATGGCCCTGAGGTCTCATGGTGTCCACGCCCATCAACAGACTCCATACTCTGCTCCCTGCGCACAGTGTGAGGACGCACTCCCGTCCTGCTGGAGCTGCCATGGGACATCTCTGCCAGAAGCATACATGGTGCTAAAGTGGGGCAGACAGGTTCCGAGAGCCAAAGCCGTCCGTGAGACATGGGGCCAACCCTCCTGGGTCCTGGCACACCTGTGAGCACAGCCTGCCAACGGATGGGTTGGGAGCCAGGCCTGGTGCAGAGGGAATTCATCATGTGTGCTCTGGAGGTGACAGATGAGACAGCCACTAGATCCAGGCTAGAAAGGCCTCTGGGCACAGCATCAGAAATGGGCGGCAGCCCAGAGTGTTCACTGACTGAGCTCGTGTGACTGGCAGCTGCGGGGTGGCCTGTAGACATGCCATGGGCCCATCCCTAGGCCCCAGCCTGGGCACTCACTTTGCCTTGAAGCCGGATCAGCCCCAAGGCCTCTGCCCACAGTGATGCCTCCTCAAGGGAGCTGACCTCCTGCTCACCACATAGTAAGGCCAGCAAGGGGCCTGGTTCCCCTCCCAGCCATAGCCTCTTCTCACCCCCAGGAGCTCCCCGGCTTCCAGGAGCCCATGACAGCGGCAGCACGCAGAGGAAAACCCAGGCTCACTCACCGTCTGGTTATCCTCGTAGAGCTTCAGATCGTAGCCACTGAGCTCCACGCAGAAGATGATGGCTGTGACGCCCTCGAAGCAGTGGATCCACTTTTTGCGCTCCGACCTCTGCCCACCCACGTCCACCATCTTGAAGGTGAGCTCCTTGAAGGTGAACTTGTTCTCCACGATGCCCGTGGTCATGTCCCGGGAGCGCAGGATATCCTCCACGGTGGGGATGTAGTCGGGCGCCGCGATGCGCTCCAGGTCGTTCAGGTAGTAGGCTGCGTTGTCCTCCAGGTGGTACTCGCTGGAGCGGCTGAAGCAGGCCTGGGCCCCCGCGTCGGCCCACAGCCGCCGCATGACGCCCAGGAGCTCCGGCGTGATCTCGCCCTTGCTCTCTGCAGGGCCCGTCAGCGCGAAGAGCTGCACGGCGTCGTAGGCGCGGTCGGGGTTGTGGAAGTCGATCCTCAGGGCGGCCAGGGCCCGGATGATGCGCGTCAGCGAGTCGATGGCGTTGTAGATGATGAGGGGCTTGTACTCCTTGCAGGCCTCCAGGTTGAAGCCGCCGCTGTGGATGATCTTCATCTGCTTGACGATGGTGCTCTTGCCCGAGTTGCTGGTGCCCAGCAGGAGCAGCTTGATCTCGCGGCGCTGCCGCTGGCTCTCTGAGCGCAGGTGGCGGTCGATTCTCCGGGACCGCCGAGCCGCCTCTTTCTCCTCTGAGCTTTGCCGACATCCCATGGTCCAGCAGCGGCAGGCCCAGATGTGGAGCACGGGACGGGGCGCCTTTCTCTCTTGCCTGCTCGCCTGGCCACCAGGAAAGTCAGCTGCAGTGGGGGACGCTGAAGCCTGGGCTGGTGCGCCCAGCAGATGGGAGCCCAGCTGCCCTGGAAGTGCTCAGTGCTGGCCGGGGCGTGAGGCTGAGCACCACAACAGCCCCTGCCCCAGGGCCTCTTTTCTGGCCGGCATGGCTCTCTGCAGTGGGTGGTGGCCGCCCCTCCCCTCTAGTGACACTCCACCTCCCTTGCTGGCGGTGTGGCCTGATTTGCCGTAGTCATTCCCTGTCCTCGGCCGACGGTTGGGAAGCCGTCCCCGTGTGTCTGGAGGCTGGTTGCTGTGGCGATGCTGCTGAGCACGGCTGGAGAGCTGGTCGCCAGCCGTGTGTGCTCCCTCCGGCCCCCCTGCCTCAGGCTGCTCCTGCTCCCACCAGGCATCCAGCCCTGCACCTGCCAGACAGAGAACAGCATGAGCTTCCTCCGTGGCCCCACCTCGGGCTGGACCGGAAAGCAGAGCGGCCACCGCCCGCCCCAGAGAGCAGTCTGGGAACTGTCCATCAGACCCCCTCTTTTCCACGGAGCGCTGCAGGGGCTGTGTCCAAGATGCAGCATGACAAACACACCTGCAGCCACCTGGCCATCAGCCTGTAGCCAGATGCACAGGGATAAGGGCGTGAGTGAGGCCTCCACCTGCCCAGCCCCGGCGCTGGCTGCACCTCCACCCCCCTAACTGCCCAGCAGCCCCATGGCCTCACCCTCCCTGAGCCTTGGTCTCTGTGTCTGTTTAGGACTCAGTGAAGTAACCACACTGCAGTGCCGCCTGGGACCCTTGTCTCGGAGGGTGCTAATGGAGCTCATCCTGCTTTACAGAACGGTCCTGGCCTTGGCTCTGCTTGAAGGGAGGCACCTCCCTGACTGACTACACCCATGGGAGGCTGGGTCCCTACTGCTCTCATGGGGCAGGACGTGCACCTTGCCAGGGAGAAGCCTGGCTCTGTTTTCCCTTGAGGCCCTGGTATCCAGTAGATGGGTAGGGAGCAGAGTTAGGTGGTGGGTAAGGTGGGGTGGGGGGAAGTTTAGGCCTGAGGTTAGGAACATGGGCCAGCAGGGCCTGGCCTGTACAGCGTGTTGGGGTGATGTCCACTTGGGAAGGCAGGAGAGGGAGAGGCCAGAGCAGCTCCCGAGGGCAGCAGTCATCTGAGTCCAGGAAAGGTAGGGCGGGCCAGAGCTCCAGGTTGAGTCTGTCACCCACCAGCCTGCCTGTTCATCATGAGGAGCAGCTGTGCTTAGCCCCAGGGCAAGTCCTCAGTGTCTGTGCTCCCCACCGGCCACCTCTGGCCACACTCCACAACAGCCCTGTGACCTTCTGGGTGTCTGGGCAGGCTGCCCATATTAGGGCAGCCCCCAAAGCTTAGGATTCTAACCCCCGACTGAGCCCAGGGTGGCACCTGCCCCCACTACACTCCTGGGCACACCTCCTCTGTTCCTTCTCTCACCTCTGTCCCTTACCAGCAGCCCCTACAGCCTCCCTGTCATACCATGGCCAGCACTGACCCCTGACGTCCCTATCACCTCTATCACAGGTCCTGGGGTGGGAAGCCCCGAGGTAGACAGAGACAAGAACGCAAGCCTCTCCACTCCTGGCGTGACCAGCACCTGGAACTCAGCCTGCCAACCAGCCTCTGCTCTGTCGTCTCCATCCTCCCTGTCATCCCACTCCCTCCCCAACCCTCCCCCTGCCCAGACCTTGACCACCAGCTCAACAATCCTGTCCTCTGTCAGCAACTGTGGCCTCCTGCACTCTCCCTGCTCCCCACACCTACCAGCCTCTGAAGTGAGGGCTCAGTAAGCATCTCTGATGCTGCCTCTCTCCCTTGGTCAAACCCTGATGCCCTCCATGGCTCTTCAGGTGGTCAGTCTCATCCCTTACTGGCCCTGGCCAGCACCGTTTCCTCCTCATGGGCTGTGTGGCCTCAGGCATGTCACTGGCTGTCTCAGACCAGTCACAGGTCTCTGTGAGGAGCTGATACTCAGCAAGTGCCAGCTCGTGGTAGTCACTGCCCCACTGTCCTTGTCACTGTGTCACCAGCCCACTAGCCTCCTCTATAGCAGCCTTCAGCTAATGTGTGACCTATATGACCTTGTATGCTGATGCCACCTCTACTCGGACCAGAGGGCCAGTGGAGATGGCCGTCCTTTCTCAGTCCCATGTCGGGAGCAGAGCAGTGCCCAGCACACAGTAGGTGCCTAGTAAGTGCCGGTGGTGAAAGGAGGGAAGGAGGGAAGGAACCAGACTCAGAGAGGCTGAAGAATGTCTCACTTCACTGTAATCTCACCTGCTAGGCAGGCACAGGGGTGAGATGCACCAGGGAACGCCCAGAAATATATCTGCTGAGAGCAGTGATGAAAGGGTCGTTCAGCCCAGTCCCAACAAAGCTGGAAAATTACAGAAACCTTGTGGAGACCCCAGCCCTGGCACAGAGTGGGGGCTGGCAGGGCACCTGCTGGTGTACTGTGCAGTGTAATGTGCACACACACACGCACCATGTAGGCAGAGGCCTGGAGTAGCATTCTCCAAGCAGCAGTAAGTTCTGGGTTGTGGAATCATAAGAGATGGCTTGCGCCTTTGAATTTTACCATGTTTCCTTTATTTCCTTTAATGAAATTTTGACGGAATAAGGGCTTGTAAACCAATAGCGTGGTGTTCAAGAGGTCCTGCCTCTCATCACACCTGGGAACCGCCTCTCTCCGCCATGGGCTGTCAGTGCGTGGAAGACTGGTCCTGTGGCTGCTTCTGCATCTCTGTTGATGACCTCACAGTCCCCTGGGTGTGGAAAGGCATCCAAAGCCCTCATCCCACCACTTGGGGCAGCTTCCTGCAGCCCAGCAGCTGCTGGGCCACCTGGGCCAGACTATCCGCTGGTGCTGTCACTCCACAGCAGGCCAGCAGCCTCCCGTCAGACGCAGCATCCAGCTGGGCTGAGGGATGTCCCCCATATCATCACTGTTTTTCTCAAGTTAATGTTTAAAATATGAGAAACAAGCTACTTGGGAGGCTGAGGCAAGAGAATCGCTTAAGCCCAGGAGTTGGAGGTTGCTGTGAGCCGTGTGACGCCACGGCACTCTACCCAAGGGCGGTACAGTAAGACTCCGTCTCTACAAAAAAAAAAAAAAAAAAAAAAATATGAGAAACAGCCAGGCCCCAATGGACCGGCTGATTCCCTTTAAGCCAGTCGGTGTCAAGGACAAAGACCACCTAGAACAGGTTCCTCCCAGATAAGCCCCCCAAGCTATTTGCTGCCACCTAAGAAAAGCAGGCTCCCAGCTGCCTCTGGGACACCTGCAGTGACCCCTCTCTGGGGATAAAGTCTGGTCCAGACAGGAGACAAGGGAATCCCAGATGTAAGAGCCTATGATGGCACAGGGATCATGGGCAACCCTGCCGCAGGGCACAGCTGCACCTGAACAGGCTGAGACGCTGTCACTTCCTCACGTGGCACAAGATGGCCCTGCGATCCCTCTAGGTGGCACCCCTCCACCGGGGCCTTGGGGAGCTCCAGGCTTGACACCACCAGTGGGGCTGCGGAGCTTCTCCTGGGCCACTCCCTGTGTGTGGTGCCTCTCGCCTGGCTTCTGCACGGAGCTTGGCCTATTCCTTATGGGTCAGCTCATACATGGCTGTCTCCTTTGCTGGCTGGGTGCCCTCCCTTTCTGTGGTCTCGCCTATCAGGCTGGGATTCCCTTAAAAGCAGGGTGGCCTTGTGATGCGGGAGGAAGAGGCAAGCCTGTATCATATCCTGGCCTCTCCACCCCCCCCCCCACGAGAGCGCACTCTAGGCTGGCCTCTAGCTGTGAGCAGGGCGGCTCCCTGCAGGCGGCGTACCTGGGCAGGGCCCAGTACCAGGTGCTATGCTGCCTCCTTCTACCCCTTAGCTTCTGCCCTGGGGTCGAGCCCTGCCATGGTGGCCCTGAGCCTGGTGCTGCATCTTGAGGAGGGTGAAATGCACCCACTCAGCTTTGGTCCTGAGCTGCCTGTGTGTGGGGGGAGACGTGACCACACTTGCACACAGGCAACCGCATGGAGACCCATGTGCACCTGTATATTCTCACAGATGTGCACAGGGACCTGTGTGCACACACACATCTGAACAGACCTGCACTGTCACAGACATGCACCTGCACACATGGCTTAAAACCTCTCAGTGGCTTCTGCTTGTCTTCACTGAAGACCAAGGTCCCAGGTGGGCCTCTGCTCTGCCCTGCCCCTTCCTCTCATCTCGGGCCTCCCCTTTCTCTGTGTTCAGTCACTTGGACTTTCCTCCACTTCCCCAGTGATACGGCAGTGTGTCTCTCCCATCCCTAACACCTCCCACAAACACACCATAGGGTCTTTGTACACGTTCCTCCTCTCCCTGTACACTCTTTCCCTCTGATCCCGCTGAGATTTCCAGCCATGCCCAGCAGCACTCTGATGAGGGGTCCTGGGTCTGGCACTGGGGACCCACGAGCAGTTTCTGGGCTGGGGAACTGTGTGGTCATGCCTGCTCACATGCACACGTGGGTCCATGCACATGTGTGCAGGCAGCACCATGCTTGTGTGTGCATGCAGACCCAACGGATGTGTTTGTGTGTAGCTACACGAGTGTGTGCTGGTGCATGTGGTGTCCCAGGAGCAGAGCAGCCCATGGAGAGGAAGGATTGGCTGTGGTGTGCAACCCGGCTGAGGTGCCTGAGGCTGAGGGGAGCTGAGTCTCTAGTACCCGTGGATTTGAGCCTGGCACTTGGGAGGGGGCCTGCTGAATGAGGCAAAGATCCAGTCCTTACATTTGCTCAGGCATGGAGGGCAGGAGTCAGGCCATGGACAGTAAATAAAACGTGAGTGACAGAAGGTGTTTGTTCTATGATGGAAACAGAGCTCCTGCCAGGCTGCAAGTCTGTGCAGGTGGATGGGACTGACCTCTTGATCAGTGGGGGATGAATGTGAGCAGGTGGTGATAGAGGCAGGTGGGAGGAAGACACTGACGGTGCAAAGGCCCTGAGGCAGGAACATACCTGTCTGTCTGAGGGACAGTAAGGAGATGATGTGGCTGGTGCTGAGAGTGGGGGTAGGAGGTCACTGAAAGGGCAAGTTGGGAGCCAGCCAGGGTTTGGGTGAGCAGTGTCCAGGCCAGGGGATGCTCCTGGATGCAGACATTTGGGCGAGAGGGGGGAGGAGGATGTAGTGAGCGGCTCTGCAAGACGTGTGGGCTGTACGATGGATAGTGCTTGGTACTGGGGAGGTGGCTGGTGGGAGCAGGGAGATGTTGCGGGTACCCAGGCCTGGCCAGCAGGCTGGGAGCAGGGAAGTGGCAGGCATGGCTGTCCCTGTAGAGCAGGACCCTGCTGTGCACATGGCGGGGGCTCAGTACAGGTGTATGGACTGTATCAGGGAGACCCTGACAGGCCCCTGCCCCCAGCCCACCCACGTGTAGTGCTTGAGCCATGTAGTGTTTGAGGCATGTGCCACCCAGGGCTGGGGGCCCCTGGGCTGGGCTTGTGCCACCTCTTCCCAGTGGTTCGGGGAAACAGCTCCTCTTGGAGGCAGGCTCTTGACGAGCTCCATCCCAGCCCTTAATAGACCTCCTGACTCACTTTCCTGCCTGATGCCAGCCCCTGTGTCACACTGCCCCTTCCCCAGAAGGTGACAGCCCAAGGCAGGGGGACACGGTCATGGAGGGACTGTGTGGCCACCATCTCAGGGCCTTGGCATCCTGGACACCCTCTGCTCTGGGAGCCACTGCTCTCTACAGGTGCAATCCCTGGAGGCTCAGCCCATGCAGGCACAGAGCTCGGGCGATTCAGCCTGCCATGGGCTGGGGGGTGTCACCTCCGCACCTGCTCTCGTGCCTCCCATCCTCTTGCCAAAAAGCCTCGCTCAGGGCTTCCTGCTAAATAGCCAGCACACACAGAGTCACCACCCCATGCCCCGCCCTGGCAGGCGAAGATGGCTCACAGCCAAGGTCACCAAAGGTGTCAATGCCCAAGCTGGACTAAGCCAGGGGAACTCTAGGATGGGAAGACTTATCAGCTTACTGGCCAAGCTCCCTCATCGCTGCGCCCCACTTCCCCAGGGACAGCAGCCCAGCCCCTCGCTGCCTGCCTCTTCTCTTCATCTCATAGGAAGGCCTGCCGCTGCTGACCTTAGACCCCCAGAAAGGATAAGCCAGGATGGGGTGAGGGTTTAACATGCTGACTCTTGCCAGGGAGGCCATCTGGGCTCATGAGGACACACACTGTCCGCAGACAGAGGATGGATGGACAGGCACGATCATGTCTCAGGCCTGAGCAGAGGCCACACAGATGGCCAACCCTGCTAGGGATGGGGGTAGGACCCCAAGAGGTGGCAGGCAAAGCAACGCTGGTCCCCAGCGCACCTTCGGCCTCCCAGGTCTCTCCAGATACATACTCTGAATCTTTAAGGTTCCTGGCCAGCCCTCGCCCCAGCCTGAGGCCCTGGACCTGCACTGGGGTGGTCAGTGGGGCTGACCTGGGAATGGCAGCAGGAGTCATGGCCCATCTCAGAGCAACAGGCCTGCTCCATCCCATCAGCCACCCCAAGCTGCCTGTGCCCACCTGCCCCTCACCCTGCCCCAGAGTCCCCTGTGGAGGCTGAGCGGCCCAGCACATCCCGAGCAGGACTATGACTCAGCACTGCCCTCCCCCGACTCCCAGCTTGCTCAGATGCCTTCCACCCTGGCAGTAGTGGCCCTTGCACCTGCCAGCTCCACTCTGACCCAGTGACTGCTCTGCCGTGACCAGGAGGGAAAGGGAGAGTGGGCTGGCAGCAGACCACAAGGGCAGGACAGGGAAGCCTCAGCCCCTCAGCCAGCCATCTCGGGAAATGTGTTTGGGGTGCCCTGGGCCTACGCCTGGGGCATGAGGGCAGCTCACACTTGACTCTGCTCCTGGCTGTGCCCCGTGCCTCCAGGCCCGTGTGGGAGCTCTTGGGCTGACGCTCAGCCAGAGCATTTCTATTTGCTTCTTTTAAAGAGTGGGTCCTGTCCCCACCCATTGGAACTGCTGTTCCCGTGTCAACTCCCACTGTGCCTCTATTTTAGAAACCGAAGGTCCAGAAAAGCCTGTGCCCACGGTCACTGCTGATTATTAGCCTTTCTCCCCCTCTTAATAAGGAAATATTCTGCACTGCCTTTTGCGCCTGGCTTGCTGAAACCGGGCTTACTTTCAGTCGACATACTGCCTGTTCCTTTCCTGTCCAAGGTCGCATCCCCTCATTAGGTTTCCCAGAGCCTGGCTCCGGGCCCGCAGGGGCCTCCTCGGCAGCGGCCTCTGGTCTCCCAGGAGCCAGGTGTCCTTCACGCTGCCCAGTTCCTCTGTCTGTTCTGAACAAATGGACGTGGCAGCTCCATGGCTGTGTGTCTCTCCCTCTCTATGGCGGTCCTGCACACGTTGCCCAATGGGCTGGTTGCTGTCCAGGGTCCCCCAGATTCTCCATGGAGCTGTTTCCATGTGTGTCCATGAAAGATCAGAGGCAGCTGTGGGCTGGGCCCCCGGGAGGAGCTGTCCCAGGGAGCCAGAGACGGTGGGTTGGGCAGAGGGTGTTGGATCGGCTGTGACTGGGCGGGTCTCCTTATCTACAGCACATGGGAGGAGGGAAGGCACACGGGGACCTGGGCCCAGAGGCCCATGGCTGGAGGCACTTGGGGATACTGCACCTCCATCCAGCACCTGTCTGCTCCACCGCTGGGGTGAATGCCTGGCTCACACACTTGTCATCTCGTAAGAGAAGGGCCGGGAGGGGGCTATGGCTCTATGGATGTGGAAATTGAGGTGTAAAGACAGGAGGTGACTTCCTCAGGGTCGTCTGCTGGGAGTCTGCAGGGCTCAGCTCTCACGACATCCTCCGACCCCCACCCACTCCAACCACCTGTCAACTGTAGCCTAATCTGGCCAAGTCTGGGTATTACCTGCTGTTACTGCTTTTCTTGAGTTGCCTATAAACTTAAATAAATGTACTTTAAAAAAAACTTCACATTTCCATTTGAAATGGAAAGCCAGAGTCACTCTCCCTAGACAGAAGCAATGTAAAATCTGAAGCAGTGTAAAGGAACTGCTTTTGCTGCTAGCCAGTGACTGGCATCTGCGGAGGGCCAGGCGAGGCCGCTTGCTTTTGGTTAAATGCAGGGAATAGCGCCTGCTAGACAGTGTGAGACCATGCTGGCATCAAACCGGGATTTTCTCCTTGAAGGAAAGGGATTGAGAGAGAAATAAAAAAGGATTACCTTCCTCATGAAGGGTTAGTGCAGCTCATGGCTAAAGCTTCAGGCCACCTCCTATGGTCTGATGGCTGCACAGGCCAATGCTTGGTTGCCACTGTCCTCTGGGGATGCAGGAGGGGTGCACAGTTAGGCTGATAGGACAGCCTGGGCAGACCCAGTGGTGCTGGGTGGGGCTGGGATAGGGGGTCTTGGGCTGTGGTGTCAACACTGCACCTTCATCCTCAGGCCGGAGGCCATCTCATCTCAGAAAAGTGGGTCACCCCCAGCAGCCCAGTTTCGTTCGCTTGTTGGGAAGAGCGCCCTCCATTGCTTCTCCTGTTGCTCCTGAACCACCCAGCACCCGTGCCCAAGCCTGAGGCTCCACCCTCAGATCTGAATAGGCAGCCAGTTGATCACTCAACCCGCCCCGATCAATACTGTGCCCTCCCAGAAGGCAGCCTCAGTGTGTGTGGGCCTGAGGCTCAGGGCCAGGGGACCGAGGTGGGGAACAAGCTGAATATGTGTGTCAAGGAGCTCAGATTCTTGGTGGGGAGCAGATAATGCTGTCTGGTAGAAAGGCGCCAGTGAGGAGCCACTGGACACTAAGGGGCTGGGTTATTCCTAAACTGGCCCGCAGACAGGGCGGGAGGGCATTCTGTATGCTTCCCATGAGCTGGGTGCAGCCTGGGGGTCGCTGCCTGAAAACCAAGTCTGTCTCTTTAAATAGGGGTTTCCAGCCAGAAAGGTGCCCCCTTAAACTCAAGGGCTCTGGAAGAAGCTCCCCACCTGGGGGGAGGTGGCCATCAGGGGATGCAGGACAGGCCTCCAGAGCAGTGGTCTCGCTGGACGAGGGAGAACCAGTTCTGCAGTGCACTCAGCAGCATGTGGCTCGCCTGGATGTGCAGCGGGAGGGTGGACCGTGAAACCACAGACAGTGTGTGCTGGGCCGAGCAAGCCAGGTCGGTGTCCACACGCAGGCTCATCTGGGAGGGCAGGGACCTGTACTCCCTGCAACATTGTCCTAATGGTTCCCTGTCCAGCTTCCCACTGGGGTGGTAAAGGGCAGGGCTGTGGCTCTCAAGGCTTCCAGGGCAGGTATTCAGCATGAGGACATATCCCATATCCACGCATTGTGCTGGGGCACCCCAGTGCCTCTTCCACCTGCCCAGGAAGGACCTGATGGTTTCAGGTTTTTGATGCACCACCACACACAGATGCCTCGATTGACAATGTGTCATACCCCCCAAAAATGCACTGTACATTGACAACAATGTTAAGTTGAAATGAATTTAATACACCTACCCTAATGAACATCATAGCTGAGCCCAGCCCACCTTATGCATGCTTAGATCCCTTACATCAGCCTACACCTGGGCAAAAGCACCTATCACGGACCTCACGGGGCTTACGGAACACCGTCCTGACAGAGAGAAGCCGTGGCCTGCACAGCTACTCTGGGGATGGTTTTTGCTACATGCTAACCACTTTCATACCATCGCAGAGTCTATGAACCAGGAGTCAAACCATCATAAGCTGGGGCCCATCTGTACCTATGGGCTAAAAAGCCACATCTCGGGCATAAAACCATGTTTGCCTTAATGCCAGGGCCAACCTGGGACCAGGACAGACCACCCTTCTAGGAAACACATCTCTCACAATGTGTGGCCCCACCCTGACTGGCTGAAAATGTCCCCCTTGAAACCCAGGGAGAGACTCCTTGGTTTTCACCACCGCAGTACCAGGACCCCCACCACCACCGCAGTACCAGGCCCGTGTGACCTTGAACCAAGCCTGGTGAGTGCTGGCTTGGCAGTGGGAGTACACCTGTCCCAGGAAGAGATGGCCAAGATGAGCACAGACAGGCCCTGCCTCAGCCTTGGGACTGCCAGGGCCTCCTACCTGTGCCCCCATTCCCCACCTCGGTGGGGCTGGACTCCTGCTCTGCCCTCCTCCCCCAGTCGCCGGCTCTGCTTCCCTTGAAGCAGGTGCTCTGGGAAAGATTTGCAGAACAGATGGATGGGAAGATGGATGAACACCAAAAAATATTTGTACAGGGCTCAGAAGCTTCTCTAGCACTCCCTTTTGCGTGTGTTACCTAAGGTGACCTTTCTAGGTACCCACAGAGGGGTCGTGCTGCCAACCACATGGGGACCCAGGGATTGAGATCTCAGTCCTGCAGCCTGCCCAGAGACTCTGGGGCCCGGCTCTGCTGGGTCCCCTGGGACCCCTGTGCAGGGCTTCCCCCCATGCTCCAGGCCGCCTACGCCTTCCTGCTCCTGTTTTCCATAGACCCCCAAGTGCACAGCTCATCCACCCTCCCCAGCTGCAGGTAGACCCAGCCCTTCTCTCGAAGCTTCTGTTGCCCATCCCTCCTCTCTCTCACTCTCCCGCCCCTCTGGAGCCTCCTGCCTCATGTGCCCCACTGCCACTCACATTCCAGCCAGCCCTGGTCCCGTGGGAAACAGGATCCCAGGCCTAGCCTTTCACTTTGCAGAAACCATCCTCACACCCTCCCGCCGTGTCCTCTCATGCCAGAAAACCCTGCGCTTCCCTGAAAGTTGCCCCTGGACTTCCCCTCGGGTGGGGTGGTGATCCAAGGACCCTCTGTCTCTCTGGTCCTGGGGAGAGGGGTTTCCAGGGTAGCTTGCCCTGGGCGATCTACAACTTCATCCAGCAGCTCCCTCCCATCCTCGGCCTCCATGGCCTAAGCTTTGTTGTAGACTCAGGGTTTACAGCGTTTTCAAGTAGAATGACCTTCCCTATGTAAAAAAAAAAAAAAAAAAATTCCCAACAAGAAAGATCAAGCCATGGATTCCAACCTAACTATAGATGTATTTCTAATATCCATTAACGAGCAAAACTCGGAATCAAACTTGGCCGGTTGCTCTACTGAGAAGTGAGTTAAAGCAGGGAGTCCTGTTTTTACCTACACAGATAAACTTACACACACACACCAATCTTTGGAGAGAGCTCCGACCTTCTCCTGGAGCCCAGGTTCTCATCCTGGACTTGCTGGCACTGTTCCTGCTCAAGCCACGGCCCAGCTGTGTGACATCTGGTTTACTTTCTCCAACTCAAAAGTAACAGGGATCCAAACCCTAGGTGGTTACAACTCCCTGCCCCCAAACTTATGGTTGTCTTGTTCACCAATCTGACCTCGACTTCTACTGAGGCTTTCCAAAGCATCCACTGTAATGTCCATAGAAACTGTCCCTACAGGAATGCTCTGTCATTTATACAGTATTTAGGGACGTAGTTAGAATGAGTATTACTAGTTAAAGAGCCAAACATGACTAAGTCAGACAGTGCGGCGGAAGTGCATGGGGGGGGGGCTCGAGATGTCCTGCAGGGCTCAGCCAGCCATGGACTTAGGCTGGATGCTTTACGAGGAGGAGGATGAGCAGCCACTGATCTGTGCATGTATGCTGAGGATGGCAATAGGAAGGGTTTCTGTGCACCAAGGTTTCTGTAAGGCTTGTAAAATGACTTTGCATTTCATTTATTCCAACAGCTTTTGCAAATATTTGAGAAATGACAGTGTGTGCATATGAAAAGCATTAATGATCCTCGGCTCGGGGGCCATGTGATTCCCTGTCTGTCGCTTCTGTGCAGCCACTCCAGTGACCAGGGTCCAGGCCACAACCCCCAGCCTCCACCTGATGGGCCTGGCCCCTGCTGACCTGCAGCAGGTCTCCCCTTAAAAGTAGGCCCCTTCTTTGCCTCCTCCAAGCTCCCTGCTTATGTTAAAGCCACGGTCCAAGTGCATGGGAGGAAGACCAGGGTTAACATATACTGTATCCCCCATGAGCACACAAGCCCAACTCCGCCAGCAGCTCTGCCCTGGCTGGGCCTCTCAGTGGCATGAGATGACCAGGGAGGCCCTTCCCTATGGCCCTGAGCTGTGCTGGCTCTGGGCACCCACAACCACATGTCCGGTCTTTTGGCTCACAGTCACCACAGCTGAGCAGACCAGGGGTGATAGCATCACCTGAGGAATACTGACTCAGGAGGAAATCTGGCCAGATGTTTCTCTAGGCCAGGAGTAAATAAATAAATAAATAAAAACGGAAAGGTTCACCTACAGAGGGGTAGGCAGTCACAACAGCAGACAAGAGGCAGGGCCTTTGGCAGGAGCCATATCCAAGGGGGTGCGGCCCAGGGCCGGTTGTGGCCCCAGGCTCCTGTTTTCCTGAGGGAAAAGAACTACTATCTTTCATTGATCAGGACCCTTGCTTGGGTGGGGAATCTGATTCCACCATTCTGGGTCTCTGCGGCCCTGCAATCTCCTTCTCCTGAGTGTGGCATCCCATAATCCTCTCTCTCAAACCTGGAGACCCTTGGCCAAACCCCCTCTGGGGAGGGCTCCTTCCAGGGACCCCCGGGCCCCTTCAGCTCCTTGCCTTGTCTCTCCCCCCAGGCAGGTGGGCAGCACCTCCTGTCCGTTCCCTTTTCCTTTCTTGCCCTACCCCACGGCCTGTGTGCCAAGCCCCCACGTTCACCCCTATGTGCTCAGAATACCTTGTGTAGGTCAGGGTGGGTCTGGGAAGTGCAGATTCCCAGGTCTGAGGAATATGTGCATTGCTCTGTCAGGAGCTGTGGGTCCTCCTGAGGCGAGTGTCTGGGGCTGCTAGCACTGTACTTCCCTCTGTGATAGGCTACCCACTGTGGCCCCTGCACCCCACCTTGACTGGGTCCTTCCTCCAGCCCAAACTGGGGATTCTTATGAGGAGGAAGGGAACATTTAAAGAGAAATCTTGTAGAAGAGTGAGGGATACGGGATGGGGCCAGGGAAGGAGCTGTCCCACAGGGAACTCAGGAAGGAGGAACATAATCACGGCTGTCCCACTTGAAGAAGGAAAAGAACTTCCCAGGCTCTTCCAGGAAAAAGGATGCTGAGGGCCCAGGGCAGATCTTGGATAAGAGGTGTGACTGTTGAACGGCAGCTGGGCTTAGTGCGCCAACAGGGAAGGTGATGGGGGGGACACCCGTGACATCCACTTAGTGCCCAGCACACTGTCCCTCGGGAGCACCTCAGGTCAGGGTTTGGCGTGGCCGGACTTGGGGAAGCCCTCAGTTGACACTGTCTCTTCAAACTCTGACCACTTACCCCTGCCCTGCCAGCTCCAGCCTCTCATCTGCATAGCGGCAGGGACCTCGCTGGTCTTGGCGGTGCCCAGCCCCCTGTACTGTCACCAGCAGCCAGTGTAAAAACAAGGCAGAGTGCATCTCTGCGCTTGAAGCCTTCTCCTGCTTGCCACCCAGGGCGGGGCCACCATCAAAGTCTCCCAGGACCCTCCCTCTGCCCCGCTGCTGCTGTGCTGGCACTCTTGCTGACCCTCTAGCACCATCACCTGCTCTCCACTTTGTACCAGCCGTTCCTTCTGCCTGGAAAGCTCTTTATCTACAGAGCAAGTGGCTTCCTCCACCTCTCCAATGGCTCAGATGTCTCCTCCACAGGAGGCCTCCCTGCCCATCCTATCTACAATTGAAAATGAACCCCAAACTCCCAGACAGCCACATCACGCAGTCCCTCTCCAGCACACTGCCTAATTCACTTAGGGGGTTCACCGTACCCCCATCGCACTCATAACAAGGGGGGCACCACAGGGTGGGGCTGCTGGTCCGTTCATTCACTCACGTATCCCATGTGCCAACAAGGATCTCACCAAGCAGGTGCTCATAATCCATGCCAGCCCCTCATGGTAACTGAGCGAGGGATGTAGGGAGCGGACAGTGGGAACTCTGGGACGTCTCCTGAGAAGGGCCTTGGCCTTTTCCTGGATAGACATGGGTGGATGTGTGGCTATTTCCTACCTGGACTTGGCTAACCCTGGCAGTGTGCCACCACTGAGCCCCAGGTTTAGGCTGCCCTTCATCTATCTCCTAAACCCTGTGGCCTGGACTTTTGTTGCTGCCACTGAAAGCCTACTCCCCCCCCTTCCCCCCATACTGCATGGCTCCAGCCATAGCTCCTTACAAGTCTGGGCTTCACCCTCACCTCCCTGCCCAGCCCTTTTCCTATGTCAGTGGCCCCTAAAGCTCTGGCCCACCCTGAGCCCGGGGTGCATCTTAACCTTCTGCTCCAGCCCCTTGGGGCCCCAGAACAGCCAACGAGACCAGACCAACACACAGGAGACTGAGGCCAGGTTGGGGGACCAAGCCCAGTCAAGGACTCCAGGAGCCAGGGCAGGGCTGCGGGGGCAAGGCCAGGAGGCTCCCTGGAGCAGGTGGCAGTGTGGGGGGACAAGGCGCCGCTGTCTGCACTCTGTGCTGTCCCGGCTGCTGGGCAAGGGCAGGGTGGGGCATGTCCGTGCACGCGCGTGGTGTTATCGCAGAGGGAACGATGCCTGGCACTGGCCCAGTGTTTAAGGGAAATGAATAGATTTTGGCCGAGGACAAAGAGAGTTTGATTAATCAGAAATTGGATAATGGAGGCAACACTCTAATTATTTTTCTTCCCAGCATTTTATCAAGAAATATGTTTGCACAGCATATCAGAGGTAACAGAGTGGGTGAGGGGGTGATGGAGCTGGAGGAAAGCCCAGCTGGGGAATGAACCACCCGTACCCACCCCTACCAGCAGGGGCTGGGTGGCTGGCTGGAGTCTGGCAGCCGCTCCCAGGGCCACAGGAAGCAAGAGGGGCTGGTGGGGCTGGCCTGAGGCCATACACAGCTGGGCAGCTTAGGCCCAAGAGGACAAGCCCGACAGAGCTGCGTGGGGCAAACATCGGGGACCAGGAGGAGTTGCACTGACCCCCGGGTCATGGGAGGCCAGGGCTTCCTGGAGGCAGGGTAGAGACTGTAGGTATTAAGTTCTCCAACCATTAGTTAAGGATGGTCTTCAGAGGGCCCCTCTCAGCATCTTGGAAAGTTTTCATGCCTTCATCCCTGGTGAAACCTGGTGACCTGTCCCTGGCCAAGGCCAGACAGGACCACTGGGCTCCTGCAAGCCACAGAGCCTGGGACTCACACACCTCAGCCTCCCTGGTCACTCCGTTCTCTCCCTCCCTGTGACTCCACTCCTGCTGCACTGGTGCTGAGAGCACACAGCTTAGCCAGCACCCCATCTTCATGCTCATCTGGTCTCCTGGCTCCAGGCAGGCTTCTTGGGACTCCCCAGAGCAGAGTTCAGCATGAGGTTTACACCCAGGAAGAGGTTCCCAGCCTTGCTGAATGGCCGAGTCTCTACCTCATTCACTCACTTGCTCCGTCGTTCAGTCAGTGTCCAGCTGGACCCTGGGGCCACTGCAAGGAGCAAAGCTCCAGTGAGAGGGGAAGAGATTCAGTAATGACCTGAGCTGTTCCAGAGGCTTAGGATGCTGGCTGCAGAGGTGAGTTCTCACCTGATGGGCTGAAGCTGCCAGGCAGGGGTGCATGGTTGGGTTGGCCATTCACTGGTGAGCACGTCTATATACTGCGTCCCATACCCACTGCAGACATCACCGATCAACCCTGAGTGCTCTCTGGGCTGAGACACAGTGTTAGAAACTTGGGTGGCCGTTCCAGAGTTTGGGTAAGAAATGAAAACTATGCACACCCTCTGCCCAGCTCAGAGCTTCTGATTTAAAGGTAAAGAAACTGAGGCCCAGAGAGTGACAGGGATTTGCCAGGGTCACCACTACAGGCATGGATGGGGCTCTCACCGAGGACTCATGCCTCCAAGTTGGCCTGGCTGAGAGGTCACTCCCTGATCTTGAGGCACAGGGCCATGTGGAAGGGCCACTCCATCACAACCATGTTCCTTCACTACTATCAGGGTCTTGGCTCACTCTCTTAGGATACTTTCCCAAGGACATGCCTCTCTGTGCCACGGCTATGTGAATCCCTATGTCTGACCAAGGGCCCACTAGTCCTGCCATGTCACTGAGGAGCTAGCTGGGTGTCAGCCTGAGGCATCTGATTCAGTGTGAGAAGCCAGGCAGTCCACCTGCCTTGGGCTCAAGAGGGAACCACCACCAGGCCTCGTTGGGGCCCAGTCAGTGGTGTCCACTTGTGAGTGGTTTATGTCTGGTGGCCAAACCTAAGGCCCAGAGGCACAGCCTGTTAGAAGCAGAAGGCTGAGCTGGAGCAGCAGTTCTGTAACACGAGAGCACACGCCCAGCTCTCCTGGGAAAGGGGTTCGATGGGACCACGTGGGCGCACCTGCTTGCTAACAACTGCCCACGTCCCGGGCGCCAATTCACCATGGTGAACACAGCAACCCCTCTGCCCTCATGGAGCCTATAGTCAGGCCAGAGAGAGGGAGTCAGAAACACAATAAATAAATAAGGAGCAGGTCATACTGTGGCATGTGGCAAGTGCTACGGGGGAAAAAGCAGTGGGAAGGGGCATGGGAGGTGCGGCAGGAACACAGGTGCTGTTCTCAACAGAAGCCTGGAGAGCCTCCTGTGAACTCGCAGTGAGAGGCTCTGGAGACCCTTCCTGTGTATAGCCCTGTCCAAAAACGGTTTGTGGGGAAAAAACAGCAACGAAAAGGACCAGTTGGTCCCTCCAGAGAAACCAGCCTTCCACACTGACACAGGGAGGCCGTGGCTGAGAAGCCAAAGGGAAGCAATTTTAGGCAGGAACCAAGAAGGTGCAAAGATGGTGGCGATGAGCCAGGCTCCTGTGCCGGCCTCCACTGTGAGAGAGCCTACAGCAGGGAGGGGCCCGGCATCACCCTGGGACTAAGTCAATGCACCCCTCTAGGGCTTCAGGGCCTAAACCCCAGTGTCTGCGAGACGGGCCTCACAGCCCACCCACTTCAGCCCCTTGCTTTAGAGCAGTGGTTCTCAACCTTCCTAATGCCGTGACCCTTTAATACAGTTCCTCATGTTGTGGTGACCCCCAACCATAAAATTATTTTCGTTGCTACTTCATAACTGTAATTTTGCCCCTGTTATGAATCGTAATGTAAATATCTGATATGCAGGATGTATTTTCATTGTTACAAAGGGGTCACAACCCACAGGTTGAGAACCGCTGCCTTAAGAGAAAAGGACCCTGGGGCCCAAAGAGGGAAGGTACCCTGTCAAGGGGCACACGGCTATGGGGACAGATCTAGCCCCCCTGTGCTGCCTCTCCCAGGGATATGAGTGAGAAAAGATGAGGCTGGATAGAAAAGGTGAGGGTTGGCCGTAGCCCACCAACACTGGTCTGAGCAGGGGCAGAACCCAAGAGTTGGCCTCCAGCACAGCAGGCCCAGCCCACCCTCTGCGACCACACTTCAGTGACTAGCCAGGGCCAGCGGGCCAGGCTGCCCAGGCAGAAACTGGGCTGCTACATGCTGGTGAGACAAGCCCTCTGGTTTCTGGACACCCTTCCTGGCGCCTGGTGAGCCAGACCCACTGAGGCACTGGGGAACCAACCGTTTACGGCATAAGTGACCTCAACCATAGACCTTAGGTAAACATGTTCCTTCTCAAGTGGCACTGGTTGTAGGAGGACAAAGTGAGCTTCAGCCCCTGGAAAGCACTCGATACATGACCCGGAGCAGACTCTGTGTGCCCTTCTTACAAACACCTGCATCTGGGTGCTGCGGGAGCTGCACACATCAGGCCCAGTCTGCATGCCTTAGGACCCTGTCCTGGCAGCTCTCTGTCCCCAGGGCCAGGGCAGGGCTGTTCAAGGAGACAGGGGTCTCCCGAAAGGTTTGCTTTGACCACAGTCCACATGGCCATGAGAGGCCTGGATGAGCCCTTGGGGACTCGCGTGTTTCTGGCTGAAGGCTGCTGGAAGTAGCACCCCCGGGCTTGACACTGTGAAGGCCCCTCCCTATGCTGTGGCTTTTAGCAGTCTTGCTTCTTAGCACTTTTTGATGGATTCTCCAGGGACGTCTCTAAAAGAGAGTTATACCTTAATTTAGAAGCAAGTAACTCAAAACTCTGTGATGTAGCAGGTTCCCTTGGAAAAAAGATGAACTCAAGGAAGCCATTGCAGTGTGGAGCTGTGACCGTGCTCGTCCAGGGCCTGCTGAGCGACCGTCCAGACCTCAACTTGAGATGTGCCTCCCACTGCCCCCTGCCCAAGGGGCCACAGACAGGAAGAGGAAGCGCCAAGGTGCAGCAGGCAATTCTTCACGTTACTTGTGGCTTTGGGTTCCCGGGACCACGAAGCCACAGGAGGCTCCCAGGCTGTGTCTGACTGACCCCAAAAGCAGCCCCAATGGTTGAACACAAGGCGCCCAACCCCTCAGAAAAGGAAGGAGAAACGCACCGGACAGCAGGAGGCAGGCAAGCCATGGGCCCACCCTCCAGGCCTGCCTTCTGCTCGGGACCCAGCACGGTCCAGAACCGTCTCTGAGGTTACTGCATTCTGGGAAGTCACACAGGTTTAATGCTCTACTGTTGCTGTTCTGAAATGCTTAATAGTTTTTATCAAGGGGCCCCACAAATCAAGTAGGCAGCCGAGCCCGCGTTGCTCAGTCCCTGGGCTCCAGCCCTCATGGCGCCATCACACTTACTGGCTCCCAATCCTCAATCTCCTTTTCTGCATGCTCCATTTCAATGTATGCTCTGAGCAGTGGCGCCGCTGAGGCCCAGCCTAGCCTCTTCTGGTCCCACCTGTCCTCAATGCCCAGGTGACATACCTCAGTCCTGAGGATCCCCAAGTTGCTACCTCCAGCCTCCCTCTCCCGTGTGACCCCCATGAGCATGGATCAGTGGCTTCCAGGGCCTCAACCTCAACTCCCCATTCCCTGCCTCTCAGGAATGCGTCTTTTGTCTTGGCCTATGGCTGCTCCATCTTTCCACTGGCTGTCCTCGCCTCTACTCCATTGCAGATCTGACCTGCTACTCTTTAAAATAAATCTGCCATCTACCCACTTCTTATGGCCTCCAAGGCATCTATCACCACAGCCTCCCCTCTAGAATGTTACGCTGGCCCTTGATGGCCCCTGGATTTTGCGCCACCCCAACCTATTCTCTGACATTAGCAAAGACATCTCTTGAAAAGTGTAAATTAGCTCAAGTCTCCCCTTTGCTCCAAATCTGCCAAGGTCTTCTCACCTCATTGGGGCCCATAGAGCCCTATTGGAACTAGCACCCAGACCCCAACCAAGCCTCTACACTGGGCTCCAGCCACTGGCCTTCTGGGGGTCCTGTGGCAGCTGGGTGGTATCTGCTCAGGGCCTCTGCACCTCCCTTCACCCCACTGGCCAGCCAGGCCACTCGCCCAGCACTTCTCCATGGCACTGGGCCAACACCCTCTCCCAGGTGTCCCACCTTCTACTTTAGTTTCCTCCGTGGTACAGCACTTGGTAACGCACGTTACTGTCAGCCCTTGCCTGTCTGATGTGAGCACCATGAGCAGACGCCACATTACTGTTGTACCCCAGCACCGCGTACAGTGCCTGGTACTTGGCAGGCATTAGTCAATGTTAGCTGAACAAATGAATGGACGGATTGTGGAAGGTTCGGCTCCTTAGGCTCCGTGACATGGTTATTAGCCCCTGTTGGTTCACTCCCATGATGCTTCTCCCCTACCAAGATGGACTCATGAAAAGGGCCAAACTCGTGGGGATGCAGGGACCTGAAGGGCACTCTTGGCGCTGTGTGCAAATGAGGACAAAGAGGCTCAGAGAGCATGGGGCTGGACCAGGGACCGCAGGGCCAGGGCCTGACCTCAGATCTTCTGCTGCCTCCATCAGAGTTCTCCCCTTACCACTCATGTGCATGAGAGCCTGTAAGCTCCCACACCCCTTCCCAGTCTGCACAAGCTGCCGGGGGCTGAAGCTTGGTATCTGCACTATGTGCCTCTTCACACTTCTGTGCTCGTAGGTGCCCCTGGCTCCGCTACCCCAAATTTCCTTCTTAGGGGTTTCAGGAGAGGGACATCTTAATCTGCCTCCTCCAGAGTTGCCAGGAGCTGGCCATGGTCAGCAGCAGCAAGATGCCTTCACCGCCATACAGCATCTCTGACTAGCTTGGGACAACACAGGGCTGCCTCCTCCTTACCTCTAGGGAAGGAAACGGCATGCACCCATTCACACACGCAACTCAATTCAGCATGCCTTCTAAGTGAAGGCTGTTGTCCCTGCTGGTCTCTCTGCAGGGGCCCTGGGCAGCCTTGCCAAGTTGTTGAGTGACCTAGAAGTTCCCGGAATCACCCTAGAAGCTCCTGAAGTCCAGATCAAAGTGCTTCTCCTCCTTGGGACTCCGGGACAGGACTAGTGGGTGGGGAAAGCCACTGTGTCCCAAACCTAGAGCCCCATGGCAGGACCCTGGAACAGGCCAGGGGAGAGGTACAGAGCGAAGCAGCTTGGCCTGTTCAGCAGAGACTGCATACCCCCCGAGGGCAGGCAGGCCCCGATCTCCCTGCAGCAGCCTGGCCATCAGCCGTGACCCAGCATGTGTGTCTGAAGGTGGGCATGAAGTATGAGTAACAACCACCTCTTCAGGGGAGAGCAAAAACATCCCCCAGAACGAGCAAGTAGATTTAGGGCAGAAGGGGACACTGGCCTTCTGACGGAGAGGAACTATGTCTTATTCACCTTCTGTCTCAGAAAACCAACGTCTGTTAGAGGAACACACAGAAGAGTTTTAAGCCAAATGTCAGCATCTCATCCTCTCTGGAAACAAGGCACACTCAAGGCACAGCACTTTACCCAAGCCTGGCCGGGCCCTCGGAGGGGTGCTCCCAGACCGCCACAAGCCAGAGGCAGTCACCTAAGCATCATCCAGAAACAGGCCAAGAAGGAGGCATTGGGGAGGTGGGGTGGGTGGGCAGGGTAGTTACCCATAGCTCTGGCTCAAGACCAGGGGCCTTCCCTGGTCCTCAGTGCTCTTCCTCAGACTCGCCACAGCTCTTGGGGTCACAGAGGTCTCCCTTTTTACAGATGAGGAGGCTGCAGGGGGCTGTTCCACTTCCCAGCTCCCTCGGCCCTCTGCAGCCCCACCTGCCTCCCTGCTATGCTTCCTACTTCCAAGCACACCCAGTGCCCACACCAGACCTGACTGCCCAAGCTCCTCTCTGTGCCTCTGTCCACTCTCTCCCCTCTGCAGCAGTGCCCACCCCATCTGTGCTGTGTCCTTCAAATGTCATGTTGCCCACAGGCCCATCGGACCCCAGGCTCCTGCACCCACACTTGGACTGGGTTGTCTGGGTGGTGGTGAGTCAGTCCTCAGAGGGCAGGCCCATTCCACTCCCATCACGTCCACCCAACTGCCAGGCCCTGGGGGAACAAGTGCTCAGTAAATATTTGCTTAATTGAATTTGGCCAAGGAGCCTCCTCCAGACAGCTCCATCCCAAGGGCAGGGAAATCACTTGGGCAAAAAGGAGCTAGTCAGGGACTGGGCTGCCTCGCTAAGCCAGACAGACCTTTTCTACTAGGCGGGTCCCTCCACCCTGAGAGGCGGACTCCAGGGAGCCCTGTCTCGCTTGGCACCGCCTTTCCATGCTCTTCTGTCAGAAACAGGAGCCCCAGTTCTCGGCCTAGGCCGATTCTTGCCATCATCATCACCCAGAAAGGCTCAGCACCGCCCTAAATGCAGAGCCCCCTTGGACCGGCCACACCAAGCCCAGCCTTACGGCCCTCACACCCCTCCCCCAAACACCCCCACCGCCTTTTAAGGGAAAAAATATTGAGCCGGGAACATATTACAATCGCAGCGGGTCGATACTCATCTCTTGCTCTGAATGCCTCCAAGGAACCTGCTCGCTGCAAGAGCCATGAGAACTGCAAGCTGTGGGTCCCTGGGCCCAGGCCTCCTCGGCCCTCTTTTCGGTCTCGGCCGAGGCAACGCGTTGGCGCTTGGGCCGTCCGGGATCAACCCCTCCCGGCTTCCCCACAGGAGACCCCGACTCAGCGCCGCTCCGCAGGTCTCCTGGCCCGGCCCCAGCTCCGCACCAGCCACTGCCTGGGCGCGCCCGGCGGCCCCGCTGGACATCCCCAGCGCCCCCTGCACACCCTCCAGGGCTCGCGGCTGCCCCTCCCGCGAGCTCCTCGGCACCGCGGCGGCGCCTCTCTCCCGCAGCACCTGCCTGCGTGAGGCTGCCCCCTGCCCACTTTCGCCGCCCCCAACACCGGCCGGGCATCCCCTGACGCTGCGCCCCCAGCCCAGGAGGCTCCCCAGTAATGGCCCGGAGGGGTCTCGGGTGAGGGTGGGGTGGATGCCCCGGCGGCGCCCCTGATCCCCGAGGATCAGCCGCGCGCACCTGGGCCGCGGGTCCACTCACTCACCTCCGGGCCGCGGCACCGGGCATCTGCCGAGCTGCTCCGGGCGGGGCGGGGCGGCGGGGCGAGCGCGGGGCCGCGGCGCCCTCGTTCCACACGAGGCGGGCGGTGGCGCCCGCGCGGGGACGTGACCGGACCGCGGGCGGCGCACACGCTCCGGCCGGCCTGGCTCCCTCCGCGCGTTCTCCCGCGCCGCCCGCCCGCGGGTCCGCCCGCCGCGCGCCGAGCCGCCGCCGGCAAGGGGCGGAGCCGCGAGCGCAGCGCGTTGCCAGGCCAACCGCGGGCGGGGGTGCTGCGCGCCCGCCGGGCACCGCGAACCCCGAGCCACCGCCCCGCCACGAGCGCCGGCTCGCTGGCCATTGGGCATAGACGGCTGACGGACGCGCCACTGGTCTAACAGGGAAGGACGGGGGCGGGGCCGCGGCCGCGGCCGCGAGAGCGCCGCAGTCCAGCACGCGCTGCCCCCGCTGGCGTCCCGGGTACGGTGCTGCGCTGAGGCCAGGACGCCAACCCGGGGGGCCGGCGTCTGACAGCCGGGCAGTCTGGGCCGGAGCGCAGCGATGGCCCTGCCTCCCTCCACCCTAGTGTCCCCGCTCACCGCCCCACTCGGGTTCAAACCCAGCTGGGCCCCTTCTGAGCTCTGCGTCCTTGGGCCACCGACCTCTCTCGGTCTTTACGTTTGCAAAGTGGGGTTAGCGGCACCTCCCTTCTGGATTGTCTGAACAAAACTCTAGAACCAGTGAAAGGCCTGTACAAAGCCTGCAGATTGCAGCGGTGAGGTTTGTGCAGCCATGGGAGGGGCATTAGTCATCTCTGCTGCTCTCATCCCCCAGCGTGTGGAGTTGGAGAGTCCCCTGGTAGTCCTGGCCCAGAGGAAAGGTTGCCTGGGAAGGGAAGGGAGGCACAAGGGCCCAGGAGCTGGTCTCCGGCCCGGAGAAGTAGGAGGGAGCCTGTTCACTTAAGGCCAGGCCACTTATCGTGCCTTTGGGAATCTCATAGCAGGCATCAGACCCTCAGCAAAATGTATCAGGTCAAGCTACAAATTCTGCTTTCCATCTCAAAGCCTATGTGTGGACCTCAGGGATAGGAACCCCTTATTCCCTGTTTAAAAGACTCCGGCCAGAGGACCAAGACTTTAATGTTGTTCTCTGTCGTTCCCATCACTGTAACCTGAGGCGTTGTGCATTTCAGAGCATCCCCAGAAAAATGCAGATGCCTCCCAGCTAACACCTCCCTTCCTACTTTACACCTTTATGGTCAAATCATGTGGGTCACCCTGTTCATTAAGCAGAAGCATCTGACCATTGGCAGAGGTTGAAGATACAGCAGCTATAGCCCAGCTCTGTGACCTGCAGACCCTCCTGGCTACAGGGCAGGGGCAGAAAGAGACTAATCATTGGCCATCATGGTCATGCGACACTGCTGGAGGAGAACCCACACGCTGTGGGGGCATGTGGCAGGGGGGCACCTGCCACTGAGCTAGCTTCCTGGAGCGAGAGATGAGGCCACAGCAGGAGTAGAGGTGGCCTGTGATGTGGGGTGTGAAGGAGAGGGCTGGCCCAGGTCAGCAAGCATGCAAGGGTGCCCGAAACAGTGTGTGTGTGGGGGGTTGTTGGCCTAAGATGAGCCTTTTAAAAAATGCAAGAAGGCTGGGCACTGTAGCTCATGTCTGTCATCCTAGCACCCTGGTAGGCTGAGGCAGCTGGATTGCTTGAGGTCAGGAGTTCAACAACAGCCTGAGCAAGAGTGAGGCATTGTCTCTACTAAAAATAGAAAAACTAGCTGGGTGTTGTGGCAGGTGCCTGTAGCCCCAGCTACTTGGGAGGCTGAGGCAAGAGAATCTCTTGAGCCCAAGAGTTTGAGGTTGCTGTGAGCTATGATGCCATAGCACTCTACAGAGGGTGACAGAGAGAGACTCTGTCTCAAAAAAAAAAAAAAATCCAAGGAAGATGACAAGTTTTTTTTCTATATTTATTTACAGTAGGCATGATCCCACAATGTGAGTTGTCCTACTAGATATAATCAAATAAGAAAAGTATCAACTAGTGCAGAGAAAATGAGAAAGCAGAGAAGTCCTCCATGGGGTGAATCCAGGACGGAGCCAGTTGTGGCCATTGGACCACAGGCATGTCAGGAGATGGCAACAGGACAGGATTAGGCTGCTGGACCAAGGAGGGAGGTGGCATGAAAGGAGCGGCTGGAGAAAGGGACGGTACTTGCCCAAAAGAAGGAAGAGCAGCTGGAGAGGTGGTTGGGAACCAACCAGAGGGTGGAGGGTCCCAGATCCGTGGGAGGAGAGTATCTCAAGAAGGAAGAAGCAATTAGCTGTGTCACAGGCTGCTTCCAGGATGAGTAAGCCGAGGACAGAGGTGAAGGCAGGCACGGTGGACATCAGTGTGCCAGGAGTTCAGAGCCCGGGGCTGTACCAGGCCAAACCTGGACAGGTGAGTCACCCGAGGCATGGTGGGCCCAGGGAGCCAAATGCAGATGTGTAGTCCTCGAGGAAGGAAGGGGAGTGATTGGGAGCAGAACCTGGGGGCCAGTGCTCTGTCCTGAGTCTTCTCTGACAGGGAGATGACAGCTGGGGCTCTGCAGTAGCATGAGAAAGGGAGCCCTGGTGACTGAACCCGCCTAGCACCTCAGGGACAGCTGGCCAAGGTCCCTGGAGGTGGCGTCATCTCCTCTCTCAGGAGATGACCAACTGCAGGTGGTTCCAGCCATGGGGGTCGTGACCCTCAGTCCTAGGGGCTGTTCCTAGCTCATCAACCGCTGGCCCATCCTGGTACCTCATACGCGCCCGGCCAGATCAGGGATCCCCCGAAACACATGCTATTGGCCCTTCGGGTGGTCTGTACTTTCCTCTACCTTCATGAGTGCCCACTTTCCCTGGCCTCCCATCCTGTACTTTCAGAGCCCTAGGACCCTGGAACTCCATGTCTGAGCATACATGTCAACCTGTTCTGAAGCGACCTCTCCCCAACCTACTCTTCCACTGGTCTCCTAACTTCCTGATGGTGTGGATGGGAGTGAACCTTGTCTCTGAACCTCCCATGGCCCAGGGCCTGACCTGCTCAGATGCCACCCTGGCTGACTTCTCTCTGTGCCCCACCTGCTGTCCTCCCACCTCGACCCTCATTGCCTCCCAGCTGGGTGGATTTCCTCCAGCTCATCCCACTGGGGTCTTCATGCCCCACCCCCACTTGAACAAGCCATCCATGATCTGGGTTAGTTATAAATAGCCAGGCCTGAGACTCTTCTTTTAGCTGAAAAGAAGCAAAGTGAACGAGCAGAAAGGCACACCCGGCACACATTTTATTTTTAATCTCCCTCTGTCTCGAAATGAACCTGGGTCCCAATGCTGAGCATTTCCAGAAGGAGAGTCCCAAGACGAATGCCTGAGAAATAAAACTGGAAGAGCCGAGAGCTCTACTTGACTTTGCCCCTCTCTGCTGTGTGACCTCGGGCATTTGAATGGCCTCTCTGGGCCTTAGTTTCCTCCACCAAGGGAGAGGGGAACAGTGGCGGTGACTACCTCTAATATTCCAACTTTTCTGACCTTAGCTTCCTCTATCTGTCCCCCTGTCTGTGCCTGTTCTAACTCGGGAGGCAGCTCCTGGTAGCCCCAGCAGAGACACTTGTCCCTGGGATTTCCTGGAAAACTTAAAGCCAGGTGCAAAGGAGGCCACAATCAGGCCCCAATTTGATGATACACAACTTCTGCATGCCCAGGGCTTTGCTCGGGTGTTCCCCAGCCCAGAACCTTGTCCCCCTTTCTGCCGGCAGAAAGGTCAAATTGTCACCTTCCTGCTGTAAGTTGGGGGAAGGCCATCTATGTCATGGCTGATTTGGACCCACGGCCTGGAGTGGGTAGGAGCCTGTGGCAGTACCTGAGGGGAAGCAGGGTGGGTGCAGGAGGCCGGGAGTCAGGCCTGGCATGGCCCAGTTTGTGGGGTGAGGGAGGCGGGGAGAAGATCAGGTCACCAAGGGGGGCGTCCGGGGGACCACTGACAGGTTCTGTGGGGCTTGGATGGGAGAGGTGGAGAGAAGATCAGGTCAGCGAGGGGGGCTGTCCAAGGACCACTGACAGGCTCCACGGGGCTCCGATTGTGCAGCTTCTGTCTTTGCATCCTGTTCCTGGTCTCCCGCCCCCACAAGCCCTTGCTGGTAGCTGGTGGAGTGCAGGCAACGCTTGCAACCCTGAGCCCAGGTGTTCTGGACACACAGTGACCATGCCTCACATGGCTGTGGAAATCTGAGGCATGTGAAGTGCACTCCCACCCACAGCCCGCCTGGTGGTGCTCGGCCCCTCTGCCAGGTAGGCTTGTCTCAGTGATGAGGGAACCAGGCCCAGAGGGGCTGAGTAACTCATCCCAGGTCACACAGCTGGGAAAGGATGCATTTAGGAGTCCAACCCAGGCTTTTGTGGAAATCTGTGTGTATTACAACTTCAAAAAAAGCCCAGTATATCCGAAGCAACAGGAAACTGCTTTTCCTCAGTCATGAGTGCCCTGAGAACAAACGGGACAGAGACAGCTGCTGTACCCTGACACCCCAGTGAGAAGCTGGCCAGGGCACTGAGAACTGCTGGACCTTAGGGGACATGGTTGGGGGTTGGTGGGAGCCACTGAATACCCTGGCCTGCCTCTCACCCCTCACCCTGGGCACCTGCCATTTGATGTCCTCAGGGAGTGAGGGAGGAAGGCCAGGGTGATGTCTTCAAAGAGGCAATCCCTGGTGCTAATTGGCACTCAGAGACCTTTAGGCTAATTAACCTGTTTATTTGTCTCTCTAGAGTAAATTAGAGGGTTTTGCTGGGGCAGGCGGAAGAGAGGGGTGTTTGCTGGTGGCTACCTTCCTGGGGCCATGGATGGCTTCTCAGTGGGCCG
The DNA here is from genome assembly GCF_027406575.1 of Nycticebus coucang. Lineage (NCBI taxonomy): Eukaryota > Metazoa > Chordata > Mammalia > Primates > Lorisidae > Nycticebus > Nycticebus coucang. Next base: position 134,927,977 of record NC_069783.1, read on the forward strand.
CTGGGCAGGCAGGGAGGGGCCCGGCTGCAGGGCGGGAGCTAGGGGCTAAGCTTGTGTGGGGAAGGGCTGCCCTCTCTGGAGCTCTGGCATGTTCCCTGTGCACATCTTGGTGACTTGGGAGGGCTACCTGCCAGCTGCCAGGGGCCTCTTGGGATGCTGCCCGTGCCGGGGCTCTGGGTCCTCCTCTGGGCAGCCAAGTGTGGACATTCCGGGTGTGGGCAGCTATAGGGGCTCATGGACCTGTGTTGGGGGGGCACATCTCAGTGTGTCTCTGGTTATATCTGCACCCCAGACCCCTTAGCCAGACCGTGGAGCTCCTGTCACCTTTAGTTGGGGTGCAGCTCTTTTTGGTATGTAAGACATTGGCTGCTTTCCAGTGTTCTGTCTCAGACAAGTCCAAGCTCTTCTCAAGGGCCCGCCAGACCAATCTAGGGGCTCCGGCAACTTTGAGATGTTTCAGGTGGGAAGGGCTTGACTGGCTACCCGCCACTATGGGACAGTGGAGGGAAGAGAGGAGGGTACCCTGGTGTGCCCCGTCCCCATGTGGGTGAGCTGTTCTCCTAGGCCTCGCCCTGTAGCCCAGCCAGCACAGGTGGGGGGTGGTCGGCCCAACCCCAGTGCCCTTTCCTTTCCTGCAGGGGCCCAAGGCATCGTCAGCAGTGGCCTGATCCCCTCGCTGGTCTGGAAGCTGCAGAAGGAGGAGGAGGTGATCCAGGAGCTCATTTTGGGCACACTGGCCCACTGCCTGCAGGAGGATGCCACCGAGGCCCTGGGCAGCCAAGTGGTGCTCTTTCTAAAGCAGAAGCTCCTCAGCAGCAATGAAATCATCCGTAGCAAGGCCGCCTACACACTCATGGCTGTCAGGTGAGGCCTGGCCTGGGCCGGACGGAGCGGCTGCCCCCTTGGATTTCTCCCAAGATGCAAAGATGGCAGCTGAGCTGCCGCTGGCCCGGAGCTCAAGGGCATCCACCTTGGCCTGCTTCCTCTTGTTTGCCTGTGCCCTGGGGAAGGAGGGAGCAGGGACAGAAGATGCCCTTCTCCACAATCCTCTGTCCCATTGGCCTGGGAGCGCCCTGGATCCCAGGAAACTCCCTAGCCTGGACAAAACCAGGCTGTTGGCCACTCCCCTGTCCACGAGGAAGGCAAGCACAGTAGAACTACAGGTGATGACAGTGTACCCAGTGATCACCAAGGGCCTACATTGCCAGGTGCCTACAAACATCCCACTAAGACACCCTCCAAGAACGGCTATGTCTCCCTTTACAGGTGAGGAAACTCCCCTTGTGGGGTGTCTTGTCCCTCCCCCAGGGTGACATTGGATCACTGTTTACATGCTGGCCTGAAAACAGCCTGAGGCAGCACAAGCCACAGAGCTGGTGGTGGGTCTGTGTGTTCCCATGTTGGGCACCAGCTGGTCACCAGCCTCCAGAGTCCCTGCCTTAACCGTGGCCATGTGCCTTTAGTGAGTGCCCCTCTTGCCTTCCCTAGGTCCTAGCTCAGCGGTTCTCTACCCGTGGGTTGCGACCCCTTTTTAACAATGAAAGTAGCGGTATTAGGAAGTTTGAGAACCACTGAGTAACGAGGACCTAGCTGCTCTGTCCCATAAGGAATCTTACTAGATGCCTGGGCCAGGATTTCTGCAAGTGTGGCCCCTGACTCAGGCCCCTGGAAGGTCTGTTAAAGGCAGATTTCTGCCAGCCCCATCACCCTTCAGGTTTGCTCAGAGGTCCCTTTGCAGTGGGAGTAGGACAGAGGCTTTCTAGGAGATAAAACTGTGGCCTTTCTCACACCCCAACCCTGGAGGGTCCTGATCAGCATCCCTACTGTTAGATTTTGTGTATCATTTACAGGGTGAGCTCCTGAGAACAGGGCTTTGCTCTGTTTGCTATTCTAGACCAAAGGTTCTCCGCCGGGGGGCTTTGGCTTCCCAGCTGAGAATCATTTGGTCCAAAATGTCAATAGTGTTGAGCTGGAGAAACCTAGCTGTCGCCTCAGTGTCTGGGCCAGGACCCGTGGCAGGCCCCTGTGAACACTCGCTGAGTGAGTAATGCGGGAGTCCCAGCAGGTGGGCCCACGGCCCTGACAGCTCAACAGCCTCACAATGTCACAGTTGGTGGCTGGCCAACTCCATTTCCCAAATTGTGCTCCTATGGGACACCTGTGTCTTTGAGGTGTTATTAAGAGTTCTGGAAAAATGAGGGTCCTCTGGGCGGCTGTGTTTGGGAAACGTTGATAAGGAGAGCTGGGCATGGTGGTGCAGTTATGTAGTCCCGGTGACTCGGGGCTGAGGGAGGCTGAGCTGCTGTAGCCCTGCACCCCAGCCTGGGCAGCAGAGCAAAACTCTGTCTCTAAAAAGTAAGCCAGTGACACAGAGTCCTTGCTGCCCTGTGACTTCCCCATGGAGGGGGGCACAGACAGTTATCCAGGGAGCCCTTCTCTTTGGGGGGCAGTATTGGCCTTTCTAAGTTGGGAGACTCATGGGGAGTCTACCGCCCACATTCTCACAGCTTCATGCAGAACCTGAAGGAGAATGACTCTAAAGGTCACCTGTGTGAGATGCCACCTGCAGTTGCCTGCTGAGGTTTGGGGCGGCCTGGCCCTCTTCCTCTGAGGTAGAGTCACACAGGTCTCTGTGGCTGCACCCGTGGGTCCCGCCCTCTCTCGTTTTGGTGCCAGGGAGAACATGTCTCGTGCCTTCTCCTCCTGATGGCTAAGGGTGAGGCGCAGGCATCCCCGGCTTGGGTCTAGCCTCCACTGGCACCAGCTCCTCTGCACCCTGGCACCCAGGGTGACCATTCCAGATCACCAAGGGTGGTCTCAGCACAAGTCCTTCTCTTTGTGTCTCCCAGGGACAGTCCTGGGCCTTGCCCTTTCCTCCTCCTAAGCAGAGGCCCCCTGCTGTCCCTTTCTGCTCTAGCATCCCCCTGGAGGGCAAGAAACAGGTGTGGTGCAATGGGGTCATCCCCATCCTGGTGCATCTGCTGAAGGACAAGGCAGAGGAGGTGCAGGCCAGCGCCGCCGGGGCCCTGATGTATGCCACCGTGACCACAGAAGGTGAGACATGTAGCCCCATGCTGGCAGCCCCAAGCTGGTCCTTCTGGTGCTCGAGGCCAGGTGTTGCCCTCGACTCACCATACTGCTGAAATCTTCCTCCTGGCCTGTTGCTGAAATCTTTTCAGGGCTTAGTCTGAGGCTCAGCTGTCCTTTTTCCTGGATACTGTGGGCCTCCTGTGGCCCCTCACTGGTCACTTGTATTAGGAGCTTGGGACCTCTGCACCAGGCTTCTCTGGGCCTGGAATTTCTGTCTCCCCTAGGCCTGTTGTGAGCCACGATCCTGGGGTTGATTAGTTTGCCATCTGTGAATCTGTTATCCTGAGCTTGGAGCAAACATTGGAGCTCTTGGCTTTATGGTGTTTCTTGATCATAGTGACTCTCCCAAACTGGGGAAGGGGGCAGATCTCCCTGGAGTCCCCACCTCAAGACTCCTAGCCAGTCAGACTTCCCCATGAAGTTACCCAGCTCTGGTTTTCACCCACGGCAGACTGGGCCCTGGCATCCTGGGGCCTCTGAAACCTGTCTGACCTCCCCACTGGCCTACGCACACCTGCCCCCAGTCCATGCCCTGTGCTTCCTTTGCAGTCCTCTGTGCTGCAAAACAGGTACTCCTACCCACCCCCACCAGCCCCTAGCAGTGGAGTGTGGGGCACATGGGAAGAAACAGGTTGGAGCCTTCTCAGAAGCTGCAGTCTGCCTGTCGATGGTACAATTGAGGGAGCTCACTGTGTGGGGCAGGGGCCCCCTGCATGTTTGCCTTGGGGCAGCTGTGGCCCAGTGTCCTCCTCAGTCCAGGCTTCCTGCGAGAGCACCCAGAGGGCTGGAGGCTCACTGGGCCTTGCCGGGCAATAGCCAGTGACATGGGGAGCTGGCACCCAGGGAGGTGAGGTCATTTCCTCTTGAGCTGGCTCTCCAGCCACATGCCAGGCCTCACACTGGACCTTGGGAGAGGCGGAAGGGCATGACGTGGCGGGACGTAGGACAGGGACCTACGGGAGAAGTGTGGGGATTGGCTTTCAGGGTAGCAGGGTCAAGAGAGCCAGGGCCGAGGCTGAGAGTTCAGTGAGCACTGCAGGAGGGGAGGTCAGTGAGGACTGGGGGAAGGGGTGGGCGTGTGTGCACGCGCACATGCCTGGTGCAGAGTAGGTGCTCAAGAAATATTCACCATGTCAATGAGTGGTCAGATTTACACTTTGAAAAGCCCATTTGTGTTGCCTCGTGAGGGTGGGGTTTTGTAACAGGACCAAGGGTGGATGGGCGGAAGCCAGTTGGGGGCTGGAAGGGCAGGAAAAGAGGGGCCTGGCTAAGGCTGGACTCAGCAAAGGGTGTAAGTAAAGGAAGTGGGCATGGGGGAGGGCAGGGGGACAGGGTGGTGCCTCACCTGGATACAGCTAAGGCAGAGGTGGGAGGGTCAGGGGAGGGTGGGATGAGAGGGCTGTTAGGAACGCCCTGTGCTGGTGGCACACAGGGAAGTATGCGGCCCTGGACGTAGATGCCATCAGCCCGCTCCTGGACCTGCTGTGCTCGCCCATGCTAAAGGTGCGTCTGAACGCCACCAAGGCCCTCACCATGCTGGCCGAGGCCCCGGAGGGCCGCAAATTTCTGCAGACCCAGGTGCACGTCTTCCATTTCCTCCGGGGGGAGCCCGATGAGGCCCTACAGAAGGCGGTCCAGATCGCCCTCAAAGTCATCGAGTGGAAACCCTGACCCCTTCACTGGGGCAGTCCTGATAAGCCACCTCCATCCGGAATAAAAGGCTGAATCTCTTTATCTTGGGCCCGCGTGGCACTTTGTGTTCCTGGAATGTGGTTATGTCCCCTCTCTCACCAAATGGGAGATGCTAGGCACCGAAGGACTGGGTACCAGGCACCACAGGGAGCTTTCTGAGGCTTCCTGGCTCAAACAAGGTTTCCCTTACTCACAACACACCCCAGGGCGGGAGATGGGTGGGAGGTGGCCTCCAAGCCATGCCCTCTCCTGGGGTCAGGAGCTCCCCTTTGATGGTAGAGAGCAGGGATGAGCCCTCAGGGACAAGGCTGGGGGCAGTGACTTGGGTTGGGAGACGTAGGGACACAGCTGGATCAGGTGTCACTCAAGCACTGGGCACTTGAGTGATCAGCCCCTTGGGGTGTGGCAGGAAAGAAGGTGAGAGGCTCCCTCAGGGATGAGTGCTCTTATAAGATCTTCCCCAAACAAAGCAAGGAAGCTACCCAAGCACGCTCAGAGGCTGGCCAGACGCCTCTCCTGCGCCTCTACTCGCCACTGTCCAGCTGGAGATCTTGGGCAACTGGAAAGGAGCGAGAGCTGGGTGGGGGTGGGGGGAGAAGCGGGATACAGAGGGCCTTGGCCATGGGGATGAGGTTGGGGAGTAACCTGGAGAGCCCCTTCCTTTCCTGGCAAGGCCAGTTCTCCTAGCTCTGGGGGAGAGGAGCCAGGTCTGACCTCTGTTAGAGGAGCTATTGGAGCAGAGCTCAGCTCTAGGGCTGGGTCCTTTCGTCTGCAGCTGAGCTTGAGCCTTGATCTTTCCCCAGAAGCTTTCTGAGGCTCCCTGTCTCTGATGAGGTTTCCCTCACACACATCACCACCCAGCAGCCATGCTTCCTGTGGGATGTCTGCTCCTCCCAGAATAAACATTATCAGCAAAACCACAATCCCAAAGTAAGCCTCTTCTCATAGTCCTTTCAATAAACCCCAGAGGCCATGGCTTTCCCAGAAGAAACAGAGAACTTTGTGTCCCTGGAAATAAGGGACAAAGGCCCAAACAGGTCCTCATATTCTGAAAGGGATGGGCTGCTGGGCCCAGTTGGGGTTTCAGGTTGAATTCCATCCTCAAAAAAGGCCCCAAAGGGGAAACCTTTTCTCCTTCAGAAAAACAGGTAGCCAAGAGACTCCACTTCCCCACGTTCTCACGTCCCGGTTCTGCTTCACCACATAGCAGGCTGGCCCCACCCTAGCACAGGCTCCAGCTAAGGTCGCCCTCCTTGCTGTAAGACTCTGTGCTCTTGGGCTCCTCCCTAGAGGCCCCAGTGGTGGTGGTGGTGTTTCTCACAGTTGTGTTGTAGGCCCCCTCTCCTCCAGTTTCCCCCACCTCCTCTCCCAGGTTCCCTTCTTAGCTGGGTGGGCTCTCTGTCCTCTCTCCCTCAAATGTGGGTCTCCAGCCCCAGCCTCTCTCTTGAGGTCCATACCTTAACATCTACCCTTAAATATTTCTAGGCAAGAATTAACACCAAACATTCACAAACTGTTCCAAAAAATAGAAGAGAGAAAGTATTTCCTAACCCATTCTAGGAGGGTAATACTACCCTAATATCAAAACCAGACAAAGATATCACAAGAAAAGAAAACTATAGACTAATATTCCTTATGATTATAGAGACAAAAACTCAAAATATTAGCAAACCAAATCCAGCAACATATACAAACATAATATACCATGATCAATTGGGATTTATCCTGGGAATGCAAAGTTGGTTTAGTATATGAAAATCAATCAAAATAATAGAACATATCAGTAGAATAAAAGTCACATGATCATCTTAATAGACACAGAAAAAGCAGTCTGCAAAATCCAGCACTGTATTCATGACTGAAAACAGAAACAGGTCAGGCATGATGGCTCACACCTGTGATCCCAGCACTCTGGGAGGCCAAGGCAGGAGGGCTGCTTAAGGCTAGGAGTTTCAGACCGGCCTGAGCAAGAGACCAACCCCATTTCTACAAAAAGTAGAAAAATGAGCCAGGTATGGTGGTGGGCACCTGTAGTCCCAGCTATTTGGGAGGCTGAGGCAGGAGGATGACCTGAGCCCAGGAGTTTGAGGTTACAGTGAGCTGTGATGATGCCACAGCACTCCAGCCCGTGAGACAGAAGCAGACACTGCTTCAAAACAAAAATGAAAACACAACGAAATAGAAAAACCCAAATAGAAACAAAGTCTCAGCAAACTGGGAATAGAGGATATATCCTCAGTGTGACAAAGAGCATCCGTGGCCTCTCGGCCTGCTGCCCTGGCAATGGCGGCCTGTTTGCTCTCCATGGTGGATGTATCCTGCTTTGTGAGTGTTCTTACTCGGTAAGCCTATCTTTCTCTTCCTCAATAAACTTTGTTTCATACCTGCCTAAAAAAAAAAAAAAAAAAGAACATCTGTGAAAACTCAGCTGACATCATATTCAGTGGTGAAAAACTGTCTGCTTTTCCCTGTATTGGCAACAGGACAAGCCATCTGCTCTTGGCACTTCTGTTCAGCATCGTACTGAAGGTTCTAGTGAGGGCAATTAGTCAAGAAAAAGAAATAAAGGGCATCCGGATTGTAAAGAAAGAAGTAAACTCTCTATGCTCACAAATTACATGAGCTTGTATAAGAAAAATCCTAAGGAAATCCATTTAAAAACCACTAGAACAAATAATCAAGGTTAGCAAAGTTTCTAGATACAAGATCAATATACAAAAAATTGTATTTCCATATACTAGCAATGACCCGGTCAAAAAATCAAATTCAGAAAACAGTTTCATGTACAATCACATAAGAAATACTTAGGAATGAATTTAATAAAAGGAGTGCAAGGTTTGTACACTGGAAACAAAAGTGTTGAAAGACATCAAAGGAGCTAAACACACAGGAAAGACATCCCATGTTCATGGATTATAAGACTTCATATCCTCAAGATGGTAATAAACATCTCCATGCAGCTCGAACTCCACGTGCCGGCAACAAGCCCATACTTCCCCATACCTGCTCTTTCTCCAGGGTGGCCTGTCTTTAAAGTTGGTGCCTCTTTGGACCATATGCTCAAGCCCAAGAGTCACCTGGGCCCTCCCTCCAGAGATCCTTGTATTTGCCACTGACTTGCCCACATTGCTCTAGCAGGCCCCTGGTGGATGTTCCTGCTTTCCATTCATCTTTCAGCAGCAGCCTCTTTCCTGACTAAGCCCCCAAGGGCATAGGCCTCCAAAGCATATAAGGGGTGCTGGGGAGGCCTCTGGCTGTCTGTGGCCACCTGTTCTGCACACACATGCTATGTGCACGCTTTCCTCATGTCTTCCTCCTGTGTCCCTTCTGATATCCAGCCGGCTCATCTTCTTCCCCGACTCTGATGGGGCTCCCTGCTGGGCACTGCTGCAGCGCGCACACCAGGTGGTGGGCCAGCACATGGCCTGGCTGTCAGGCAGGGCTGCCATAAGCTTCCTGCCCACCCTGTTGCTAGGTTCCCTTGCTGAGCCTTGGTTTCCTCCCTGTGAAATGTGGTTAACTCTTGTCCTTACACAAGGGTGATTTGGTGGCTTGAATGTAGTAATGCATTTACCCCAGGCCGCCAAACAGCAAGCCAGACAAAGTACTGGCTAAAGCTGCAACTCTTGGTTTGTTTTCCCTGCAGACCTGCCCTCCAGAGACCAGTTTCCATGTGCTCTGTTCATAGCTATTTCCTTGGAGCTCAACACAGAGGCTGCCACATAGTAGGAACTCAAAAATGCCCACTGAAGGATTAAAGGAGAAATGAAGGCTAGTCATATGAATATACCTTCAGGCTGTGATTCCTGTGATGAAATCACTTGAAGCACCCGAAACTTTCCCTAAAGACACAAATCATTTATTAGGGGCTTGTACAGAAACACAGCGCAGGAGTGGCCTATGTCTGAAAGCTACAGGGGCCCAACTCAATCACGTCCCTGTACCAGGCAGACTGGAGTGTGACTGGGAAGGCTGGCAGGGTGGGAGTTTCCTGTCCATCTGCCCTCCAGGGAAGCAGCACCAGAGGCCAAACAGTGCCTACTTGCAAGGCCTGTTCCGTTAGACCAGAGACTGTCTTGACCCCATGCTTGGTCTAGGCAGCGGGGGAAGCTCCTGTCCACGACCAGCTAGTGCCCCATGGCCCGTGGCATCAGTGCTGGGCACCGTACCTGTGGGCGAGAACCCCTGGGGGGTGGGTGGAACTCACACAACACCTCTGCCAGTAGGGCCTGCCTTCGAGCACACAGAACAAAGCAACTGAGCTTGGCTATAGGAAAGAAATGGTGACAGTAAACACAAGCAAAAATCCCAAATATATCGAGAGTTGAAAAGCCAAAATTAAATTTAAAGTGAAAGTCAGTGTTTATGCAGCAGAGCCATTTGGAGAAAATGACTCATTTCATAAAGGAACAGATGTTCCCATTTGCCTGGTCTCTGTCATCCTGAATGGACTTTGCTCTGTCCTGCTCCACAGCATGCGCGTCCTACAGCTGGTGGCACTTGATGCAGGACACCAAGGGAGCATTTTCACTAGTGTAACCCTTGGCCCCAGACCCGTGGGTCTCTAGTTGGGAAGCACCTCACGCCCTTCCTGAGGAGGGAGACTGGGGAGGCGGCATCTACCCGTCCTGGACACCCGTAGGCTGTGTTACTTTAGGCATAGTAGATGTGGCTGAGGGTCACGAACATGAGCAGGACGATCGCACAGATGTTGACAAAGCACTTCCCAAAGGGCCTCTCTGAGGTGTCTCGCCACTGTCTCCTTTCCGTCTTCTCGGCGGCCTTTCCAGAGGCCAGCCTCTCTGCGTCTTCCAAAGTGTCACCCTGCTCCACTGTCTTGGTTGTCTTTGCTGGGGCCAGTTTGGGGCTCGGCTGTGGCTCCAGGCCACAGAAGAGGTCCCAGGTCTTCCAGGGGCAGCTCTGGGCCTCCTTGACTACATCTGGAACAGAGGGAACAGGCCAAGTCAGGAGGCACATGGAGAGGGAGGCCTTGTGGGAGTCCCACCATGGCAGGGAGTTTGGTCCTCAGTCCCTGCCTATGGAATGCCTCCAATCACCCTCAAAGACATGACAGGGTCAGAGCGGGATGAGGGGAGTGTTTTGGGTGTGGTGTGGGGCTGCAGAGCACTCAGCTGTGCCCAGATCTGCTTGACTGGGTGACAGAGGTGTTATCACAGGAGCACGGCCAACCCTGGGGTACTTCTGGTATGCTGTGGGATGCTCCCACCCCCCATCTCTATAGGTCTGGGGCCGGAGGTCACTGTTCCTTTAAGCATGCTCCCCATCGCTACTCTCTGGAGAATGGAAGAAGCCCCTTGAGTCCTAGAAATAGACACCATTTTCTTTAGAAATAGACACGCTTGGGGAGTGTCTTTTCCAGCCAGTTACCAGTCTCACTGCTTGGCCCAAAACAAAGCTCTCCCTGGGCCCAAGAAGGCACATCCTTGGTGTGGTCCAGGAAGGGAGTCTAGGAATTATAGAAGGTGCCATCCATGTCTCTAGGCCAAACTAATGAAGACACTCAACTTTGGGGCTTGAACATTATTACTCTGGTGTTCTTGCCCCTCAGGGCCCTCTCAGGCTTGGATCAGCACCACGGTCAGCTCCAGCACACAGCCACTGCCGGAATGTGACCCTAGAGCTGCTCCTGGGAGTGGTTCCCTCCTAGATGACAAGACGGCTAAGCTCCCAGCAGTGTGTGCCATCGGCCTCTCCTAGGCGCCCCAGCCGAGGCTGAGGAGGCATCAGGATGGACAGAACTCATCAGCCAGGGACAGAAGAGCCGGGGCGGTGGTGGTAGGCGGCAGGGACACAGATAGCTAGAGCTGGGACTGAGAAGCCCTGAGTACCACACCCTCGCTTCCTCTCTCAAACATCCATGTCATCACACTGCTACGCAGCTTTGGGGACCTAAGAGGCTGCTGCTTGGAGAGGCGTTGGAGCCAGTATGGAAAAGGCAAGTGGTCATTCAATCTCAGCACAAAGGCACAGCTGTCACTGCAAACAGCCAAGGCTTGAGAAGGGCAGGGGACAGCCCAGTGGCTCTGCACCCACGCTCCAGAATCAGACCACCCGTGCCGAAATCCTGGCTGTACCCCTGACTGGCCGTGGCACCCAGGGCAAGTTGCTTCCTTGCTCAGTGCCTCAGCCTCCCTGGTTCTAACAGGGAACAGTTGTGCCTCTCACACCCGGGTGGGTGCCCAGCAGCCAGTTGATACCTGCTTAGAGAAGAAGGGCCATGGCAGGCGTGGGGGTGCTGCAGACCGGCAGTCTCCAGGAGCAGTGGCTCCTGTGCTCAGGAGAGGCCACTGCCCCGCCCCACAGAAGCCCACGAGCCCACCAGCTGGGGGTGCACCTCCTGCAGCTGTCAGGGGCAGACCTGGGCCTCTCTGGAGTCTGCCTCTCCCAGCAGGAGGGCAGAGGGGCCCAGAACCCTGCCTGCTCCGCAGCCAGGCCCTCCCCACCCAGACTCAGCCTCCTTCCGCTCTCCCCTCAGCCTCAGGATTAATCTCATTATGCTCTTTATCCCTGTTTGCGTCAGGGCTGAAAGCAGCTCAGGTCGCCTCCCCCCATGGCCTGGCACACTCCTAACTCTGCTGACATTTTTTCTCCTGGCCCTCTGGAAGCCCCAGGCTCCAGCCTTTCCCTGGGACATTCTCTCCTTTGCTAGGATTGAAACCTGGTTCTTCCACAGACCTGTGTCCCCACAGCCCCATTGGAGAGGAGCAGGCCCTCACAGACTATCTCCAGTCCCCTAACGAGGAGCCCTCGGTGACCAGCCCCCTCCCCAGCACCCCACCATGTGGCCTATGTGGCCAAATCCAGCCAGTCCGTAGGCCTTGCCTTTCTTTGCCTTGCTGGGCTGCCCCCTCCCCTCCCCTGAGACATTTCTGATTCTCCGCCCCTCCTCAGAGGCTCCTCCTCATCACCTGGGTGCCCCTTGCCTCGTCCCCACACCTCCTCTGCTCACTCCACACATCTGCTGCCTTCTCCCACACCCAGGTCACTCCACATGGAGGTGACATGGGTGTCGCTCCTCCACATGCCCTAAACACATCTCAGGAAAAGTGAAGGATGGGGCCTCTGCCTGGAAGAACATTTCTGAAGGTACAGATGGAGGGGACGCAGCGCAGGCTACATCAACCCCGAGCAGGCTGCACGCGACCCCTTCCCAGGGCCTTGGAGCTTTCTCTCACCTGGCTCGGACGGGCCTCTGGGGAGTCTGTTCACTTGCTTCTCTGCGTCCAGATCTATCCTTTCCTCTTGGCTGTTGCGTAAACTCCAGCAGAGCCGGTACAGCTGGGGAGGGAGAGTGGAGGGGTGTGTCATCTCCCAGGACCCTGCCACGAGGACCACATGGTACTGTGGCCTGCAGCCAGGCACCAAGATCTCCAAGGACTGAAATGAGATCTAGCTGTTAGACTCCTGCGAAAGACAGAAGGAAGACACAATGGGAAAGTGCAGGAATTTGGACCTGGACTTGAGTTCTGGCTCTGGGACTATGTAGTTGTGTGACCTTGGCAAAGGGTGACACAACGTGTCTGGGCCTCAGTGTCTGTCACCCATAAGGTGAGGGTCTGGAGGGTCTGGGAGCGTGCACCCTTCAGCGTGGGAGGGGCTCCCCATCATGCAGTTCTACTTCTGCCTGCAGTGTGGGGGAGGCCCTGTCATCTGGATGAGCAGGCCGGGGCTCCATCCCAGAAGCCTCTACTGGCCCCAGAGCCGAGCACTGACTTGCTAGGCCTGCACCTGGCTCTGGGCAGGGCTCAGTTGGACCTCTGCACTCCTTCTCCCTTCTGGTCTATAATTTTGACCCTCTTCCTAAAAGCACATATGGAAACTTTGGGAAATAACAAAACACAATCAATAGCTGTTACTTTTTACAAAATTTTCACTATTACTCTAATTTGTGAGACAAGGTCTCTCTGTTATGGGAGTACAGGGGCATGATCATAGCTCACTGTAACCTCTAACTCCTGGGCTCAAGAGATGCTCCTGCCTTAGCCTTCGAGTGGCGGGGACTACACGAGTGTGGTCCCCACAGCTGGCTTGCTGTTTTTAAGGGTTTGGGTCAGCTGAAGCACACCTAAGTGATCATCACCACAAGTCAATCCTGGAATAGACTCATTTGAACCTGTTACCCCAGGCTTGGTGGAGGACACTTGAACCTCTGCCCACCTAGTTTCCTAATGACACCCCAGCAGGGGTGTTTAGGAGTCCTGTGGGGTTGGGCTGCCACCCTAGCCCGGGTCCCAACTCTTAGACTAAAATGTTGGAACCAAACTTCCGTCATGTTGATGGCAGAGTCTGGCCTTAGCCTTCCCTTGCTTCCTGACATGCCTCATGTACACAAACACACCCGAGCAGCCTCCGGGATGAGGCTGGGTGTGTGGGAAGAGCATAGGTCCCAGGCTGTGCAGCCTCTGTGGGCAGATGGCTCCATCGCCCCTGGCAGTGGTGAGCAGAGACGCTGTGCGGGAGGGCCCAGGCGGGGACATGGCACATTGTCCCTGCTCTGTAAACACTACTTTTTATCTTTCTCTCTCCTTCCCCTTCTGGCAGCTACTCCATCTTCTCCAAAGCACGAGAACCTGCTAGTCAGGTGGGAAACACTGAAAAATAGGAGGCTGACCAAACAAGAAGTGGGCAAAAGCACAAGGCTGAGAGTAAGAGAAAGCAGAAAAGAAGGCAGATAATACCCACTGTGAAGTAAAATAAAGTCTTAACTCCCCCCAAGATGACTGAATGGACCCCGGCTTGGCCAAGGAGACCCCAGAAGTACCTTAATGCCGAGTTTCTGGCCATGAGAAAGGAGGTCAGACAAGCTTCATCATACTTACTTCTCTTCTTGGAGATGTCCTTTGTAACGCAGTAACAGGTCTAAGGCTATGCAAGATCAAGTTTAAACCATGCCTGCGGGTCCTAATTTACCCAAGAGATCTCACGAGTCTGATATGTGAGGGCTGTCTGGAAGTATACAGCCATTGTTAACACTATTCTTCAAATTACATGGCTTGATACTTTCTGGACAGCCTTTGTATGTCCGATGGTTTGTCTCTGAAGAGCAGACTTCTTTGTCTTAAAACATTCCAAGCTTTTAGACAAACCTTCATTTCTTTAACCAGGTACAAATCAAAGAATCTTTAAACTTATCTATAACCTGTAAGCCCCCCACCCTCACTCCTGGCTTTGGAATGTCCTACCTTTCCCAACCAAACCAATATATGCTTCCCATGTATTGAATTATAGCTTTATATAACATTCCCGTCTCCCGGAAATGTATAAGACCAAACTGTAGTCCAACCACAGGAGACAACTTGTTGGGCACGGCTCCAGGACATAGTTGGTTGGGTGAGAATAAACTTGGCTGAGAATAAACGTCTTTATGAAAGGATGGTCTTGCTAGTGAAATAACCCGTAGTTTCTAAGTAAGGTCTAAGTTCAATAATATGAACTCACTCATTGACAGGTATACCATGCAGAGTTCTGTTTTTATAACATCTGAAAATTGCTGAACAGAAAGGAAATGTAAAGTCTTCTCTTTTACATTTGCTAGACTTACAGAATAAACTGCTTTTGAGGGTTTTGGTTTTATAGCCTCAGAAGAGTTCCCTGAGGAGGGGTGGGTGTGAGCTTCAGGCTCCGTTCCTGCCCCGTGGTGAAAGCACGGCATCTCTAGGATAAGCCTGTCTCCAAGGGAAAGAGAGACACTTCTGTGATCAGCCTGCCACTAAGAAAAAAGAAGCAGATACCTGGCTGCACCCTACCAGTTACTCCACAGCCACTTCTGCTATCAACTGACATCAATTACTGTTTTTGTTCTTTCTCTTTGTCCCTATAAAAATGACAAGCCACAGGCCCTCAGCAGGGGCAGCTCCCTTCTCTCTCTTTGGGGTGCTAGCCACCTCACTTCTCTCTTTGGGGTGCTAGCCATCTCCCTTCTCTCTCTTTGGGGTGCTAGCCATCTCCCTTCTCTCTTTGGGGTGCTAGCCATCTCCCTTTACTCTTTGGGGTGCTAGCCACCTCACTTCTCTCTTTGGGATGCTAGCCATATCCCTTCTCTCTTTGGGGTGCTAGCCATCTCCTTTCTCTCTTTGGGGTGCTAGCCATATCCCTTCTCTCTTTGGGGTGCTAGCCATCTCCCTTCTCTCTTTGGGGTGCTAGCCACCTCACTTCTCTCTCCTTGGGCTGCTAGCCACCTCACTTCTCTCTCCTTGGGCTGCTAGCCACCTCACTTCTCTCTCCTTGGGCTGCTAGCCACCTCACTTCTCTCTCCTTGGGCTGCTAGCCACCTCACTTCTCTCTCCTGGGGGTGCTAGCCACCTCACTTCTCTCTCCTTGGGCTGCTAGCCACCTCACTTCTCTCTCCTGGGGGTGCTAGCCACCTCACTTCTCTCTCTTTCGGGTGCTAGCCACCTCACTTCTCTCTCCTGGGGGTGCTAGCCACCTCACTTCTCTCTCCTGGGGGTGCTAGCCACCTCAGTTCTCTCTCCTTGGGCTGCTAGCCACCTCACTTCTCTCTCCTGGGGGTGCTAGCCACCTCACTTCTCTCTCTTTCGGGTGCTAGCCACCTCACTTCTCTCTCCTTGGGCTGCTAGCCACCTCACTTCTCTCTCCTGGGGGTGCTAGCCACCTCACTTCTCTCTCCTTGGGCTGCTAGCCACCTCACTTCTCTCTCCTTGGGCTGCTAGCCACCTCACTTCTCTCTCTTTCGGGTGCTAGCCACCTCACTTCTCTCTCCTTGGGCTGCTAGCCACCTCACTTCTCTCTCTTTCGGGTGCTAGCCACCTCACTTCTCTCTCCTGGGGGTGCTAGCCACCTCACTTCTCTCTCCTGGGGCTGCTAGCCACCTCACTTCTCTCTCCTGGGGGTGCTAGCCACCTCACTTCTCTCTCCTTGGGCTGCTAGCCACCTCACTTCTCTCTCTTTCGGGTGCTAGCCACCTCACTTCTCTCTCCTTGGGCTGCTAGCCACCTCACTTCTCTCTCCTGGGGGTGCTAGCCACCTCACTTCTCTCTCTTTCGGGTGCTAGCCACCTCACTTCTCTCTCCTGGGGCTGCTAGCCACCTCACTTCTCTCTCCTTGGGCTGCTAGCCACCTCACTTCTCTCTCCTGGGGCTGCTAGCCACCTCACTTCTCTCTCTTTCGGGTGCTAGCCACCTCACTTCTCTCTCCTGGGGCTGCTAGCCACCTCACTTCTCTCTCTTTGGGCTGCTAGCCACCTCACTTCTCTCTCTTTCGGGTGCTAGCCACCTCACTTCTCTCTCCTTGGGCTGCTAGCCACCTCACTTCTCTCTCCTGGGGGTGCTAGCCACCTCACTTCTCTCTCCTTGGGCTGCTAGCCACCTCACTTCTCTCTCCTTGGGCTGCTAGCCACCTCACTTTTCTCTCTTTCGGGTGCTAGCCACCTCACTTCTCTCTCCTGGGGGTGCTAGCCACCTCACTTCTCTCTCCTTGGGCTGCTAGCCACCTCACTTCTCTCTCCTGGGGGTGCTAGCCACCTCACTTCTCTCTCCTTGGGCTGCTAGCCACCTCACTTCTCTCTCCTTGGGCTGCTAGCCACCTCACTTCTCTCTCCTTGGGCTGCTAGCCACCTCACTTCTCTCTCCTGGGGGTGCTAGCCACCTCACTTCTCTCTCTTTCGGCTGCTAGCCACCTCACTTCTCTTTCCTGGGGGTGCTAGCCATCTCCCTTCTCTCTCCTTGGGCTGCTAGCCACCTCACTTCTCTCTCTTTCGGGTGCTAGCCACCTCACTTCTCTCTCCTGGGGCTGCTAGCCACCTCACTTCTCTCTCTTTCGGGTGCTAGCCACCTCACTTCTCTCTCCTGGGGCTGCTAGCCACCTCACTTCTCTCTCTTTGGGCTGCTAGCCACCTCACTTCTCTCTCTTTCGGGTGCTAGCCACCTCACTTCTCTTTCCTGGGGGTGCTAGCCATCTCCCTTCTCTCTCCTTGGGCTGCTAGCCACCTCACTTTTCTCTTCTCTCCTCTCTTTTGCTTCTCTTCCCTCTCCTTTTAAGAAGATAAAAAACCTTTTTACTTTTATATCCTAAACTCTGTGTAAGAAATCTTTCGCCACTTGCATGAGCACCTAGCGAGGTTTCCACTGTTAACACTTGAAATTATTTTACAGAGCTGGGGCTCTTTCCTGTTGCCACAACTACTAAGACCTTAAGCAACAGGAAACTGCAAGTCAGCCACCCCAGCCTCTCCAGGTGCTGGGTTGCTGACGCAGGTGGCAATGTGAGCTTGGGCATCTCAGCTCTTCCCTGCATGTGCTCCATCCCTCTACCAACTGGGCTGTGTGTGTAAGAGGAATGGGCAGATGGAGGATGCTGAGCAGAAGGAGTGGCCAGAGGGGAGCTCCAGGGTGGAGCTGGGGGACCCTGAGGCTTGCAGGCTGCCGAGAGCCAGCTCTTATCCAGACTCCAGGCAACGCTGTAAGAGAGGCGTAAATCTCAGGTACCCGAAGGAGGTCAGGGAATTTCACCCCCAAACATGACTCCTTCGTATAAAAGGTGTTTGAAATTAAAGGCCCCTGGTGATCAACAGGCATTAAGAAGGGGGCTTTCCTTGTATTTACATAAAATAATGAAGGACCCATCTAAAAGAGAGATTGCCTTTTCTTCCTCTCCCTGTTCTGTCAGCATATTGTAGGAAAGAAGATCAAGAGTGCAGCCAGATCCGGCCCACATCAGTTTAAACATGACGCCTTTCTGTCAGGATAGTTTAATGTCCCACGAGAATCATTTACAGCTCAGTCCGTTTCCTTTATCCATCCATTCTCCCAAGTGTCTAGTCATCCTCTCTAGAAACAATTTGTTGCCACTCAGCAGAAATACCTATATTATTCACTCCCCACCCCCCCTCTAAAATAAAGGCTTATAAACTTCTGGACCTCATCAGGACACTGGGTGATCAAGTGATTACCTCGGTGAATCTCCCTGTGCATGCCGTGAACAAATCTCTTACTAATCACACGCTTCTCCTCACCCCCACATACCCGTTCCCTTCTGAGACCTTTCCTAAACTTCGGACCCTCTCCATTGTCAGATGAATGACCACGATCCTCCCTCCAGCTGCTTTCTGGCAGGGCCAACGCCCCGTCCTGACAAGTTGCCAAGGCAGGTGACATGGGGGAGCCAGAGCAAGCTCCGGAGACAGGTTGGGGCCCAGGCCTGCCAATTACTAGTTTTGTTACCTCAGACAGGTTACTTGGCTTCTCTGAGCCTGGGATTTCCAGTAAATATTCAAAACAAGGGTTACCACCCCTGCCTCGTGGAAGTAGGAAAGGGCTTGTGAGGAAAGGCCTGTGCAGGGCTGGGCCCAGCCGGGAGCCCCAGCCACCAGCTGCTAAACAGTCCTGTCCCCTTCCCTTCCTGTGGGCTTCATTTCCTCTGGGTGGGTAGCAGCTGGGACCGTCTGATCATATGAATTCATCTGAGGTTACTGAACTTAATGTTTCCAAGGAAAATTTACATTTTAAAAGCCAAACTTTTTGATCTGAATGAATACCTAGTTAGATCATCAAAGAGCTTTCAGTTTAGTTTCGCTTTGTTTGGTAAGGCAGGGGCCTTTCCGGGACACTTCCCTATCTTGACCTGCCCCAGCCCTCACCTTTCCCGAGAGAATGCAGGAATCCACCCATTTTCGCCCTCTGATTACTTCCTGGGACTTTGGAGCTGACCCCTGGGCATCTAAAGGCAGCACGTACATGTTTTTCCGGAATCGGGGCTGTGAGCAGGGAGATGCCCAGCATGCTGGCCAGACTGATGAGGAAGAGGACCATGGCAAAGTGCAGGTAGTGCAGGCCGCAGATGACTGCTGGGCACCTGTTCTTCTCCATGCAGCTCCAGGGGGTGTAGACCAACTCGGTCACCAATCGAAGCAAGCCAATCACGATCCCGAAAATCAGTCCCCAGAAGGCACCCTGCCAAAGGAGTGCAATAGAGTCACCTGGGAGGAAAACGGGTGGTGAGACGAGCCATCTGCATCCTCGATCCCCTGACTAGCTGAGTTCCAAACATGTCCAAAAGAACCCTGCCTCCCCTCTTTCTCCAAGCAGTACCTCTCTCTCCCTGGTTGCTCAGGTTGGGACCCTGGAGCCATCCCTAGCTCCCTCCTATCTCGCCTCACCACTAGTCCATCAGTGAACCCTGTTGGCTCTGCTCCCAAGGTGGATCTGGAATCCGACCCCTTACCATCGCCTGTCTGGCTGCCACCCTGCCCCAAACTGCCATCTTCTCTCACAAAGTGGGGCTCCCTCCCTGAACTCCTGCTTGCCTGCTGTCCCCACAGAAGCCAGAACACCGCGCCTCCACCCAAACCTTCCAAGGGCTGCTCACGCCTCCACTCTGCACCGCAGCTGCCCTCACCTGGTCCGGGACTCTCCCCTTGGTCCTTCCGTGCTGCTCTCACCGTGGCTTTCTCCCTGCCCTCTTTGCTCCTGCCTGGGGCCTTTGTACTGGCCCTGCTGTCTTCTTGGGTCTCTCTCTAGATCTTGGTATTTCTGGCTCATCCTTAGGTTTTGAATTCAAAGTTACTTCCTTGGGAGAAGTCTCCCAACCTCCTTAGCTAACATCTCCGTCCACCTCCTGGCCCAGCACCTGCCCTGCCAACCTCCATGATGTATTTAAAAAGTTGTTGTTGTTGTTTGTTTTAGAGATGGGGGGTGTGTGTCTCTCTATTCTTAGGCTGGACTTGAACTCCTGGGCTCAAGCGATCCTCTCACCTCAGCCTCCTGAGTAGCTGGAACTATAGGCACACAGCACCTGGATACTTAAAAAATATATATATTTTAGGCAGCATCACAACCCTGTCAGAAATCTTATCTGCTTGCTGCATGTCATCTGTCTCCTTCAACCAGGCCGTTTACTCCATAGGAATAAGGATTTGCTCTCGGCTTGGGAGCTGTATCTGAAGCCTCACCTACATGGGGACGGATGCTGGAGGAGACAGAGGATACGGTGTGTGGGCGCGCATCTTGGGGGGAGAGCTGAAACCAAAAGCTAGACAACCGTTTACCAGAGGAGATGGGGAGAAGGCAGGTGAGCATGCTGTGGGAGAGAGGGCGTGGAGAGCTCTCCAGGTGTGCCTATGACCTGGGCCCGGGCGTCGCAGGACAGCCACTGACCAGATCCTCATCTTCTCTGGCGATAGGCCCTATTCCCTGAGGCAGAGTCCCACAGATGCATGCCAGAGAGTGGACAGCACACTTAATGCTGAGTCCTGGTGAATAGGGAGCAAGGCTGGAAGAAGGATCAGCCAGGTGGAGGAGTAAAAAGACATTCCTGGCAAAGTGAACTGTCTCTGCAAATGAAGGAAGGCAAGAGAAGGCAGAGGACAGTCGGGCACTTAGCACTGCAAGCTGTTTGGAGTGGCTGAGACCTGGGGCTTTGCACCGAGAGGACAAGGGCCAGAGGCAGGCAAGGCAGGACACAGAATGCCTCAGGCATGTGTGCAGGAGCTGGTGTGAGGCCCAGCAACTCAGTGCTGCCCGTGAAACAAGGTTTACGATAGGATTATAACATTTTTTGGCCAACTACTCTTTCAAAGTTTTATTGGTAAAATGATTGGGGCATTAATTGGGATCTTTATTTGGTTTTAAGTGTGGCTGAAAGAGGTGGTCGGCAACAGAAGAATATGTTCCTGCAGCCAAACCCATGGAGGGGGAGTCACTCACGACCCTGCAGCATCTGTGCACAGCTGAGAGTGGATTACGTTATACAGGGAGGGAAACAAGCGAGAGCTCTCCCTTTCTCTCAGTGCACAAAGGGTTGCTTGGATGAAATCTGCCCAGAGGAAACCATCTCTGAAAAAGCAAGTGGGGTGGAGGAGGAGGCCAAGGTAGGAGGATCGCTTGAGGCCAGGAGTTTAAGACTAGCCTGGGCCACATTATCATCCAGTCTTTACCCCCAAATTAAAAATTTAGCCAGGCCCTGTGGCTTAGTTACTAAGGAAGCTGACGTGGGAGAATCATTTGAGTTCAGAAGTTCAAGGCTATAGTGAACTATGATTGCACCACCGCATCACAGCCTGTGCGACAGAGAGAGACCCTGTCTCTTAAATTAAAAGAAAAAAAAGAAAGCAAATGAAGCCATGGTGTGAACGTTACAAAGACAGTTACAATATGAAGGCTGCACTTCACCTCGTTCTGTCCGGTGGCTGTACCAGCACCCACCTGCTCATTGACTCGCTTGCAAAACACAGCGAGCAGGAAGGCGGCGGCAATGGGAGGCTCCATGCAGCTCCTAACCACCAGCGTGCATTTAAAGAACTTTTCACTGTGAGTCATTTGCATAATAGGGACACAGGCAAAGGTGACCACAAGTAAGACTATCACAAAAAACCTGTAAATTAAAGCAATAGCCAATGACAATTTGTTGAGTTTTTTCCTTATCAATAAAATATCTACAAACCATAAACTATAATTACTCCTAGTGTAAATTCAGGCGCCCATTCATAAGAGTAGGGGCAGAGGAGACAGTCCTGCCTGTAAAGACAAGTGGGTGTCATGGGGCTGCCCTTACTGTTTGCCTCTCCCTGGATAATGAATAAATACTGCTTTTCTCCTGAGGGCTATCCTAGTCTTCATGGTATGGGGTGGTCAGATGTTGAGTGTAAAGCCCCACTCTTACTGAGTTGAGGTAATGGAGGAAGAGGTTGGGGGTTCAGGGTGGTTGGAAATTTGAGAGAAAAATTCCAGAAAGGAGGGAGTACAGAGCCAGGGGGTCCAAACCTGTGTATAAACTCTCCTCTGGCCCTTGGCTAATCCATGAACTGTGCATGTGTGGGAGAATCTCCAAAGAGTCCACCAATAAACACCTGTTAGAGGCAGAAAAAGCTGAGCAAAGCTTGGAATTGGAATGCTGTCAAGTTGGAGGGTTATGTGGCCATCTCAGGCTTTTCACTGAGCCCACAAGTTCATGCCTGTTAGGAGTAATGACTCTATCCCAGGACTAAGAATTTAACAGCAAAACTGAAACAACTTACCCTAACAAAGTATGAAACTAGACCTTCACAAGTTGAAGATGATCAGCTAGTAATTTCCCTGAATGTTGGAACAAAACCCAGAGGAACTTGATCCAGAGACTGTACGGTGTATTATCTACAACCTCTAGTATACATATAGTTTACTAGACATGTGAATCAATAAGAAAATGTGACCCATAGTCAAGAAAAAAGGGCAATCAATAGAAACTAACCCCAACTTGGCAAATAAAGCCGTGAGTGGTGGCTTACACCTGTAATCCTAGAACTTTGGGAGGCTGAGGCAGGAGGATTCCTTGAAGTCAGGAGTTTGTGACCAGCCAGAGAAAGAACAAGACCCAATCTCTACTAAAAATAGCAAAATTAGCCAGGAGTGATGGTAGGTTCCTGTAGTCCCAGCTACTCAGGAGGCTGAGGCAGGAGGATTGCATGAGCCCAGAAGTTTGAGGTTGCTGTGAGCTATGATGATGCCACCGTACTCTAGCCCAGGTGACAGAGAGAGACCTTGTCTAAAAAAATAAATAAATAATAAAGAGGAAGAAGAGCCAAATAGAAATTCCAGTTCCGTATCTAAAATAAAAACTTCACTGGTTGGCCTCACCAGTATTTTGGAAATGGCAGAATAAAAGGCCAAAAAGAAGCAAAAGGCACACTAATAGAACTAACCTGAAGAATACAGAGAAAAAAAATTTATAAATGGAGCCTTAATGATCTGTGGGATAATATCAAAAGGGCTGATATAAGTAAAGTCACCAAAACAGGAGAGAGAATGGAGGAAAAAAATACACAAAGACATGATGACCAAAAGTCCCCAAATTTGATGAAAACCATTAATTTATAGATTTGAGGAGCTCGGCAAGACCCAAGCAGGATAACCACAGCATGGCACACACATCATAATGAAACTGGTAAAAACAAAAAATAAAGAGAAAAATCTTTAAAGCCATAGGAAAAGTATGCATCGCATATAAAGAACAACAGTGGGAGTTCTGGCTGAGTTCTCATCAGAAATATGAGAACAGAAGAGATTAGAATAGCATTTTTAAAATGGTGAAGATAAATACTATCAACTTAGAATTCTATATCCAGTGAAACTATCCTTCAAAAATGTAGGTAAAGGCTGGGCACAGTGGCTCAAACCTGTAACCTAGCTAGCACATTGGGAGGCCAAGGCAGGAGGATCATTTGAGCAATCCTCAAATTGAGGATGGGCAGCATAGCAAGACCCTATCTATCTATCTATTTATAGCAAAAAATATCACTATCACTGTAGTGTGGGATTTTTAATGTACGTAGATTTAAAATATATGACAGCAATACCACAAAAGATGGAAGGTGAAGTAATGTGTAGTGTTACAAGATGCTTACACCTCACATAACGTGATGTAATATCAACTCCAAGTAGACTTACAGTGCAAGGTTGACAATGTATATTGTGATCCCTGGAGCAAACACAAGAAATTAAAAATGGAACATTAAGACTGTTTCTAGCCATGTTACTGATTACTGGAAATACAAACGAGCTAAACACTCAAATTAAAAGGCAGAAATTATCAGAATAGATAAAAAAAAATCAAGATCCAACTATCAGTGCTCTACAAGGGTTTCACCTGAAATAAATTTACAGGTTAAAAGTAAAAGCCGGTTATGAGCACTAAGCATATGAAATCTGGTCTGAGTTGTCTTAACGATGAAGGAAACCCTGGGAAAGGGGAGTATTATCAGAGATAAAAAGGGACGTTTCATAATGACAAAAGGGATAATTCCTCAGAAAGCTGTATGTAACAAGCATACATGTGTAAGTGCCTAATACCAGAATGTCAAAATATAATAATATAAGCAAAAAACCCCAAAAAACCCAACAACCAAAAAACAAAACAAAACAAAACAACAACAACAAAAAAAACCCAAAAAACAAAAGAGAGAGAGAGAGAGGAAGAAATAGAAGTACACAATTATAACTGAAGATTTAAAACCCTTCTTTCAGGACAGAAGACACTGGACATTTCTACATATTATAATGTCCTAATATAACACAATACTTTTACTGAATTTTTGTGTTGTTCGTCTAGTGTTCCAAAGTGCAGTAAATTTCAATCACAGGGTATGTTGGATCACAGTGGAAGTAAATCAGAAATCCTTAACAGTAAGATAGGAAGCTTAGAAATCAAAGGGCATCGAGCCAGGCGCCTGTAAGTCCCAGCTACTCAGGAGGCTGAGGCAAGAGGATCACCTGAGCTCAAGAGTATGAGGCAGATGTGAGCTACGATGCCACAGCACTCTACCCAGGGTGACAGAGTGAGACTCTGTCTCAAAAAAGAAAAAAAAAAAACAAAAAAAAGGGCCGAGCATGGTGGCTCACGCCTGTAATACCAACACTCTGGGAGGGCGAGGCAGGTGGATTGCTTGAGCTCAGGAGTTTGAGAGCAGCTTGAGCAAAAGCAAAACCCAGTCTTTAAAAATAGCTGGGCGTTGTGGACGGCGCCTGAAGTCCCAGCTACTTGGGAGGCTGAGGCAAGTGGATAGCTTGAGCCCAAGAGTTTGAGGTTGCTGTGAGCTGTGACAACACGACACTCTACCGAGGGTGACAACGTGAGACTCTGTCTCAAAAAACAAACAAACAAATCCAAACAACAACAAAAGAAATCAAATGAGACATATATATATATATATATATATATATATATACACACATTTTAGAGATAGAGTCTCACTTTATTGCCCTTGGTAGAGTGCCATGGCATCACAGCTCACAGCAACCTCTAGCTCTTGGGCTTAGGTGATTCTCTTGCCTCAGCCTCCTGAGTAGCTGGGACTACAGGCACCTGCCACAACGCCTGGCTATTTTTTTGCAGTTTGGCCAGGGCTGGGTTCGAACCCACCACCCCTCGGTATATGGGGCTGGTGCCCTACTCACTGAGCCACAGGCACTGCCCTCAAATGGTATATTTTAAAAGAATCCATGGGTCAAAGAAAAAATCATAAAGAAATTAAAAAAAATTTGGCTGAATGAAAATACATTTCAAAATCTGTAGGATGCAGCTAAAGCAGGGCTTAGAGGAAGATTTATAACTTTTTTTTTTTTTATTAAATCATACCTGTGTACATTGATATAATCATGGGGCATCATTCACTAGCTTCACAGACTGTTTACCAAGTTTCACATATACCCTTGTAAGATGCACCGCTGGTGTGAAGATTTATAACTTTAAGTGGTTATAAAAAGAGAATGGTTTTAAAGCAATAATCATTTTCTTTTTCAAGAGATAGGGTCTTGCTCTATTGTTTAGGCTAGAGTACAGTGGCACAGTCACAGCTCACTGTAACCTTGAACTCTTGGGCTCGAGTGACCCTTCTGCCTCATACCCTTGAGTAGCTGGGACCGTAGGTGTGTCCCACCATGCCTGGCTAATTTTTAATTTTTGGAGAAATGAGGTCTTACTATGTTGCTCAGGCTGTTCTCTAACTCCTGGGCTCAAGTGATCCTCTGGCCTTGGACTCCTAAAATA
The DNA here is from genome assembly GCF_027406575.1 of Nycticebus coucang. Taxonomy (NCBI): domain Eukaryota; kingdom Metazoa; phylum Chordata; class Mammalia; order Primates; family Lorisidae; genus Nycticebus; species Nycticebus coucang. The sequence goes on from NC_069783.1 coordinate 134,953,255, forward strand.
TGCAGGAGTCAGAGGTGTGAGCTACTGTGCCCAGTCTTTAGCAATAGTCTTAATTTCTACTTTAAGAAGAAATTAGAATAGTAAATCCAAAGTCTATAGAAAAAAGGAAGCCATAAGAATAGAAATCAGTAGAAAGAAGACAAAAATGGTTATTTTAAAGTCCTGTGTGCTAACATCTGTGGGCCTACTTTTCCCCTCTCCCTTCTCCCCTCCCTCTTTCTCCACTGGTATAAATATAGTGGTGGTGGTGGGGACATTTGCTTTGCTCCTCTCTAGTTCCTTCATTAAGCGTAATGTGGGCTTTTAGGGTGATACAGATGTTTCATGTTGAAGAGTGCATATTTTAACACAGGACTTTTCATCAACTGTGAATAGATGCTTATGATTTTTCTCTTTTAACCTGCTAATATGGTGGGTTATATCACTACATTTCCTAATAGTGAACTGTCCTTGTGTTTCCAGAAAAAAGAATCAGTTGGTAATGAAATATCATTCTTTTGATGTTCATTTATAATTTTGCACTGAGATGTGAAGTCAGTTTTGATTGGGTATTTTTCTGAGGCCTGTGTGTCAGGTTTGGGCTTTGGTATCTCAAACTGCATACGATGCATGTAAGTTTTCCTTTTTTCTATATTCTCTAACAATTTAAATACAACTGAAATCTGTTTCTTAAAATTTCTCAGAAAAATGCTGTTTAAACCATGGAATGCTAATAGAAATACAAAGGCAAACCTGCAGGGGTTAGACAGATAAAAGAGTTAGTAGCAGGCGCCTTGATGGGAGGTAAAGGAAGTGTTGTAGTCACACCACAGGCCAAGTGAAAGGTGTGTGGACGAGATGTGGCCCACAGTAGGCCATGTAAAGCCCTACTAAAAAAGCCCTTTAAAGACGGGAACCTCACCGGTGCCACGCGACCTCACGGTTATTGGCAGGGCCTTGAGACAGGCAGGTTCACCTGCTTACTCCAACACTTACAATGTGCTCTCACGGGAGCAATTCACCTCTCTGAGCCACTGTTTCCCCACTTGGGCCATGAGAATAAGAACAGTACAACTTAACTGTACTGGCTCTCACCAGGACTAAATGAGGTAACAAGATAATGTATGTATATTTCTATAAAAGGACTGTTTGGGGGGTAACTAAAGTATCCTCTTTTTTTTTTTTTTAACCATTGTGATTATCACTTTATTTTCTCCCAAATGGAAACAGTTTTCTTTGTGATTATCAAAGCAGAACATCTTCATTATAAAATTGCAGCAAAAATAAAACCAGCCGACTGTATAAAATAATTCTATCTAGAGTATCATGGCCCATATGTCCTACATATGGCGCCGTTGCCCTGGCAGCAGTCACTGCCGTGACTAGAGGGTACTTCACCTTCCCGTCACCATGAGCTCCTTCTCAGTGGCCATCGGCCGCACAGTGGTGTAGATGTTCAGTGTGAACAGGGCACTGGCACCGTTGAAAATAGAAGTCAGGGAGGACATGAAAGAGGCACAGAAGGAGGACAGCATCAAGCCGCGTAAGCCTGGAAGAGAAGGGACAGTGCCTGGATGGCTGGCGCTCTGACCACACCGGGGCAGGACTTAGGCCCTCTGAGGAACTCGCCATGCACCAGATTTTCTCCTACAAATAACTCAAATGTTATGTGGAGTAGAATTTTATCTGAGATAGATGCCTACTTTACATTTGTCCTCACTCTGTGATAAGACTTGACAGTGTCCTGCTGTGTCTGTACAATAATGGGAACTAACATCTCTGGGTGACTGCTCTGTGCCAGGACCTCTCTTCAGGCTGAAACCCTCCTCCCCACGGTCCTCCATCCGCCACGGGGATGCCGGTTGCAATTAGACAGGTCAAGCAGATGGGGTAGCACAGCGCCCCGTGCAGAGCAAGTGCTCTGCAAATGCTAGTTATCCACAAAACAACCCAGGGTTAGTGCTTGGGAGGCCACCGTGTGGCAGGGATGTTAACTGCTGGGTTGGAAGTTTTTTTCCATGAATACTCAATTTTTTTTTTTTTTTTTTTGTAGAGACAGAGTCTCACCTTATCGCCCTCAGTAGAGTGCCGTGGCGTCATATAGCTCACAGCAACCTCCAAATCCTTGGGCTTAGGTGATTCTCTTGCCTCAGCCTCCCGAGTAGCTGGGATTACAGGCGCCCGCCACAACGCCCGGCTATTTTTTTTTTTTTGTTGTTGCAGTTTGGCCGGGGCTGGGTTTGAACCCGCCACCCTCGGCATATGGGGCCGGCGCCCCATCCGCTGAGCCACAGGCGCCGCCGAATACTCAATTTTTTTAAATTTATTTTATTTTTTGAGACGGAGTCTCACTATGTTGCCCTCAGTAGAGTACCATGGTGACACGGCTCACAGCAACCTCAAACTCTTGGGCTTAAGCAATTCTTTTGCCTCAACCTCCCAAGTAGCTGGGACTGCAGGTGCCCACCACGACGCCCAGCTATTTTTTGGTTGTAGCTGTTGTTGTTTAGCAGGCCCGGGCTGGGCTCGAACCCACCAGCTCCGGTGTATGTGGCTGGTGTTCTACTCACTGAGCTATGGGCACCAAGCCATGAATAGTCAAATTTTATGCATAATTTTTCTGACGTTGATACACTTTGTTTATTTTTATTTTTTTTCTTAACAGTTTTTTTAAAATTAAGTCATAGCTGCGTATATTAATGCATTTATGGGGTACAATGTGCTGATTTTACATACAATTTGGAATGCTTACATCTAACTAGTTAACATAGCCTTCACCTCACTTACTTAATTGTTGTGTTAAGACATTTACACTCTACTCTTAATAGATTTGACATGTACCCTTGCAATATGCACCCTAGGTGAGATCCCACCGATTATCCTCCCTCCGTTTCTTTTCTGGGCCACGGTTCTGAGTGTTGCGGTGAGATTATCCTCCCTCCGTTTCTTTTCTGGGCCACGGTTCTGAGTGTTGCGGTGAGATTATCCTCCCTCCGTTTCTTTTCTGGGCCACGGTTCTGAGTGTTGCGGTGAGACCAGAAGCTGGAACCCTGCTGCAGCAACAGTGCCCCCAGCTGGACTCAGGGGGCTCCTTGGGGCAGGTGTAGACTGTGCGCCTGTGACGTGCCTTCCTGCAGTTGCCCATTGTCACTCGCAGGCCAGGCCAGGCTGTTCTAAGACAGGGTATTTCCTGAGGCTCAGCTGGGTAGTCCAGACAACTTACTTTCTGAGCTGTGGGATGGTCAGTATTGCCCTCTGTTTAATTTCATCGATAATGTACTTTACGGAAATATTTCAACTTGCCCACCCTGTGGTTCTCTAGAGCTAACACAGAATTGTTTTCTTAAATTGTAGTATTTGTCCATTTCAATGGGATTTGGGGAAGGAGGTGAGATAAATGCACAGGCTCCCTGTCATCTCACAATGAAAGCCATCTGACTGTGAGGTGCCGGCCCCTCTCTGCGCCGTCCCACTGGACGGTGAGCACTTTGAGGGCAGGACTGGGCCTTGCCCTTCTTTGTATTCTCATGGCCCATTTTCTGAATGAGTGACACAGGGATGACCCAAGCAGGTCAAGTGAGCAGTGCAAATGGCGTGCACAGGGTGTGCCTCCAAGAAGACGTCCAGAGGGCAGAAGACCTGCTCCTTCTATTAGGGCGAGCTGGACAAACTCTGAGCACAGACAGCCCTCCCACCCTGCGGCCTGCATTTCCACCTGGAGGGATGGGCTGAACGGGAGATAAGCCACCCCAGGCCCCTCACTCCTAACTGTCTACTTACAGTCCAATGGGGACACAGACCGTGGGGCCCTCAGTGGCAGGGCCCATTTCTTACCACTGGGTAGCAGTTCTATCACCAGCATGGGGTAGGCAATGGGGGTGCAACCAATTTTGGAGCCACAATACTTTTGACATTCTGAGGGTACAATACACGCCACTTTATCTGCAAAGAGAGATGACAGCCGCATCAACACATTGGCCTTAGGGCTCTACAATCTGAGCCTGAGGAAAGGGAAGCAAATTAGGAATGTACATTTATTATAGATGTTAGACTCTTGCCCCACTGGTGACTGCTGTGTGATGGAGTCAGGCGCCTTGGAGTCAAGTGAATAAGTGCTTCTATAATCCACTGTGACTGGAGCAAGTCCTGTGACCTCTGTGAATCTTTCAGAGATGCCAGCTAGGTCTGAGGAAAACAAACAGGTTCTCTCCCCCTGTACTCATGGCTCAGCTCCTCATGACCTTACTTCCTTAGCCCTGACGGGGCACTATTTCAGAGTACTGGGGACTTGGAGGTCTGGGAGAACACAGGAGCCTATTTTCTAACCCACACGGAAGCACTACCCAGAGACTTAACGAGTGCCGCTTAACAGCGGAAGACCGGACGTGGGAATGCTGAGAAAGAACATTTCTCTCTGCTACAACTGGAAAGGAATTATAGTAAAAAAACAAGAGGCAAGGGTGGCACCTGTGGCTCCAAGGAGTAGGGCGCCGGCCCCATATGCCGGAGGTGGTGGGTTCAAAGCCAGCCCTGGCCAAAAACTGCAAAAAACAAAACAAAACAAAACAAAAAACAAACAAGAGGCATGTCTTGGGGCAGACTGAACAATGTATGAGGGTTGAGGTGTCTACGGTACTTGAACTTAGCAGTAGCAGTGTCTTCTGTTGTGTGTGGCCTGCAGAAGCCTCCTGGCCTGATCTTGCAGCCCCACCCACCAGAGTGTGTGCTCCATAGAGTTTAAAGGACAGCAGGTCTTTTCCATGGGGAGATGGGCACTCTAGGAAAACGAGGTCAAAATGAGGATGATATACGTCCATGAATTATAATAGCTTAAGGGAAACAGGCATGTTTCAATGACATTTAATGAAAGAGGCCCCTTTTGGGTTTACACCGAGCGCCCTCCAACAGGCCTCACGTAAGCCCCGCCTGGGGCTGTGAGAGGCAGTGCAGCGTCTGTGAGATCTGTGCCCAGGACACAGGGCACGCCCAGGGTGATGGTGTTAGTGATGTGAGGGGAATGTCAGTTTAATTTGACCTTCCTGCAGACTGTGTTTCAAAGTCACGGCAGAGACTGGGCCCCTGCTGGAGCAAATGGAGCTCTGGCCCAGGAGAAAATGCACTGACCTACGCTTCCCTGTGTGATTCTGTCTCCCTGAGTTTCTCTCCTGCTGCCTGTCTCCACAGTCTCTGCCAGACTTCTGCTGGGCTGCACCCCAAGCCTAACCCAACCAGTACACTGTGGGAGACCTGACAACCCAGGTGCTCTGCAGACATGGAAGAAAGGAGCTGACTGGTGTGAAAACCTCAGAGCTGAGAATTTACCTGGATACAAAACGCGGCTGATCATTCCCGGCATGACTATGGTGAACAAGGGCAGCAGCTTCAGGTATCCACACAGGAGGCAGCCACCTTTCACGTTAGACAGGTTTTTCCCAGCCAGGCACCGCTGGACAAAAATCTGCCAAAGAAACACAGGTGGCTTTGTTGGCACAGAATGGACAACTGCGGCTGCTGCAGCAGCAGCACGTGCACTCTGCTGGGTTTTGCTAAGCTGCTGACCCCTCATTGAGACATCTCTGGGGGCGTCCAGGGCCAGGGAGATGCACATGACCCCTGAGTGCACAACTGCCAGAGGGGCAAGGGACGGTGCTTGTGACACTGGTCACACAACTGCCAGAGGGGAAAGGGATGGCACTTGTGACACTGGCCTCACTGCTAGTGATGTGTGCTGGTCGCCCGGCAAGGACGAGACTTTTCCCAGAGGCCACAGACCATTTTGCTGGGTAGAAAGAGGCCCTTGTGATATCTATCAACGTTAAAGTGGGTCCCTGGTAAGAAATCAATGTTCAGCTAGGCCAGTGCTTTTCAGCCGCTTTTATCTCACAGCACACTTGAACCTATAGTTAAACTTGCGTGGCACACTTAAATTACGTTGATCAACAAAAAGAGTAAAAAACGAATATACTTACTTACTTTGGGCTTTGAATGGCTTTTGGAAATAATTTAATTAATGATCTTTAAAAATTTTTGCGGCACACCTAAGATCCTCTCACGGCAAACTGCCGCGGCACACCAGTTGAAAATCACTCATCTAAGCCCAGTTACTATAGATGTGCAAAGTGTAAAACTTTCCTGATAGATGCTGTGGGACACATTTCATGGTGCTGGTGCTGTGAAAGTCAGTGTGCTTTCAGGCCCAGTGGAACGGGACTGGCCGGTAGAGATGCACTTCAGAAAGAAAATAAAGACATAGTCCAGTGTATCCAAATTTCTGCTCCTGAAGAGCATTTAAATAGTTTGCATAAATGCCCACAGTGTGATTCTGACTAAAAGGCACAGGGAACAAGAAAGCAGCGACGTCGTGGTTGTAGAGCTATCAAAAAGTGCACAGGAATCAACTAACATGATATATGGTTCATCCTAGACTGGGAGGATTAACAAGCAGGGTGTTAACCTTCTTCTTTGTGTTTTCTTTACATGGTTTTAATAATAGGGAGGAAGAACCCAAATGTGATCCTACCCCTGCAGCAGGTACTGACCCCCAGGAGGTCACCCTAGTCAGGGCAGGGGCCCTGGGCAGCAGGTGGAACAGGCATGCTGCATTTTTCGGTCTTTGCTTAGCCCTGGGCACAGAAGACAGAGTTTCCACACAGGGGATGACGCAGCAGGACAAGGCCAGAAATGCTACTCGCGCTGAGGAAAGGCTGACGTTAGGGCATTAAATCCTTCCATGTAGAAAGTTCTAAGCACTTTAGCATACTGTCAGAGATTACAAAGGGAAGGGAAGGATTAGTGCTTAAAAATGGTAGTGTGCCAAAGGTTAACTTTTTTGTAATTTTTTTCTTTCCATTTACTTGCTTCTTTTTAAGTTAAAATCTTTTCTTAAACCATTTTGTGTACTAGTAGGGAAGTTCTACATTCTATTTGTATGCTTTTAGTGATTACTCTTAAAGTTTTCATGTGTATACAACTTAAGGCCCCAAGTAAGTTAATATTCCCACGCTTCTAAGGTCCGTAGACAGATTTAACTCCTAACCGTGGCCCAACATTTTTTGTTGTTTTTTGACTTCCTGTATTAGCAATTGGTACTGCCCTTAGTGAATGTGTTGGATTTACTCACGTGCCTACCAGTTTCTTTGCTAACTATTCCTTCTCTCTCTTCAGTATTTCCTTCTTTTATATGGACACCCTTCAGTGTTTCTTTAGGGAAGGTTATGTCTTAATTTTGCCCTTGATTTTATATTTCCTTTTATGTTTTTCTTTAAGTTATTTTACATTTAATTTAATTGAACATTTTTAGACAGGCTCTAACTCCTTTGCCCAAACTAGAGTACAGTGGCCTTGTTACAGTTCACTGCAACCCTGCGCTTTTGGGCTCAAGTGATCCTCTTGCATCTGGGACTACATGTCCACGGACCATGTCAGCTACTTTTTCTTTTTGTATAGAGATGGGGTATTGCTCTTGCTCAGGCTGGTCTTGAATTCCTGGCCTCAAGTGATCCTCCTGCCTTGGCCTCCCAGAGTGCTGGGATTACAGATGTGAGCCACAGCGTCCAGTCTGCCCTTGGTTTTGAGTAACACCTTAGCGGGGCATATACTTTGAAACTGACATTTCCCCCAGTATTTTGAAAAAATTCTGACTCTTTGGTTTACGTTGTTGCTGCTGAGAGGTCTGTTGTCAGTACAATTGTCTTCCTTTGTAAGTAATCTTTTCTCTCAGGTGGCTTTTCAAGTCTTATCTCTGATGTTCTGAACTGTCATCATGATGTGTCTCTGTGCACATTTTAACATGATTTATGCTTGGGATTCACTGTGATTTTTGAATCTGACGATTCTTGCTTTTTCAACTTACTTCTCTTGCCTCTTTTTCTGGAACTCCAGCAAGATGTATTTTAATACTCATTCTGTCTTCCATGTCGCTTTGTTTCTTTTTCATGGTTAAAATTTGTACTTTCTGGGCAGTTTCTTTAAATTTCTCTTTCAGATTACTCTCTCCCCTTCATCTGTGTTTAATCTGCTATTCAAGTAGTTACTGAATTTTACATTTCAATAAGCCTATTTTCCATTTCTAGAAGTTTAAGTTTTCAAATCTGACTGATCTTTTTTGATAGAATTTTGTTAATGTTTTCGATTCCACTTTTATTTCTTTAAACACTTTTTTTGTATTTAGTATCTAACATTTCCATTTTCTGACCCTTGAGCCCACTATTTGTGCAGTTTCTTGCTCATAGTAATTTTATTATTCCATTTTAAAACAATAGAAATTTATTTCTCACAGTTCTGGAGGCTAGAAGGTCCAAGATGAAGGTGCCAGCAAGGTTCAGTTTCCAACGAGGACCCAGTGTCCGCCTCCAAGATCGCACCTTGAAGACTGTGTCCTCAGATGGCAGAAGTGAAAGGGCAAACAAAGGCCTAGCCGGGTCCCTCCAGTTTTTTTATAAGGCACTAATCCCATCCCTGAGGGTAGAGCCCCCAAGATGTAAACAAAGACCCTGCCTTTTAATACTGGAGCATTGGGGATTAAGTTTGAATGTGAATCTTGGAGGAAACACAAACATTCAAATCACAGCAAAGGTGTGTTCCTGCAGAGAGAATTGGCCATCACTCTTGTCATATCAGCATATAATGCATTTTGGATGGTTTTATGCTCATTTGTACACATGGTATTTACCATACAGGTAAATTAAAAATATACAGGAAGGCAGGCCTGCCATTCTGAAGCCAGAGGAGACTGTTTTCTGCCTCCTGGAACCTGGGTTGAGGCACTTTTTCTTCACTCTTTGCTGGTGCCAGAGTTTTTCCTATTCCACCTTTTCAGTGATGTTATAGCCTTTTGAGAATCCAAGTTCTACATGCAGACTTTGTTCTTCACTCCTGGCTAACTTACAGGCTTTCTCCTTTCACATTTGGACACTCAGACCTAAGTCTTTGAAAACCAAGCATGGCAGATGTCATGTCATGGGTGATGTTAGGGTGAGGACTTCATGGCTTGGGAAATAATTTTTTTTTTTAAGACAAACTCTCACTCTGTCACCCAGGGTACAGTGCCATGGCCTCTGCCGAACTCACAGCAACCTCCAACTCCTGGGCTAAAGTGATCCTCCTGCCTCAGCCTCCCGAGTAGCTGGGACTATTAGGTACCTGGGTACCTGGTCTTGAACTTCTAAGCTCAAGCGATCCTCCCACCTCAGCCTCCCAGAGTGCTAGGAATACATGCACGAGCCACTGTGCCTTGCTTAGAGAAAGAATTTTTAACACAAACATTAGGATAGAAATAAGTTTATTTCATTTTTTCAGGAGAGTAGGATGGAGAGAGGGAGGGAGGGAGGGAAAGAGGGTGAGAGAGAGAGGTTGATTCTCTTCTTGTCCTTATGAGCTCTTCTATAACTATAAAAAGATGTTTGCTTTACTTTACCCAGCATTTATAGGTATCTTTTATTGGGAAGTAACCCAGGAAATCTAGTTTACCTATTGTCAGAAGTGGTTGTCTCAGGAGCAACTTTTTAAAGTTATAGCCAGGCTCTGTGGCTCCTGCAACTTGGGAAGCTGAGGCAGGAGGATCACTTGAGCTTAGGAGTTCATTACCAGCCTGACGACCCAGTGAGACCCTGTCTCTTGAAAAGACTGAAAACAATTAGGTGGGCTTGGTGACATGAACCTGTAGTCCCAGCTACTCGGGAGCCTGAGGCAGTGCTTGGGCCCAGGAGTCTGACTCTATCGTAAACTGTGAATACACTACTACACTTCAGCCTGGGTGACAGAGTGGAGATACCATCTCCCTAAGAAATTAAATAATAAATTTTAAAAAGTGATGGTTATAGAAGAAATTGGAAAAAGAATTTTTTAAATCTTCTGAGTAATGTTTCAATAGCACAATTAAAAACACAATAAATAGGGGTGCAAGAGTACAAATCAAAATGGTAGCTACACTGTAGAGAATTCCCGTTTACTGTGTTCTACTTTCATCTTGTTTCTTGTTCTCCCACGCAGTACAAATCATTTTATTTTATTTATTTTTGAGACATAGTCTCACTCTGTGCCCTGGGTAGAGTGCTGTGGTATCGTAGCTCACAGCAACCTCAGACTCCTGGGCTCAAGCGATCCTCCTGCCTCAGCCTCCGAGTAGCTGGGACTACAGGCAAATGCCACGATGCTGGACTGGTTTTTCTACTTTTAGCAGAGATGGGATCTTGCTCTTGCTCAGGCTGGTCTCCTACTCCTGAGCTCAGGCGATCCACCCACCTAAGCCTCCCAGAGAGCTGGGATTACAGGTGTGAGCCACTGCCCTTGACCTACTGGGTACATTTTAAAGATCTGTCCTTGTGCTGTGTGCATAACTGGTCTGTTGTTCTCACTGCTACACAGCACTCTACAGTATCCCTCCCTGTTTCAAGCCTTTGTTTCACAGTAACTGATGGTTAGTCCTGTGATGACTGTCTCATGAACAGTTCCTCATGAACTTGCGTTAAGTCAGAGGAACATCGCTGCTAGGCCACAGAGTATAAAATACTTAATTTTATTAAATTCTGCCAGATTACCCTCCAGAATAGACAGCGCCACTCTAGGCTTCCACCAAAAGTGCATGAGGGTTAACCTAACTATACATATCCTCAACTCAGGGTGCTACAGCGCCCTCTAATTTTCGCTGGTCTCATTGTGTTTCCAACTGCACTTCCCTGGGTGGCGCCTGTGGCTCAGTGAGTAGGGTGCTGGCCCCATATACCAAGGGTGGTGGGTTTGAACCCAGCCCCGGCCAAACCACCACCACCACAACAAACTGCACTTCCCTGATAACGCTGAGTTACACGCTTGTTGGCATTTATGCTCATTGCAGTTTCCTTTTCTGTAAATTGCTAGTCATCCTTTATTGCCCACTATTCTGCTAGAGCTCCTTTTGCTGACTGATTTTGCTATTAGTCTCTTATCCATTATAAACATTTCTTTTCTTTATTATTAAATCATAGCTGTGTACATTAATGTGATCATGGGGCACCATACCCTGGTTTTATAGACTGTTTGACACATTTTCATCACACTGGTTAACATAGCCTTCCTTGCATTTTCTTAGTTATTGTGTTAAGACATTTATATTCTACATTTACTAAGTTTCACATGTACCCTTGAAAGATGCACTGCAGGTGTAATCCCACCAATCACCCTCCCTCTGCCCATCCTCCCCCCTCCCACCCCTCCCTCTCTCCCTTTTCCATATTCTTGGGTTATAACTGGGTTATAGCTTTCATATGCAAGCCATAAATTAGTTTCATAGTAGGGCTGAGTACATTGGGTACTTTTTCTTCCATTCTTGAGATAATTTACTAAGAAGAATATGTTCCAGCTCCATCCATGTAAACATGAAAGAGGTAAAGTCTCCATCTTTCTTTAAGGCTGCATAATATTCCATGGTGTACATATACCACAATTTATTAATCCATTCGTGGATCGATGGGCACTTGGGCTTTTTCCATGACTTAGAATTATGAATTGGGCTGCAATAAACATTCTGGTACAAATATCTTTGTTATAATGTGATTTTTGGTCTTCTGGGTACATACCTAGTAGAGGAATTATAGGATTGAATGGCAGATCTATTTTTAGATCTCTGAGTGTTCTCCAAACATCTTTCCAAAAGGAATGTATTAATTTGTATTTCTACCAGCAGTGTAGAAGTGTTCCCTTTTCTCCACATCCACGCCAACATCTCTGGTTTTGGGATTTTGTGATATGGGCTAATCTTACTGGAGTTAGATGATATTTCAAGGTAGTTTTGATTTGTATTTCTCTGAAGATTAAAGATGATGAGCATTTTTTCATATGTCTGTAGGCCGTGTGCCTGACTTCTTTAGAGAAGTTTCTCTTCAAGTCCCTTGCCCAGCCTGCGATGGGATCACTTGTTCTTTTCTTGCTTATACATTTGAGTTCTCTGTGGATTCTGGTTATTAAACCTTTGTTGGAGACATAACCTGAAAATATCTTCTCCCATTCTGAGGGCTGTTTGCTTGCTTTACTTACTGTGTTCTTGGCTGTGCAGAAGTTTTTTAGTTTGATCAGGTCCCAGTAGTGTATTTTTGAAGCTGCTTCAATTGCCTGGGGTTTCCTCCTCATGAAGTACTCACCCAGACCGATTTCTTCAAGGGTTTTCCCTGCACTCTCTTCTAGTATTTTTATAGTTTCATGTCTTAAGTTTAAATCTTTAATCCAGTGAGAGTCTATCTTAGTTAATGGTGAAAGGTGTGGGTCCAGTTTCAGTCTTCTGCAGGTTGCCAGCCAGTTCACCCAGCACCATTTGTTAAATAGGGAATCTTTTCCCCACTGAATGTTTTAAATTGGCTTGTCAAAGATCAAATAACGGTAAGTAGCTGGATTCATCTCTTGGTTCTGTATTCTGTTCCAGACATCTACTTTTCTGTTTTTGTGCCAGTACCATGCTGTTTTGATCAGTATCGATTTATAGTATAGTCTGAGGTCAGGTAGCGTGATTCCTCCTGCTTTGTTTTTATTTCTGAGTAATGTCTTGGCTATTCAAGGTATTTTCTGATTCCATATAAAATGAAGTATTATTTTTTCAAGATCTTTAAAGTATGACAGTGGAGCTTTAATAGGAATTGCATAAAAATTGTATATTGCTTTGGGTAGTATGGACATTTTAACAATGTTGATTCTTCCCAGCCATGAGCATGGTATGTTTTTCCATTTGTTAACATTTTCAGCTATTTCTTTTCTTTGAGTTTCATTGTTCTCTTTATAGAGATCTTTCACGTCCTTTGTTAGATAAACTCCCAAATATTTCATCTTCTTTGGCACTACTGTGAATGAAATAGAGTCCTTAATTGTTTCTTCAGCTTGACTATTGTTGGTATATATAAAGGCTACCAATTTATGAATGTTGATTTTGTAACCTGAAACGCTGCTGTATTCCTTGATCACTTCTAAGAGTTTTGTAGTAGAATCCCTGATATACAGATATACAATCATATCATCTACAAAGAGCGAAAGTTTGATCTCTTCTGACCCTATATGGATACCCTTGATCGCCTTTTCTTCCCTAATTGCGATGGCTAAAACCTCCATTACAATGTTAAAGAGCAGTGGAGACAATGGGAAGCCTTGTCTGATTCCTGATCTGAGTGGAAATGGTTTCAGTTTAACTTCATTCAATACGATATTGGCTGTGGGTTTGCTGTAGATGGTCTCTATCAGTTTAAGAAATGTCCCTCCTATGCCAATTTTCTTAAGTGTTCTGATCATGAAGGGATGCTGGATATTATCAAAAGCTTTTTCTGCATCAATTGAGAGAATCATATGGTCTTTGTTTTTTGTTTATGTGCTGAAGTATATTTATAGATTTACGTATATTGAACCAGCCTTAAGACCCTGGGATAAAACCGACTTGGTCATGATGTATAATTTGTTTGATGTGTTGCTGAATTCTGTTTGTTAGGATCTTGTTGAATATTTTTGCATCTATATTCATTAGTGATATAGGTCTATAATTTTCTTTTCTTGTTGGGTCTTTTCCTGGTTTGGGGATCAGGGTGATGTTTGCTTCACAGAATGTGTTGGGTAGTCTTCCTTCTTTTTCTTTCTTTCTTTCTTTTTTTTTTTTGTAGAGACAGAGTCTCACGGTACCGCCCTCTGGTAGAGTGCCATGGCGTCACACGGCTCACAGCAACCTCTAACTCTTGGGCTTACGTGATTCTCTTGCCTCAGCCTCCAGAGCAGCTGGGACTATAGGCACCCGCCACAACGCCCGGCTATTTTTTTTTTGTTGTTGTTGCAGTTTGGCCGGGGCTGGGTTTGAACCCGTCACCCTTGGCATATGGGGCTGGCGCCCTACTCACTGAGCCACAGGCGCTGCCCGTCTTCCTTCTTTTTCTACCTTTTGGAACAGGTTGAGTAATATAGGTACTACCCTGTTTCCCTGAAAATAAGACAGTGTCTTATTTTAAGGTGTGCTCCCAAAGATGCGCTACGTCTTATTTTCAGGGGACGTCTTATCTTTCCTGTAAGTAGGTCTTATTTTCGGAGGATGTCTTATTTTCAGGGAAACAGGGTAGTTCCTCTTTAAAGGTTTGGTAGAATTCTGACGTGAAGCCATCTGGTTCCGGGCTTTTCTTTTTAGGGAGATTTTGTATGGTTGATGCTATTTCTGAACTTGATATGGGCTTGTTCAGCATTTCCACTTGATTCTGGCTAAGTCTTGGAAGGTGACGTGCTTCCAAGTATTGGTCAATTTCCTTTGGATTTTCATATTTCTGAGAATAAAGTTTCTTGTAATATTCATTAAGGATTTTTTGAATTTCTGAGGAGTCTGTTGTTATTTCGTCTTTGTTATTTCTGATTGATGAGATTAGAGATTTTACTTTTTTTTTCTGGTTAGGTTAGCCAGAGGTTTATCTATTTTATTGACCTTTTCAAAAAACCAATGTTTTGATTTATTGATCTGTTGTATAATTTTTTTGTTCTCAATTTCATTTAATTCTGCTCTAATTTTGGTTATTTCTTTTCTTCTACTGGGTTTGGGGTCGGAATGTTCTTCCTTTTCCAGTTGCTTGAGATGTCCCATTAAGTTGTTAACTTCCTCTCTTTCTATTCTCTTGAGGAAGGCTTGCAGTGCTATAAATTTCCCTCTTAGGACTGCCTTTGTGGTACCCCAGCTGTTCTGATAATTCATGTCTTCATTGTCGTTTTGTTCCAAAAATTTGGCAATTTCCTTCTTAATCTCATCTCTGAATCAGCTATAATTCAGCATAAGGTTATTTAAATTCCATGTTTTTGTATGAGTATGCAGATTCCTGTTGTTACTGAGTTCAACTTTTATTCCATGGTGGTCTGAGAAGATGCAAGGAATAATTTAATTCCTTTAAATTTACTGAGGTTAGACTTGTGACCTAAGATGTGATCGATTTTGGAGTATATTCCATGGGCTGATGAGAAGTATGCGTATTCAGTTTTGTTGGGATGAAATGTTCTGTAGATGTCTGCCAAATCCAAATGTTGGATGGTTAGTTTTAAATCTAAAATTTCTTTGCTCAGCTTCTTTTTTGGAGGATCTAGCCAACACTGCCAAAGGAGTGTTGAAATCTCTGACTATTATGGAGCTGGAGGAAATCGAGTTGCTCATGCCTGTTAGAGTTTTTCTTATAAATTGAGGTGCATTCTGGTTGGGTGCATAGATATTAATAATTGAAATCTCATCATATTGAGTATTACCCTTAACAATATGAAGTGACCATTCTTATCCTTCCTTACTTTTGTAAGTTTAAAGCCTCTTGTATCTGCAAATAACAATTGCAACACCTGCTTTCTTCTGATTACCATTTGCCTGAAATATGGACAACCATCCTTTCACCCTGAGTCTGTATTTATCTTTTAAGGTAAGATGTGACTCTTGTATGCAGCAAATATCTGGCCTGAGTTTTTGTATCCAGTCAGCTAACCTGTGCCTCTTTAGAGGACAGTTTAAGCCATTCACATTAATGGAGAATATTGATAAGTCTGGTAAAATTTTGGGTATTGAGTTTTTCAAAAGTCCAGTGGACATTTTTAATCATTTCGCCACTGTGGAAGTTGGAGTTTGATCAAAAGTTTCTGTGTGAGTTTACTTTTGTGGTAGAGGATTGGGCTGGTCATTATGGAGGATAGGTCTGAGAATATCCTGAAGAGCTGGTTTGGTTATAGCAAATTTCTTCAACATATGAATGTCATTAAAGTATTTAATTTCTCCATCATAAATAAAACTCAGTTTAGCTGGATACAGGATCCGGGGTTGAAAGTTATTTTGCTTTAGGAGATTAAAAGTTGATGACCACCCTCTTCTGGCTTGAAAAGTTTCAGCAGAGATATCTGCAGTCATTCTAATATTCCTCCCTTTGTAGGTAATGGATTTATTACCTCTGGCTGCTTTCCGAATTTTCTCCTTCATACTAACTTTAGTGAAGTTAATTATGATATGCCTGGGGGATGTCTTATTGGGATTGAGTGGTGCTGGGGTTTTGAAACTGTCTGCCATCCGAATTTCAGAATCTCTTGGCATGTCTGGAAAATTCTCTTTCATAATTTCATGGAGACGGGCTTCTGTGCCTTGAGAGACCACTTCATCACTTTCAGGGATTCCAATGAGGAAGATATTAGCCTTCTTCGAATTATCCTAGAGCTCTCCGAGAGAATCTTTTCTTGATCTCCATTTCTCTTCCTCTTTGAGAGTTTGGGAGTGTTCAAAGGCTTTCTGCTTGCTCTACTCTGTTACTGAGGGATTCTAGTGTATTTTTCAGATCTTTGATTCTTGCTTCAGTGTGTCAAAATTTTTGGTGGTTTTGTCTCTAAATTCGTTACATCCTTGAGACAACTTTTGAATTTCTCCTCGAATTTCTATCTCTGACTTTTGAATTGCTCCTCGAATTTCTAATTCCAAATTTTCCTCCATTCTATTAATCTTGTTTGCAATCCAAATTCTGAATTCAATTTCTGACATCTCGGCCAGGTGTTTATGAATGGGATCTTCAGTTACATCTGCCATATCTTTCCTTGGTGGGGGGTTGATCTATTCTGGTTATTCATGTTACCTGAGTTTTTCCACGATTCTGCCCCATGATTATTTTACACCATTTGATTTTTCCCCTGGAGCTTTGTTGAGGACCCGTACAGTGCTATGGCCTGAGAGACTGGGGACCTGTTTGGTGTGGTGGGGCTAAGTGGTTCTGTCTTGTTTTCAGCTGGTCTCTGTTTGACCCTAGTGAAACAGTTACTCTGGTTTGAAGTCTCAGCTGTGGAGAAATACTAGCAATTAAGTCACCCCACCCCCCACAGGCAACAATTGGAAAAGGAAAATCAAACCTTCCTACAACCACACACCCAGGGCACCACTTGAATAGTCCTCAGATGATTGGCTCAGTTGAAAAGGTCCAAATCAATTGTCTCAGTCAGCACCTGTCTCAGGTGGGAGAGTTTAAAAGGTCTCTGGCAACTGGATTGCAGGGGTCTGGTGACAACTCAGATATGACTTGCTCCAGTGCTCCGTGAAGTCAGGAGGACCCACCCAGAAAATATATTAGTCTGGGAAGGTTGATGCCTCCTTCCCCACCTTGCACCTCTGTCACACCTAATCACTGATAGCCCCGCAGGGCTGTGACCCAGTTGCCTCTAGTGAACAGATACTCCAGGGGTTTGCACCTGCCTCAATCACAAGGAAATCTATATCTGCTCAGCCAGGCCACTGCACTCTGCCTCTATCCAGCAGGGGGAGGTGAGGCCTGACAACCTCGGGCGCTTGATGGAGGCTGGGGGGTGTTCACTCAGTTCCAGCCCCGCCCCTGATTGATGTTACTGACAGAACAGAACAGAAAAACTTTGCTGGAATTTGTTTCTGTCCCTGCTAAATTCCCTTGCAGAAGACAAGCTGTTTTGAGTTCCCAGAGCCTGCGCCTCAGGCCCTGTCTTTCCTCCTGCAAGTTTGTATTCAGTTAGACGTCAATTCTAGCCTCCTGCCTTCCTTTGTCTATAGGCTGATGATCCCTTGAGGGCCGGGTGCGTCTTAGGCTCCGCAAAGCGGTCCTCTGGCTCAG
The DNA here is from genome assembly GCF_027406575.1 of Nycticebus coucang. Taxonomy (NCBI): domain Eukaryota; kingdom Metazoa; phylum Chordata; class Mammalia; order Primates; family Lorisidae; genus Nycticebus; species Nycticebus coucang. The sequence goes on from NC_069783.1 coordinate 134,970,798, forward strand.
CCCCACCCTGGGAATCTCCTGGCTCTGGGCTTGCGTTTTCTAGTCCCCTCACTCCACCCAGGCTGGTACCACTTCAGGCAAACCCTTTACTCAGGGGGCCTGCGTTTCCGTCCCAGATCTGTTCTGCAGTGGTTGCCTCCTGAGAAGATGCCCAGCCTCCTGTGGTTGCCCAGGGAGACAGGGGTGTGGCTCTGGAATATCCAGGAGTGAGCCCTATTGTTGCCCAAAACGGCTGCTGCTTTGCACCTCAGGGCACCGCCACTCCAGTGTGGTTCCCTCTCAGCCGACCATCCTCTCCTCACTCCCATGCCGCAGAATCAGCACTGACCAGCTGCAGTCTAGGTCCTGTCCACACTCCTGGAGAAATCACCCAAGAATCTGGACTCCTGGGGGACAGGCCTCCAGACCTCCGAGTGAGAGTGGAGGGGAGTGCTGGGAGCTCAGAATTGCAGGTAGAGAATATACACAGTTTTATACAGTTTTATGCCTGGCAGGAGAATGCCATGGCACCCTAGTCGGGGAGGTAGGTCCCGTTTTTAGAGGGTCTCTCCCATGGAGTGTAGTGGGAGGACCTTTGAACTCTGCTCATTTGTTTGTGGGGCACTCTGAGCCGTTCTCATGAGGGAGGGGACTCCCGTCCGCTTGGTGATGGATTTTGTACCTTTTGTTTGTATCCTTGGGGTCGCAGCTCACCTCAGCGGGGTTGATGTGTGTTCTTCAACCTTCTCTCTTGGTGCAGCTCTAGTCCACCAGGTTACTTGCTAAATTTCTGTCCTTTAAGTCTCCTTCTGGACGGGAGCCTCTTCATGTCGGGACATCCTAGTTCAGACGGTAGCAGTGCATCCCCTCCCGGGCTCCGGCTTCAGTGTCCCCTGCAGGGTCCCAGCGCTACCAGTGACGGCCGGCTGACTCCCACTCAACTCCCAGGCTCAGCCGCAGGGGCGGGGAGCCCTCCTGCAGTGGTGGTGTGGGCGGCGGGGAGGCCATAAACATTTCTAATCAGCTTCTCTGTCATGTGGCAACTTTGTATGTGGTGTTCTTTGTTAAAAAGCCCTTATGTTTAATGTGATCAAATTAACATGATTTATACTCATTCCTCTGTCTCAAGAACAGTCTCTAATGTTCTCTCCATTCACAGTCATTCATTCTTCTAGGTCCACCTTAGCTTAAGTGTTAGGCAGAGACCAAGTTTTGTGAGTTCAAGAGCCGGCTGTGTTTTCTAACACCGTCAGAGTTGACATCTCCCCCACTGACTTGTGGAGCCTTCTTGAATGTATCTCAAGTTCCCGTAAATACATGAGGCCCTGTGTGAGTACTTTACTCTACTCCATTGGTCTCTGTGTCCACTCATGGTGTTTTTATTACTGCTCCTTTGTTTTAGTATTTGGTTGCACAAGTTCTCCTTTTTTGTTCCTTTTCAAAATTCGGTTAGCTATTTGTGGCATTTTCTTTTTCCACAGCGTTTAAAGCTTATTGTGACACCATGCACAAAAGTACATTATGCAAATAAATGGTTGCGTAGCACATTACCTTGTAACCAAATTAAGAGATGGGACTCACAGGTGCCCCCAGGAGCCTCCCTGTGACTTTTTATAAATTGAAGTGACATTCACATAACATGCAATTAATCATTTTAAAGTGAAGCATTTAATGCATTTCCACCTCTGTCTAGTTCTGCAACTGTTTCAGCACCCCACAAGAATACCTGTACCCATTAAGTCATCACTCTCCATTCCTCCTCCTCCTGCTCCCTGGAAAGCACTAATCTGACTCCCATCTCTATGCATTTGCCTATTCTGGACATTTCCTATAAAAAGAATTCTATAATAGTTACCACTTGGGTCTGATTTCTTTCGCTTAGCACAATGTTTTCCAGATTCAGCCAAGTTGTAACACATAATGAATATTTCATCCCTTTTTATGGCTAAGTAATATTCCAGCGTGTGGAGACATATTTTGACCCACTCATTTGAAGATGGACATTTGGGTTTTTTCCACCTCGTGGTTATTGTAAATAGTGATGCTGTGTGGGCTTCCTTTACACTCCAAACTCCCTCCTTCACTTCAGAAATCACTGTTTTCATGACTGTTTAATTTCTTGTCTTTTAAAAATAATTCTGCCACTTAATTTTGCATCCCTAAACAACATAACTTAAATTGGCTGTGTTGAACTTTATACAAATGAAGCCTGCAGCACACAGCCTTTCGTGCCTAGCATTTTAATTCAGCGTGATGCCGAGATTCACCCATGCCGTGCATGTGTTGCTGGGCCTCCTTTTTATTGCTATGTAGCCTTTTCACTGTATGAATATCTTGCAGTTTTTTTTTTTTTTTTTTTATCCAAGTGGTGGCTCACACTTGTTTTTATCTTGCAGTTTGTTTAATGACCGACCATGGAGTAGATAGCAATATAATTTTCAGAGTAAGTTTGAGTCTTTAAAAAATCCACCTGAAGTATTGATTGGTTGAATTTAATTTATATCTGAAATTGGGGAGGACTGATATATTTGTGATATTAAGTTATTTTACTTAAGAATATACACTGTCTCTTCATGTAGTTAACATCTATGTCCACTATAGTTTAAATTTTTCCATAGGTGGTATGTATTCTTAAATTAATCTCTAGGATGTGACCGTGAATGGCATCACACTTTCTAGTTACATATTCTAGTAAGTTAGTACGAGCGTAAAGAAATGTTATTGATTTTTGTGAGCTGATCCTGTTCTTGGCAGCATTGCAGGGCTCCTATTATTTCTTTTAATACATATTCTGTTTGCAACTTCCTTGCATGACTGGATTAAACCTGATTTATTCACAATGCGATAATTAAAAACTATCTGTGTAACACAGCTAATCTTTTATTTAGGATTTCTGCATCAATGTTCACAAGTAAAAGACCAAATACGTTGCTTCTCTTGTGTTGTGTCATGGGTTTGGAACCAAGATCACACTGGCTTTATAAAGTAAGGTGGGAAGTTTGTGTCCTTTTTAAATTTTATACACTATTTTGCAAAAGATTAAAATTTTAGTGTGATTTCTTTGGAAAGCTATCTGGCTTGGGACTTTGGGGAGATGTCTTCAACTATCACTTGTGGTCTTTAATTTTCATTTGTCCATCTAACTTTTCTATTCTTTTGCCTAAAATGGCATTCTATGATTTACTAGGAATTTCTCCATTGCATATAAGTTTCAGAAATTTACTGTCATCATCCTTATTCAAAATATTTTAAAAATTTTCTAAAAACTCTTTGTTGTAATTTCCTGTTTCTTGGTATTTTATGTGCATCTCATTTGTTTTTTGAGCACTCTAAGGAAATGTCTACCTTACCAAATCTTTGGAAGGACCCTGCTTTTGGTTGCATTAACCATCACTACTCCTTTCCTTGCTACCTTGTTGATTTCTGCCATTGTCTTTATATTTCTTTGTACATCTGACTTTCATTTTCTCTTTTTTGGTGCATTGCTCTTTACTCAGTTTATTTAGCTCATATGGTTAACCTTTCATGTCTCCTGAAACGTACGCTTCACATACTGTTTGCAAAGTGCTCTAAAAATTTGACATGTAGTGCTTTTGTTAGCGTGTAGTTCTGAATATAGTTTCTAAACAACTTTCCAATCCACAAGCTATTTAATAACATGCTACTTCGTTCTCAGATATAAGGGATTTATAAAACTTGCTTTTTGTTATTTTCTACTTTTTTCATTACTTTGAACACATAGTTTGTATATTAATCCTTGGTAATGTAATAAAGTTTCTTTTGTAGCCTAATTATGGTCAATACTTATAAAATGTGCTTGAAAAGAATGCTTATTTTCTGCTTTCTGGGCATAGAGAACTTTATACAACTAAGATCTACAAATTTATTACGCTAAGCCTGTTAGTGGCATTGCTTAGACTCTGGAAAATCTTAACTTTGTCTGCATGATGACTTTCTTTCTAGAAGGTAATGCTAAAATCTCTAATCACAGTTACGTTGTTATATGTTACGGTCTAAGGGCGCACAGTGAGACAACACATAAGCCGAATGGCCAAGGAATGGAAAGAATACATCTTTCGTCATTTGTGGATGATATACTATGCAAATAAAAATTTACATAAAATGTTTAGAATTAACAAGTTTAACAGGGTGGCTGGATATAAAGACCTGTATCTTAAAATAAATGTACATTTACATGTAAATAATAAAGAATTAGAAAATGTAATTTAAAAAGTATTATTTATAAAAAAGTACCAAACACGTAAGGTAGTTAGGAGTTTGACAAGGGTTATAGAGGTGTATGACCGACAGTGGTCAGAGCACCCATGTTTGTGACAGTGAACACAGAAAACTGCTTCAAGTCAGCCACCTGAGAACCAGTGAGGTACATCTGGGTATACGGGTACATATACATCTGGTACATCTGGGTATATATGCATGGAACAGCGACTACATTGCTATTATAAAAGAAAATACTGGCTGGGTGCAGTGGCTCACGACTATAATCCTAGCAGGTTGGGAAGCCAAGGAAGGAGAATCACCTGAAGCCAGGAGTTCAAGATCAGCCTGAGCAAGAGAGAGAGCCCATCTCTACAAAAAAATAGAAAAATTAGCTAGGCATGGTGGCATACCTGTAGTCCTAGCTACTTGGGAGCCTGAGGCGGGAGGACCACTTGAGCCCAGGAGTCTGATGTGGCTGTGAGCTACGATGCTGCTGCTGTACTCCAGCCTGGGAGACAGAGCAAGACCCTATCTCAAAAAAAAAAAAAAAGAAAATGCTGACAGTTATTTACTGACAGGAGAAGATGTCTACAATATATCTTTGAGTAAAAAGAAACCCAAGAGATAACAGAGAGCAGCAGTAGCCTAATTTCATTTATAAAAGATAATTCATGCATCTCTAGCTGTTTATATGTATAGAAAGGGGTCTGGGAGCCCATTCACAAAATACTGTGGCTATCTCTTCTCGATGGGATGTTGGTGATTTCATCTTTGAACTTTTCTTTATATTGTAACTTGTTATAATAAAGATGTGTCACTTTCACTTTAAGGTGATGGCTATATTACTTTCTTAACTGGGGTGCTGGTCACACAGACACTCCCAGTGTCATTCTTCTTTGGAGTGTATGTATATGCATTAAGCAGTCATCTGATCCATGGCTCACAATACAAGAGTGATATTTTATTTATTTTTTAATTTATTTATTTTGGATTAACATAAGGGCACATACGATTGGGCTACATTTGCTGTGTTCGTAAGGTAGAGTCCTGGTCGTAGTTGAGTCCTTCACCAGATGTCCCCTAGTCCCCTGCATTGTACCTGCTAGGCGGGAGCTCACCGAACCCTTTCTTCCCCCTCCCCTTCCTGAACTTGTGTTTCTCTCTTCTGTGGGCCTGTAGTTGTTCATCTGCTAGTTTCAAATTAGTATTGAGTATATGGGATGATTCATTTTCCAGTCTTGAAATACTTTACTAAGGAGAATGGTCTTCATCTCCATCCAGGTTAATACGAAAGATGCATAGTCCCTATTTTTTTAGAGCTGAATGGCATTCCATGGTATAAATAATGATATTTTAAAAGAAATACCACTGTTACAATCAGAACAAAAATTAAGGCTATTTTTTCACTTCCAAAAGAAAACTTGGCTTGGTGGACAATTAGAGGGAAGAAGAAAACAGTGAAAAATCTGATGTGTTCTGTACGGGGCTGTGGGAGAAACCGCTTACTCAGGCAAAAATAAAAATGGGAAGGGAAACCTGACCACAGAGAGCAGATGCCACAGCTGCCTGTGGCTGCGATAGCACAGGGGAGCCTGGCCCGCACCTGCTCCCCACTGCCCCGCACCCAACAGCTGCTTCAGCGATGGTGTTGATAATTACCTGGTCAGCACACCAGTTGTACAAGGAGAGGATAGAAAGGCCGAAGAGGAGTCCGGGCCAGGGGAAGTCTGCACTGGTGGGGTCCCGGATGACATGGAAAGCGTCTGGGCGAGGGAGGAAGCACTCAGGCTTGGCAGTCCAGTTTCCTTCACTGATGATACTTGGTAGGGCTTGGACGTACTTCTCCAGCAGCCCCTCGAATCCTCCCACTTTGTTAAAGGCTTAAAAATACCATGATACTTATTAGTTCCTTAAAGAGCACAGTAACACATGACTGAAGAACCAAGAGTGCTCTAACTGCGTTTCACTGACAATGTGCGCAGACTGACTCGTGGTCAAGACCTCATGCGCCTCAGGAAGGAACAGCTTCCAAAGAGAGAGGTCGATAATGAAGAGAGGCGGCCATGCGCCCAGCACCCTCCTCCTGCTCCTGCCTGCAGAGCCCCTCTTGCCAGTTTTTCTCCACTGCTGTAGCCCAGGTGGGCCTAGTCAAACTGCCTCCCATCTTGATGTGGCATGTGACTGGCCAGTATTCCCTGTCCCCTGGGCAGTTTCTGATGTGTGACAAACGAACATGAGACCCAAAATACGCCAAGCAGAATTTGGTCCAGAATTCTTCTGCAGAGGGAACCAAAAAACCTGCTTCCTTCCACTGGGTTCTGAGCTAGCATGGCAGCCTGAAGCTCTTTTGTCTACCTGATTCATTCAGAATCCTGGATCCAGCCATGCCTGAAAGTAGTATGCCTCTGGAATTTTTAGCTATGTGAGTCAAGAAAGTACTTTTTTGCCTATACTACTTTTGAACTAACGTTCCATTACAACTTACAGAATCTTGATTGAAACAAGTTAATATTCTTTTTCCTACAATGCCAACAAAACATTTATAAACTTCATAGTTTAAATTTTCTTCAGAGCCTATAGCATTTCTCCCCCAGTATCCTGAGTGGTATAAAATCTTGACATTAAAGACAAACATTTAGTTTTCTTTTCTTTTTTTTTTTTTTTGTAGAGACAGAGTCTCATTTTGTCGCCCTCGGTAGAGTGCCATGATGTCACAGCTCACAGCAACCTCCAACTCCTGTAGCTAGGCGATTGTCTTGCCTCAGCTCCTGAGTAGCTGGGACTATAGGCACCCACAACAATGCCCGGCTATTTTTTGGTTGTAGTTTTCATTGTTGTTTGGCAGGCTCGGGCTGGATTCGAACCTGCCAGCTCTAGTGTATGTGGCTGGCACCTTAGCCACTTGAGCTACAGGTGCCGAGCCTAATTTATTTTTTTAATTAAAAAAATTTCAGAAAATCAGAGGGCACATATGTTTTGTTTACCTACTTTGAAGAGAAACATTTTTTAAAGGACACCAAAGGCCAGGCGTGGTGGCTCACACCTGTAATCCTAGCACTCTGGGGGGCCGAGGTGGGTGGACTGCCTAAGCTCACAGGTTCAAGACCAGCCTGAGCAAGTGTGAGACCTTGTCTTTAAAAAAAATAGCAGGGTGTCCTGGCGGGTGCCTATAGCCCCAACTACTTGGGAGGCTGAGAGAAAAGAACCACTTGAGCCTAAGAGTCTGAGGTTGCTGTGAGCTATGATGCCACAGCACTCTACCAAAGGTGACAAAGTGAGACTCTGTCTCAAAAAAAAAAAGAAACTTCAAGTTAAAACAAAGATGAGAAACAAGGTACTTTAAAAAATCTATTGTATGGGCAAATTTCTAAAAATTCCTAAAACATCAGGTGCTGGCCAGTGGGGGGGTTAGGAAACACATTCTCACGCTCCGATGAGAATGTAAATTATAACACAGCCACTTTGGAGAGGAATTTGGGATATGCGTATCTCTTGACAAAGCTGGGTTTATTCCATGGAAGCAACGTGGAATTAATATTAGGAAGCAAGTCAGTGGAATTCATCATGTTAACAGAAAAAAGGAGATAAGTAACAATTTCAGTTGATGTGGGAAAATGCTTGAATCAAAAATTCAAAAACCATTCATGACCATCTTTCGCAAACTAGGAATAGAAGGGAACTTTGTTAATCTGACAAACGGTGTCTACATAGTATCCACAGCAAATATTTTTACTTAGTGATGAAACAGTCAAAGTTTTCCCGCTATGTTGGTGGGGGTGGGGGGAGTTGAGGCAAGGATGCCTGGTGTCTCCACAGTGTCCCAAGGGGAAAAAAAAAGTAACAAAATACAAGTTTGGAAAGGAAGAAAACAAAAAGGCAATTTTTTGAGCCGGGAGCTAGTTGACCGAAGTGTTCACTTTGTGGTCTTCATCTGACTTTGCACTTTGGTGTGCGCACTGTTCAGGGAAAGGTTTATTACAAATACAAAAGACAAAAGATGCCAGAGACCTTTACTCCTTGACAATGAAGTCTGCCTCTAGTACAGTGTGAGCAATGGAAAATCAGCTGTAAAACTTTTTAGGGGGTGGGACAGAGCCTCAAGCCATCCCCCTGGGTAGAGTGTTGTGGCGTCACAGCTCACAGCAACCTCAAACTCTTGGGCTCAAGCGATTCTCCTGCCTCAGCCTCCCAAGCAGCTGGGACTACAGGCGCCCCCCACAACACCTGGCTATTTTTGGTTGTAGTTGTCGTTGTTTGGCAGCCCTGGGCTGGATTAAAACCTGCCAGCTCAGGTGTATGTGGCTGGCGCCCTAACCGCTGAGCTATAGGTGCCGAGCCAAAACTTTATGTTTTGGTTCTATAAAATATATATCTCATACATTAAAAACTGTGTGGGAAGAATATTTTTAGAAGAATATACACAAAACAGGTGATACTGGTCATCTCTGGGGAGTGGGACTAAGAAACTGTGGACCTTTTTGTTTACCTAAAACAAAAATAACATTGTATGTGCGTGGGTTCCATGACAACTAGTTTGAAAGAGAACACCTATTTGGTTGTATAAAGTGTAAATTTTAAAAGATAACAATTATTTCATCACTTTATAATAGTTTACTTATCAGAAAAATTAACATGAATATCCCACTTAAAAGTCCCATTAAATTTCTCAGTAAAGAATATGTAATTATTTAGAAATATATTTGCTGATATTAAATGGAATTTTCCACCTGCTTCTAAAGTTTTTATTTGAATACTATTATTAACTTTTAGGATGGACTTGGCAGGTTTTTAAAATGTATTTGACACTAGCACATAATTAAACACCATGGCTTACTCCTTTTTTTTTTTTTCCTGAGGCATAGTCTATCACCCTGTGTAGAGAGCTATGGTATCAGAGCTCACAGCAACCTCAAACTCCTGGGCTTGAGCAATCTTCTTGCCTCAGCCTCCCAAGGAGTTGGGACTGTAGGCGTGCACTACTACATCTGGCTAGTTTTCCTATTTTTAGTAGAGATGGGGTCTCATTCTTGCTTAGGCGGGTCTTCCAAACTCAACAGTCCACCCACCTCAGCCTCCCAGAGTGCTAGGATTACAGGCCCACACCACTGTGCCCGGCCTGGCTTATTGTGTTTCATAGTTTATAGTTTTGTCACTCAGATTAGTTATTGCTTCCCTGGGCATTTAACAACAATTCAATTCCCCGGACAATGTCTGCCACGTATTTTGTGGCTCAGCACACAGCCCTGAGCGCACGGATGCTTCCGGACTGCAGACTGAAGGCTGTGGGATTCTCTCTGATTCCATGAAGCTCAACAACAAGCTCTCTGGAACCGTAATCCTTCAACTGTTCTCAAACCATTTCTATAATTTTTCACTACCTGGGCCAATGTATTTTCCTTCTAGATTTCTATAAGATCAATCTCTGGAATGTGGAGCAGTGAGACCAATCTCAATATGCTCAGCCTCCTAGTTGTGGAAATAAACTTCCGTTTTAAGGTAAGTTTACTTGTCATTACAAGTGTGTAATAGGCTAGTTCACATGTCAGGCTTTGGGGTTATGCTCTTGGTATCTTGCTTTTGGTGTGTTTCACGAGCAAGTTACCTAAGACTCAGTTTCTTCATCTCTAAAATGGGAAGAACACAATTATGCCTCATGGCAATTATGATGATTAAATGAGGCCATGTAGACAAGTGTCTACCTGGTACCGTACTCAATCATAACAGTTATTACTTTCATTCTTACAACTCAATAAGCACTTACTTTTAAGTACAGTCTTGTGTTGCATAATGACATTTTGTTCAATGATGGACTGTATGTGTGATGGTGGACTCATAAGACCATTCTATTGGAGCTGAAAAATTCCTTCTGCCAAGTAATGTCACAGAATGATGCATCGCCCATGTGTCTGCAGTGATGCTGGGGTAAACAAACTACTGCACCGCTCACCATACAGGGAGTCACGTATAATACATAATGCTTGATAAGGGTGTGGAAATACACTCTCTGAGCTATCACTGTTACTGGTTTATATATTTACTATATTGTGCTTTTTAATTGTTATTTTAGAATGTATTCTTTCTACTTATAAAAAAAAAAAACAAAAGGTTAACTGTAAAACAGCCTCAAGATGATCCTATAGGTGGTATTCCAGAAGAGGGCATTGTTACAGGAGATGACAGCTCCATACATGTTATTGCCCCAAAGACCTTCTAGTAGGACAAGATGTGGAGGTAGAGGAGAGAGATGGTGATGATTCTGACCCTATAGGCCCAGGCTTGTATGTCTGTGTTTTAGTGTTGTTTTTTTTTTTTTGCAGTTTTTGGCCGGGGCTGGGTTTGAACCCGCCACCTCCGGCATATGGGGCCGGCGCCCTACCCCTTGGAGCCATAGGCGCCACCCCTGTGTTTTAGTTTTTAATAAAAGTGTTTAAAAAGTAAACCAAATAAACCTTTTTGAAATAGAAAAAAAGACTCAGGATATAAAGAAAGTATCTTTGTTGTACAATGTGTTAGTATTTTAAGCTATGTTATTACACACACCATTACGTGAGGTATGTTGGTATGTGTACAGTCATAAATTGCATCAGAGAGAATCACACAGTCCTCAGTCTACTGTACAATGTGTTTGTATTTTAAGCTATTGTTACTACAAGAGAATCAAAAAAGAAAAAGGAAAAAGTTAGGCCAGGCACACAGGGGCTTATACCTGTAATCCCAGAACTTTGGGAGGCTAAGTTGGGAGGAATGCTTGAGGCCAGGAGTTTCAGGAGTTTGAGACCAGCCTGGGAAATGACTGAGATGTTGTCTTTACAAAAAAAAAGAAAAAAAAAAAATGTCAGCCATGGTGGTGTGCACCTATAGTCCCAGCTACTCTGGATGCCGAGGTGGGAGGATCACCTTAGGCCAGGAATCTGAGGCTGTAGTGAGCGATGATCAGGCCACTGTCCTCTAGTCTGGATGACAGAGCAAGAACATGTCTCCTAAAAAAAATAATTAAACTTTATAAAGTAATAAAGAATCTTAGGGGCGGTGTCTGTGGCTTAAAGGAGTAGGCGCCGGCCCCATATGCCAGAGGTAGCTGGTTTAAACCCAGCCCTGGCAAAAAACTGCAAAAAAAAGAATCTTAGCTTAATTTTTGAAAAAAGAAATATAATTTTAAAAATACATGCAGTGTAGCCCAAGTATACCTTATTTATAAAGTCTGCAGCAGTGTATAGTAGCAATATCTTGGGCCTTCACATTCACTCACCTCTCACTCACTGACCTACACACAGCAACTTCCAGGTCTGTAACCTCCATCAGTGCTGAACGACCTACACAGGTGTACCATTTTTTACCCTTTATTATATGGCATATTTTTACCGTACCTTTTCTATGTTTACATACAGAAACATCTACACTGTGTTATAGTTGCCTACACTGTTCACTGTAATAATATGCTGTACAGGGTTGGAGCCTAGGGCAATCAGGGCGACTCCATTTAGGACTGTGGAAGTGCACTCTGTGGTGTCTGCACAATGACAAAACCTCCTGACTACATGTTTCTGAGAATGTCATCCTGTCGGTAGCAGCGCATGACTCTCCTTAAGGCATCGGACCACACTTTGTGTAGGGAATACTAGTAAACTGCTTCTGGTTCTTAAGAAGTTTTGGACTTTGGGGGTATAATTTATTTGTATGAAAGAATCACTGAGCAGTTAAGATATGTATTAGAAGAAGCCTTTCTTCTTTTTGTTTGTAAAGTGGCTGGGCACAGTGGCTCATGCCTGTAATCCTAGCACTCTGGGAGGCTGAGGCAAGCTTGAGGCCAAAAGTTTGAGACCAGTCAGAGCAAGAACAAGACCTTGTCTCTACAAAAAAATAGAAAAATTAGCTGGGCATGGTGCTGTGTACCTCTAGTCCCAGCTACTTGGAAGGCTGAGGCAGGATTGCTTGAGCCCAGGAGTTTGAGGTTGCTGTGAGCTATGATGATGGCATTGCTTTCTAGCCTCAAAGACGGAGGGCGACTCTGTTTCAAAAAAAACGTTAAGTTGCATGGTGGTGATGAGAGTCCAGAAGAGGAAGATGTGGTGATGGAATAATCTTGAAATCAGACCTTTGGGGTGGATCTTCCACTGACCTTGATGGATGGATTTAACTGAGTGGACAGAAAGAAGAAAGGCTTCTAACTGGACGGGAAGAGTGCAGATGAAGGACCAGCTGTGGGGAGGAACGTGATGTACCAAACCACTACAGTTTGTCATCTCCACTCCTATTCCTCAATTTCTCTTTCTCCTGAAGGGAGACCTTTCCTCCCCAACTCTCGGCATAACTTTTGACAATGTTCTTGGGTTCTAAGGGCTTCAGTCTCCTCATCTGTGAGATGAAGTAGCTGATGGCCCAGACAGCTCTAGAGTCAAAGGTTCTACCCGTGGGGCCCAGTCTTCCAAGTTTTACTTACCATAAACCATTAATGAGACTGATCCCAAAAGCATAATGCCAACATGCAAGACACCAGTATAAACCACAGCTACTAAACCACCTGAACAGGTAGAGAAAGAGAAAGAAAGCCACATTTGACTCTCCGCCAAGGTTACTTCTCAGCAACTACTCTACAGCCCCAGCCCCATCTCCACATCAGACTTCTGCCCCTTTATTTCAGGGACAACTACTGAGGCTTGGTTTTGGGACATCCTGTTTTCTCTCTAACATCTTTCATGACCTTTTGTTGGATTCTCATTCTGCCCTTCAATGTCTCAATTTTCCTTTACTTCCCATTGTTTGAATGAATGGAAGTCTGGCGGTTTTCCGAAGACAAAACATTGATGGTTAATAACAAAAGCTCAGTTTGGAAGCCACAGTTAGCCGTCAGTAGGGCTTCCCTGCCTCGGCTGCAACAATGAAGAATGTCTCCAAGCATTACTAAATGTCTTCTGGGCAGAAAAATCCCATTCCCACTCTCCTGCACATTCCCCCATCCCATTCTGATTCTCTCCGCTTGGACTCACACACCCCAGCATCTAAGATTTGCACTGTGGCTGGAAAAAACAAATGGCGAGTCACCCACACTCTCAACACAGGCAGAGACTGCCTAGGTCAGAACTGCTTACATAAAAGATCCCATCTGAAGGCTTACCCAGGTGGCCCGCCCCTGCTGCCACTCCCACATTCCTGTTCCGTGCATACACCCTGGTTGCCTCAGCATCCAGCCCCACTCCACGCCAAACACAATCGCTTCCAGGGTACCTAGAAGATATCCAGCCAGCCTAATCTGATGAGGACACCCCTTAGGCATCCCTGCCTCTGTTCTTTTCACTGTTCAGCCCTCACAGGGCCCAGCAATGTGATCTTGCTGTGTTAGGGTTAAGTGTGTTAGGTTAGATTTAGGGCAAATGCAGACAGCTGGGGACTACTCCCTCAATGCCATACTGGGACTCTACTGAGAAGTAGCATGCTTGTCCCCATATAAATATTGGTGTGATGAAAGCAACCTCACCTGTGATGGTATAAAAGCCAGCAACTGTCAGCAAGATCAGGATGATCAGGTAAATATCCATCCCCCACACCATCCTCATGAACATGGCGCATGCGCAGACCTCCAGCTGAAAGGAACGTGAAGTCAGCAGGTTCCACTTTCACTTCCAGCTTAATCAACAGCGATTCCCAGGAGGAAACGAACCCTACCAGCCATTAGAGAGGTGGTCTCTGGCCCGCACCTCCACTCCACCCCCAGTGGATGCTAGGTGACATTTACCCACATTCTGTTGAGCATAACTCTGGTGCCCTATCAGTTCAGCCATGGTTGGTACTTTAAGGGGTTGAATTAGCCAGTTCACCCAGTTAGCACACCCAGCGTCTTCCACTCTGGAGTCTCAGGGCAGCAGTGTGCTCCCACTGGGATAAAGCAACGGGGACGCCTTCTCAGAGGCCAGCACACTTCTGTGTAAGAGGCCGGATGGTAAATAGTGCAAGCTTGGCTGGCAACATACCATCTGTTTTTCATAACCTTTAAAACTGTAAAAATTATTCTTAGCTCAAGAGCTATAACAAGCAGATCATTAGCTGGGTTGACCTGCAGACCGGATTTGTTGACCCTGGCTTAGCTGACACTGATTTTGAAACATCTGGACATCATTTAACTGGCTAACCTCTTGCTTTGCTATTCTGATCTCCAAAGCCAGGCATATAATGGGAAAAGATTCGTTTATCCATTTGTTCACCAAATATTTATTGAGTCTCAGCCCTGTCATAGATACTCAGCAGGGTTTAGAAAGCACAAGAATTACCAAAGCTCGGTTGCTGTCCTCAAGGAGCTTATGTTTAACGAAGGAGACAGAGCATTAAATAGGCATTTTCCACGCAGTGTGATCAACACCATGCATTTGGTTATTTAGAAAGTATTTACTGAGTCCCTTCTGTGCTGCACATGTCCTTGGCCCACGGGTAATGCAGTAATAAGACAGGTAAGGCCTGTGGTTTTAAGAATCTTACATTGACTGAAGTGCAGAAGGCAAATAACAGGTAAATAAATTACTTTTACATGGTGACGAGTATTACAAAGAAAATAAAAACAGAGTAATGGGGCAGCGCCTGTGGCTCAAAGGAGTAGGACGCTAGCCCCATATGCCGGAGGTGGCAGGTTCAAACCCCGCCCCGGCCAAAAACTGCAAAAAAAACAAAAACGAAAACAAAAATAAAAAAACAACAGAGTAATGGAGCTGGGTGAAGTGGGTTTGTGCCTATAGTCTGAGCTTTAGAAGGCTGAGGAGGAAGGATGAACTAAGCCCAGGAGTTCCAGGCCCTAGAGTGCCACGATCACGCCTGTGAACAGCCACTGCGTAACAACCGGGCAATTCAGTGGGAACTCATCTCTAATTAAAAAACAAACAACTTCCCCACTCCCCAGAGTCATGGAGTAGAGAATGACTGAGAACATTCTTAGAAGGCCTCTCCAAGGAGATGATATTTCTCCTCCAAGGAATGATGGGGAGTCAGCCAAAGAATCTGGGGAGAGAACATTCCAGTCACAATATAGTGCAAATGTAAAGGGCTTTAATGGGAATAAGCTTGCTGGAGTTGAGACGCAAAAAGGTGGGCAGTGTGGCTAGAGCACTCTAGTGAGTGAAGGGAGGAAATAAGGAGACCAGGCTAGAGTGTCAGGCAGGGGCTCACGGGGGCAGCCCTTAAAAGCCATAACAAGGACTTTAAATTTTCTTGTATGGGTGGTGGAAACTCCTGGATTGTTTTCAGCACATTGCTTAATGATATGCGATAGGTAAGCCCAAGGTTTTCTGGGACTGAAGAGGAGGGACCTGTAAATTAGGTTTGGGAGATAACGAAGATGCCTCTGCCTTGTATTTTTTGCAAAGTACTATTAAGCTATTTTTCTTCCACGTTAGCTTAGGCAGCAGAGAACACGTAACTTAGGGGCCCAGACGCAACTGCTGAGATAAATCTAGTATCATCTTGGGTATTGCCTGTCGCGTGTGTGTGGAGAGACAGACAGATTTTCTTTTTGGTTCTCTTTCTTGGGCTGGCTTTTATAACTCACCGAGATCCTATTGAAGATATAGAGGCATAAACACAGAACAGAGAAGAAGATCTCAATCCGGCGGGTACCAAACCTCTTCCTGAAATATTCTGACACCGTCACCACCTGCACAGCAACAAGACAAGCCACCATAAACAGTAAGTGTGTAGGAGCCGGACCAGGGGACGAACCTCACTGACAAGTGCTGCTTGTGACAGGGACTGTGGCTGATGCTGGGAGCAGCTCAGGAACAGAGTGGTGGGGTCACTGCCTCTGGCACCTGTTGAGATGGGAGAAGTCAGACAGGAGAGGCAATACTGTTGTCGGCAAAGAGCTCAGAATCCCGCTTCCTGGGCCATCTTTGGCCTGTAGGAGGAAATCCAGCTACTTGAAATGGCTCATGATGAGAACTCCCTTCTGTGGAATAATCACAGGGTAAAATCAAGTGCTTTATCACACACTACCACATAGCCAGAGCTCAAGGAGGCAGGATTTGATTCCACAGCTCCCCGACCTGTCCTCTTGCCAACGCTACGAGCACGCACGCTGAGGATGCCACATGAGCCTGCTGTATTTTAGCACTGGGTCAGGGTGTGCACTCGCGGAGGGTGGGAACGGGGCCCCCTTTGTTCACTATATTCCTGGACCCCAGCACAGTGCCTGGCTCATGGTAGGTGAATACTTGCTCAATGAATACTGTCCCACCTTCTGCCCTGACTGTCCTCAGGGGCTCTTGTCC
The DNA here is from genome assembly GCF_027406575.1 of Nycticebus coucang. Classification (NCBI taxonomy): domain Eukaryota; kingdom Metazoa; phylum Chordata; class Mammalia; order Primates; family Lorisidae; genus Nycticebus; species Nycticebus coucang. The sequence goes on from NC_069783.1 coordinate 134,987,246, forward strand.
ACTGACCTCAAATTTGTCTGTTTTAAATTCTAACTCAAATTCCACCTGCTGTATGAAGACTTACCTGGAGCTTCAGAGGGACCACATGCCCTCCTCTGAACACCTGGAGGTTTTATTACTGTCGCTGTTCATTTGGCTCTGAGTCCCGCCGGGCTCACTTTCTCAGCAAGGCTCTGTGCTTCCCAGGATCTTACACTCACTGCGTACCTTGCTAGAGCTGCCATAGCACAGCCAACTGTTCATTCTTCCCTGCCTTGCCTATCCTGCAGAAGGCCCAACAAAGACAGTGGCCTAAACCTTTCCTCCCTCCTGTCTCTGGCCTCCTGACCACTCCATGTGGCCCCGTGTGACATGCCATTATTATACTGTATTATAAATTGTTCCTTAGCCTCTCATGTCTCCTCTTGTGGTTGTACCTGACTGACCAGCTCATAAAAGAATACAAAATAGAGGGCGGCGCCTGTGGCTCAAAGGAGTAGGGAGCCAGCCCCACATGCCAGAGGTGGCGGGTTCAAACCCCTTCCTGGCCCCAAACTGCAAAACAAAACAAAACAAAACAGAGTATGTAGTAGTATCTTGTTATTTTCTTTTTAAAGAGAGAGGGTCTTGCTACATTCCCCAGGCTCGCCTCACACTCTTGGGCTTGAATGATCCTCCTGCCTCAGCCTCCTGAGTAGCTGGGATTATAGGTACGTGCCACCGTGCCTGGCTTGGTATCTTATTTTAATTAGCATTTTCTTCTTCTATGACTATTTGCTGTTTGTATATTTCCTTTGAAACATACCTTCGAACCTTTCTTGTTAATTGAGTTATAAAAGTTTTAAAAATATATATTCTGGATAAAAGTGTTTTGTTTTTTTTTTTTTGGTAACTAAGTTTTACAAATATTTCCTTCCAGTGCCTATCTTGACTTTACCTTTTTCGTTTTATTTTTAATCATATTTATGGGATACAGAGTGATATCTCAACACACGTATACAATGATTAAATCAGGGTAATTAACATATCCATTACCTTGAACAATGATCATTTGTGCCGTGAACATTTAAAATCCTTCCTTAGCTTTTTGAAAATATACAGTAAATTACTGTGACCCGTCTTTACCTCACAGTGCTACAGAACACAAGGACTTACTCCTCCATCTCTCTGAAATTTTATATCTATCAACCAAATAACCACAATCCTACCGTCCACTTCTATGAGCTCATGTTTTTAGCTCCCACCTATAAGTGAGAATATGTGGTGTTTATCTCTCTCGTCTTGACATTTTTCACTTATATGATATCCTCCAGGCTCATTCATGTTGCTGTGAGTACAAAGATTTCATTCTTTTTTATGGCTAATATTTCATCGTGTCCCTATGCCACATTTTCTTTACCCACCATGTGCTGATGGGCACTTGGATTGATTCTCTATCTTGGCCACTGTGCATAGTGCTGCAATAAACACAGGGGTGCAGACGTCTATTCAGTGTACTGGTTTCTTTCCTTTGGATTGCTGGATTGTACGGTGGGTAGTTCTACTTTTAGTTTTTTTTTTGGAAAGATCCATACTGTTCTCCGTAATGGCTGTAGCAATTTACATTCCCAACAACAGTATATAAAAGCTTCCTTTTCTCTGTCTTCTTGCTAGAATTTATCTTTTTTTTTTGAGACATGGTCTTGATCTGTCACCTGGGCTAACATGTAGTGGCATCCTCATAGCTCACTGCAAACTCAAACTCCTATAATTACAGACACAGGCCACTGTGCTCCGCTAAGTTTTCCATTTGTTTGTAGAGATGGGGGTCTTGCTCTTGCTCAGGCTGGACTCAAATTCTTAGCCTCAACAAATCGTCTCACCTCCACCTCCCAACGTGCTAGATTTACAGGGGTGAGATAATGTGCTTGGCCCTGTTTTACCTGTTTTAAATACACATGGAACTTATTTTTATAAATGCGGTAAGGTGGCTCTATTAGTTTTATAGTCCCTCAGTATTCTCTCCTTGACTAGTTTTGACTTCAGATGACTCTGAACCCATTCCAAAAATCAAGTTTATTTCAAAAAAATATGGTTTAATATGTCAAAATAAAAGCTTTTTGGTTTTTTGGAAGCTGAGCTCAGGAGTTCAAGGTCAAGACCAGCCTGAGCAAGAGCAAGACCCCATCTATACTAAAAATAGGCAGGTGTTATGGTGGATGCCTGTAGCCCCAGCTACTTGGGAGGCTGAGGCAAGAAGATTTCTTGAGCCCAAGAGCTGGAGGTTGCTGTGAGCTATGATGCCCTGGCACTCTACCCAGTGACAGATTGAGACTTTGTCTTAAAAAAAAAAAAAGTTTTTCTTTAATGTCAAGGTTTTATATCCGTTCACTAGGTTGTCTCTCACTCTGTTGAGTGTTTCCTTTGCTGTGCAGAGGAAAGTTTGATATAGTTGCATTTGTCTATTTCAGTTTGTTACATCTGCTTTTAAAGTCTCAGCCACAAAATTTTCCTTCTATTTGTGTGAAATTTCATTAGTAATTTCACAGGGACCACAGAGAATCTGGAGACTTCTTTGAATAGTGTGTTTTCTTTAACAATATAAATTTTCCAATCTATGAACCTGGGATGCCTTTCCATTTTTTGGTGTCCTTTTCAATTTCTTTCATCCACATTTTGTATTTGTCAGTGTACAGATCTTACGTCTCCTTGGTTTAATTTATGCCTACGTATTTTTAGGTAGCTATTATATATTGGATTGCTTTCTTAATTTCTTTTTCAGCTAGTTTATCGTTGGTGTAAAGAAATGTCAATTTCTTGTCATTGACAATGTCAATGTCAATAACTTTTGTTTGTTGATTTTGTATCCTGAAACTTCATTGAATTTGTTTATCAGTCCTAGAGTTTTTTGGTGAAGTTTTTAGGCTTTTCTCTCTATCAGATCATGTTGTCTGCAAAGAGGGACAATTTAATTTTTTCTTTTCCAATCTGGATGCCCTTTACTATGTTTAGTAACAGTGGTGAGAGTGGGCCTCCTAGTCTTGTTCCATCCTTTTCAGTAAGATGTTAGCGGTGTTTGTCATACATGGCATTTATTATTTTGAGCACTTTTTAAAAAAAATATTGAATTTAATAAGAGTTTTTACCATGACAAATTTTATCAGAGGCGTTTTCTGTATCTATTAAGAAATCGTAAAAATAATTCCCTCTTAGTATAGAAATACAAAGATTCTTTATATTTCTATCATACGGTTTTTGTCCTTCATTCCATTGATAGAATATATCACGTTAGCTGATTTGCATACATTGAACCATCCTTGCATTTCTGGTACAAATCTCACTTGACCATGGCCTATTCTTTTTGTATGTCATTGGATTTGGTTTGCTAATATATTTTCGTGTCTATGTTCATCACGGATACTAGCCTGTACTTTCCTTTTTTATATCCATTTGTTGTGTCCTTACTTGCTTTTAGTATCAGGGTTACACTGATCTCATAGAATGAGGCAATTTTTGGGGGAACAGTTTGAGGAAAACTGGTGTTAGTTCTTCTCTTTGAGTCTGCTGAATGCTGCCAACCAGCCCTGGGCTTTTCTGTGGTGAGACTTTTTATTATTGATTCAATCTTGTTGACCATCATTGGTCGCTTCAGGTTTTCTGTTTCTTCCTTGTTTAATGTTAATTAGTAGGTTTTATGTGTCCAAGAATTTAACCACATCCTCTGGGTTTTCTAACTTGTTGTCATGTAGTTGTTCACAATAGTCTCTAAAGATTCTTTGCATTATACTATTAGTTGTAATTTCTCCTTTTTTGTTTCTGATTTGAATCTTCTCTTTTTCTGATTCCAACTAAAAGTTTGTCAATTATATCTTTTCATAAAGCCAAAATTTTTGTTGATCTTTCATAATTTTCAGGCTCTATTTCATTTAGTTCTGCTTTGATATTTATTCTTATATTCCTTCCACTGATACTGGATTTTGTTCATTCTTGCCTTTCTAGTTCCTTGAGGTGCATCACAAAGTGGCTCACTTGAAATCTATTTATCTTTTTGATATAGGTGTTTATTGCTACAAACTTCCCTCTTGGTATTTCTTTTTCTGTATGCTATAGATCTCAGTATGTTACAACTCACTTTCATTTGTTTCTGGAAATTTTTATTTATTTAATTTTTTTTTAGGAAATTTTTAAATTTACTACTTAATTTCTTCATTGAAATTGAAATTGTTCAGGAGCATGCTATTTGATTTTCATATATTTGTACACTTTTGAGAGGTCTTCTTATTATTGACTTTTATCACATTGTGGCTTAAAAACATACACATGATATGATTTTGATTTTTTAATATAGTAGAACTTCCACAGTTGACCACTTCACTACATTGACCACCTCCTTAAGTTGACCTAATTTTCATAGACTGGACATGCACCACATGTACGTATCAGAACAGTAGGATATAGTAGTACTATATCCTTATGTTGACCACCTCTGCATGTTGACTGGTCTGTTACTGTCCCTTGGGTGGTTAACTTACAAAGGTTCTACTGTATTTGTTGAAATTTGTTTTATGACTTAACATATGTTCTGTTTTGGAGAATATCCCATGTGCTGATAAGAAAAATGTGTATTCTATGGCTGTTGAATGAAATTTTCTATAAATGTTAGCATCATTTGGTCTATTGCAAAGTTTGTCTCATGTTTCTTTGTTGATTTATTGTCTAGATGATCTGTTTGCTACTGAAAGTGGAGTACTGATGTCCCAAGCTATTACTGTACTATGTCTGTCTTTTTCTTCAACTCTGGTAATAATCACTCTATATAGTGGCGTGCATACATATCATCTTGATAAGTTGATGTCTTCATCATTATATAATGACCTTGTCTTCTTTTATTTTTTTTGACTTGAAGGATTATTTTGTGTTATAAGTATAGCTATCTCTGCATACTTTGGTTTATCATTGGAGTATCTTTTTCTATTTTTTTTCTTTCAGTCTATGTGTGTCTTTATAGGTAAAATGAGTATCTTGTAGGCAGCATACAGTTGAGCCATGTTATTTAAATCCATTCAGCCAGTCAGTCTATCTATATCTATCTATCTATCTATCTATCTGTATTTAAGACAGTGTTGCTCTGTTGCCCAGGCTAGGGTACAGCAGCAGCATCATAATTCACTGCAACCTCAAATTCCTGAACTCAAGTGATCCGCCTGCCTCAGCCTCCTTGGTCATTGTGATTGCAGATGTGTGCCACCACACCTGGCTAATTTTTCTATCTTTTTGTAGAGACAGGGTCTTGCTCTTGCTCAGACTGGTCTTGAACTCCTGGCCTCAAGTGATCCTCTTGCCTCCACCTCTGAAAGTGCTAGGATTACATGAGCTGCTGTGCCTAACCAGTCTATATCTTTTAATGGGGGGATTTAAACTGTTTACATTCGAAGTTGTTATTGAGTGGTGAGGATTCTCATTTTGCTAATTGGCTTCTGACCATCTTCTTTTTCTTTTTTTAAGACAGAGTCTCACTATGTCATCCTTGGTAGAGTGCCATGGTGTCGCAGCTCACAGCAACCTCAAACTCTTGGGCTTAAGCGATTCTCTTGCCTCAGCCTCCCAAGTAGCTGGGACTACAGGTGCCCGTAACAACGCCCAGCTATTTTTTGTTGCAGTTGTCATTGTTGTTTAGCTGGCCTGGGCTGGGTTTGAACCTGTCACCCTCAGTGTATGCGGCTGGTGCTGTAACCACTGTGATACCAGTGCCAAGCCAAAGCTTCTGATCATTTTCTACATCTTGTGTTCCTTTCTTCCTCTTATTGTTTATATTTGCAATTTGGTGATTTTCTGTAATGACAACATTTGATTCTTTTCTCTTTCTCATTTATCAATCTGCTCTATTAGTAAATTTTATACTTTTGTGTAGATATCGCCCTTTTGCTTCCAGATATAGGACTTCCTTGAGCATTTCTTATAGGTCTGGTCTAATGGTAATGTTTTTACTTGTTTTTACCTCAGTTTTTACTTGTCTGGGAAAAATTGCATTACTCTTTAATTTTTTTTTGTTTATTTTTTTGAGACAGCATCTTACTCTGTCACCCAGGTTGGTATACAGTGGCATCATCATAGCTCACTGCAACTGTGAATTCTGGGGCTCCAGTGATCCTCCTGCCCAGCATTCCAAGTAGCTGGGACTATAGGTGTGTGTCACCAGGCCCAGCTAATTTTTATTTTTCTCTTTCCTTTTCCCTTTCCCCTTCCCTTTTTCTTTCTCCTTCCTTTCTCTTTCTTCCTTTTTTTTCTCTCTCTTTCACAGAGAGTTGGGGTCTCCCTATGTTCCCCAGGCTAGTCTTGAATTCCTGGGCTCAGGATACTCCTACCTTGGCCTCCCAAGACTAGCCTGACCAAGAGTGGCACCCTGTATCTACAAAGAAATAGAAAAATTAACTGAGCATTGTGGCAGATGCCTGTAGTTCCAGCTACTTGGGAGGCTGAGGCAGGAGAATCAGTTGAGCCCAGGAGTTTGAGGTTGCAGTGAGCTATGATGATGCCACTACACTGTAGCCCAGGCAATAAAGTAAGGCCCTGTCTCAAAAAAGCAAAACAAAACAAATCAAACTGTTTTGATTTTTGCCCCATAAGCCAAAAAATTCATTGATTCTCTTTTCTGCCATCTTAAATGTGCTGAGCCCCTCTTATGAATTTTTCATTTCAATTACTACCCTTTTCAACTCTAAAATTTCCTTTTTTTCCCCTATAAATTCAGTTTTTCTGTTAAGAAGCCCTATTTCTCTATTCATTAATAACACATTTTCCTTTACTTTTGGGAACATATTTATAATAGTAGCTTTGAAGTCTTTTTCCATTAAATCAGCATTTGGGCCTGCTCAGAGTCCATTTCTCCTCATTGCTTTTTTTTCTTCTGGAGTCTGGGTCACATTTATTCTCCCATTTCTTTGTATGACTGGTAATTCTTGGTAGAAAAATCACCATCATAAGTAATACAACGTACCACTTTACAGTTGGTTTCATTTTTCTGGGGATTGCTCTTTCTTGCAATTAATTTGCCTAGACTCAAACTATAAAATCTTTCATGCCCTTCCCCACACCCACCCTGCCATGTGCAGCAGCTGATGTTTCTGTTTTTCTTGGCTTCCAGCTGCTGCTAATTTAGTCTGGCTCTCTGGAGGTTTCCTCTGCACCTGTGTAGCTCAGCAGTCAGGCAGGCATCTGGGCAATTTATTCTCAGATTTGGGGATTCGCTGTGTCTTTGGTTTCTTGTTTTTGGAACTCACACCTAAATTTCTAATTGATTTGCTGGTACTCAGCTCTGTCCTCTGACATCTCAGATGAGTAAGACTTCTGGTTTCTAGTACCTATACCATGTGGGTTGGGCAATATGGTTAGCTGAAGGCACAATAAACTCACAAATCTCACCAGGTACAGTCTTGTCTTTCCAGGATAGATCTTCTTCTAGTTTTTACCTTGGTCTGATTGGGCTCACTGAGGTCTCACAGAGGCATGTTTACTTACTTTAGTGGTTACCCAGGCATTTGAGATTTTTATATCTTAATTAAAAATCCTTCTCTATTTTAAGGATATAAATATATTCTAAACTTTCTTATAAAAGTTTAATTTTTTGCTTTTCCTATTCAAATCTCTAATCAATCTAAAATTATTTTGGTGTAGAGTAGAGATTTAATTTAATTAATATATTTATTTAATTTTGAGACAGAGTCTCACTTAGTCTCCAGGGCTAGAGTGCAGTGGCATCATCATAGCTCATGGCAACTTCAAATTTTTGGGCTCAAGCAATTCTCCTGCCTCAGCCTCCTGAGAAGCTGGGGCTCCAGGCACCCACAACAATGCTCAGCTTCACTTTCTACTTTTTGTAGAGATGGGGTCTCCCTCTTGCTCAGGTGGGTCTCAAACTCCTTACCTCAAGCAATCCTCTTACCTCAGCCTCCCGGGGTGCTAGGATTATAGGTGTGAGCTACTATGTCTGGTTCTAATTTTATGTTTTTTATATGATAATCAACTGGTAATCCTTTTTTTTAGTGATCTGCCATGCCATCAATGTTGTAAGTCAAGTTTCCACAAGTTTGAGTATTTTTGGGTTTCCCCCTTTTTCATTCGTATTTATCCATGTGTCAATAACACAGCTTTATAAGTACATCTTGCTATTTGTTAGGGAAAGCCTTTCTTTTTCTTTAATAGTATTTTCTTTGCTATTCTTATACTTTGATTCTTCTACATATATTTTAGAATCAGCTTGTCGAGTTGCTTACAAAACCCTGTTTGGATTTTGTTTGGAATTACATTCTATGCACTGACCACTCTGGGAAAAACTAACATTTCTAGGATATTGAGTCTTCCAATAATGAACATAGTTGTTCTCTTCATTTATTTAAGTCTTATTTTTAAATTAAATTTTAAAAAGTTTTCCATAAAATCCTTGAGAATTGAACTCTTGAGTAAGGCTCAGAATGAAAAAGCAGAGCGTTCTAAGTGTCTGTTTACCCAAAACAGAAGGATGTATTTGTGGCACCTCAGGATTTAGGGAAGTCAGCACATGGATGAAAAGACCAAGAAGTTTAACTTGTCCTCCACAGTGTTTTTAGTACACATGTAATGTTCATGAGGAAAAATATTTTGGAGAGTAGAATAACTGGTACTGGACACTTACCTCAGCCTTAACATAAACAGGAACAAATATCCAACCAAGAGTAAAGAGCAGAAATACAGCCTGAAACCAAGAGGAAGAGGAGCAATTGCATTAGGACCCTGTGTAGGCCAAACTCTTAAATGAGACGCAAGCTCAGTTACAACGTGTTCTGAACCTAACAAATGTATCACTACTGAGGACCTCACAAATAAAGGCCCAAGCATACACTTCCCAACACACGCACTAAATTTACAGGCACATCATCTTTGCCATCTTAATTTGGGGGGATTAGTTGAGCCTATTTTCAAGGTATTTATTTTTATTGTTTGCTTCCTTTCATATAGGAATGAAGGTAGCTTATAATTAAACTTGAAAGACCGTTTAAGGGAAAAGCGAAAGAAAGTATACCAAAATTTCATGCAATTGGAATTAAGTAATAAAATTGGTTCTGGCTTTCTTTACAAAGAAGGGATAAGGCAAGTTGAATATATGAAAACCAGGTTCAACATTCTAAGAGGTAAATGGTGGAGAAGTGCAGAGCCTTTTAATTATGTTTTAACTCTGCATAAGTTATTTTTTGTAGTCTATAAGAAAAAGAATGAGACTTAGTGTGGGGTTTTCTGATTGATCATAAAAATCCAGGTGGTTTATATAGAGATAGGTTAATAATCCTACACTAATATATATATTCATTTATAATTCAGGAGGAAAAAATTCTATTTCCTACAACAAATGTATTTTGCAAATCAAATAAATAATCCATTTCTTTATATGGTTTATGGTTGAAACTTGGTATTCTTGGGTGATTAATTAGAAGATTTGTAGTAACCAGCTAAATATCTCAAAGAACTCAGTTGAGCCGTTTCTCAATATGCACGGTGAAGGACAGAACTTACACACTTACATATACGTGTACATATATCTATCTGTCTGTTTCTATATACACACACGTACATATGCATATATATTTTACATTGATATATATAAATTTAAATGTCGATATCATCCTTCCCTTACATGTCTAATCGCTTAACAGTTCTTTGTTCACGACAGTCCCATGATTCTTGGAATGTAAACATTTCTATCTTTTCATTAATTTACTGAGAAGAATGACAACTGGTATAATCCTCTTAAAAAAAATCGAAGACATAGTTCTTTCCCTCCAACACTTCTCAAGAAGTCTTTAACATTTACTCAAGGTTGAAAAGAAGTTATTATGTTCTTGGGTTTTATTTGGACAATGATAAAGGTGGAGGTTGGTTGCTGCAATTGGTGTTACTTACATTCCATTCTAGGACCCCAATAGCAATTCCTGAAGATGCTCCTATCCCAGCCAGGCCAATGAGATGGCCACTGCCAGTGTTTGCAGAGAAAAGAGAAAAACCTACCTGAAAGTCAAAAGATTGATTGCCCATCAGAACTCAGTCCAACTCCGACAATTAATTTTCACAAATGTCAATTCCTGCTGAATTTCACATTTTATCAAACGGTATTATTCCCTGGGCAGAATTCCCATTTCTTCTATACTATATTCTCTACCCAGGAATTAGAAACCAAATGAGGAAGGAGAAAGTGGAAAAAGTAGAATTGCTATTTTTTATGTTGCTACTTTCCGCACGCTCTGCTGATATGCAGGTCGAGCACTCCAAACCTGAAAATCTGAACTCCAAAATGCTCCAATATCTGAAAATTTTGAGCACTGACACAAGGAAGAGCTCACCGGAGCATTTTGGATTTTGGATTTTGGATGTTCAACTGGCAAGTAAAATGCAAATATTCCAAAATCCAAAAAAAAAAAATCTAAAATATGAAACACTTCTGGTTCCAAGAATTTTGGAGAAGGGATACTAAATCTGTATTTGTAGTCCCCAAATACAAAAATGTAAGTAGGAGTAAGATTTGTTTGAAATACTGTAATTTAAAAATGTTAACAATCTTTTTATCATAGAGTACATGAATATGATTAAATACAATGTCACATACCAAAAAGAATAAGGTAGATCTACTAAGTGATAATTGGGTATACAGTATTTATAACATAACCCCATTAAAATTTTATGTGTACATTGCACATGTGCACACACAGCTTCTATCTGCATGGAAGGATTCTGTAGTATATATAGCAGAGGGCCGGAATTACGGTTACAGAGATGGAGTGGGAAGAAAATTTCAAGTTCTATACTTGGACCGTAACTTTATTTTTTATTTTTTTTTTACAACCAACATCTGTTACTTTCTAAATAAAAAATCCTAGAGGAATGTAAAACGAACCCAATACCTCCTAAACCAATACCAGCTTTTGAATGGGATGGAGTCAAACCCAAAATTCAACTACCCCGTTACCCCTGAAAATAAGACATCCTCCGAAAATAAGACCTACCCACAGGAAAGATAAGACGTCCCCGGAAAATAAGACCTAGCGCATCTTTGGGAGCACACCTTAAAATAAGACACTGTCTTATTTTCGGGGAAACAGGGTATTATGCTGTTGATACGAGATACATTTAAAAACACGGAAGACAGCATCAACAATGTTAACACAAAATAAAGTGGCATTCAAAACCAAAGCAGTTTTCCAAAATAACTATATATGGTAAACTGTGCTAATAAGACGTGGTCGAGACACATGTGAATCAAACATCTCAGCAGTGACTGAATACAAGGCAAAACATTCTTTTTTTTTTTTTTTTTTTACTGTTGGGGATTCATTGAGGGTACAATAAGCCAGGTTACACTGATTGCAATTGTTAGGTAAAGTCCCTCTTGCAATCATGTCTTGCAAGGCAAAACATTCTTACAAGATGCACAGGATAAGCTCTCGAGTAATGGCTACCTGAGTAATGGCTGCCAGTAATTTACTACGAAGAATGTTCACTATTTTCACAGTTCTGAAGGCTTAGGAAAAAAAAAAAAAGAATGTTTGCTCTATTTATTTATTTATTATTGTTGGGGATTCATTTGTTTGCTCTATTTATAATGGTAAAAACTTATATGCACTCTAACATACTCCGTAACACACTGCATAGTTGAATATCCATATACTATAATACTATGCAACTGCATATAAATAGAAAATATCTACATCTGTGTCTATATAGACCTTTCCAGGTATATATAATAATGGGATATTCTTATATATCTCATATAAATGAAAAGATGGGTTAAAAAGTTATCATTTATTTATTCAATGACTATTAATTGATGTCTATTGCCAACTACGGGCCAGGTACTGTTCCTGTTGTAAGGGATACATTGGTGAGTAAAATAGACAGAAATCCCTTCTCTGTCCTCATAAAGCTAATATTCTCTTGGAAAGAAGAGAAATAATTAACACAATAGGCCAGCCATGGTGGCTCCAATCTTTAATCCCAGCCTCTTTGGGAGGCTGAGGTGGGAGGATCACTCGAGGCCAGGAGTTAGAGACAACACAGTGAGACCCCTTTCCTTACAAAAAAATTTTAAAAAATTAGGTGGGCATGATGGTGTGCACCTTGTAGTCCTAGCTACTTGGGAGGGTGAGGTGGGAGGATTGCTTGATTCCAGGAGTTCAAAGTTATAGTGAGTTACGATCATGCCACTGCATTCCGAGCTGGGTCACAGAGTGAGACCCTATCTTCAAAATAAAAAGACAAAAAAAAAAAAAATCACAAATTAGAGGATTATCTTAGTTAGTTTTTTTTTTTTAAATTAAGTTTATTTATTTTTGTATTTTTTTGTTGTTGCAGTTTGGCCAGGGCTGGGTTTGAACTCGCCACCCTCGGTATATGGGGCCGGCACTCTACTCTCTGAGCCACAGGCACCACCCTAGAGGATTATTTTATAGCATAATAGTAACAAATACTACAGAGAAATTAAAAGTGGGAAGCAGAAAAATTGCTTAGCAAGAAGGTAGTCAGGGGAGACAGCCCTAAAAATGAGCCGAGTGTACCAGAAGAGAGAGGGAGCAAGCTCTAGGCTGTGGGGCCGACTGGGGGGACATCCAGGCAAAGGTGGCAGCAGGGACAGAGGCACTGAGGCAGAAGCATGACTGGAGTATTAAAAGACTGAGGCCGGTGCTGAGGACAGGTGTCCTAAGGGGCGATGTCCAAGAGGGAAAGAGGTGTAGACCATCTGTGGCCTAATGTGGGCCTAGAAGCAACTGGGCTTTTATTCTGGGCAAGACAGGAGCCCTTGAGGGTTCTAAACAGAAAAGTGCCATGTTCCGACTTGAGTTGTTGTTTTTTTTTCTTTTTTGAGACAGAGCCTCAAGCTGTCACCTGGGTAGAGTGCCACGGCATCACAGCTCACAGCAACCTCCATCTCCTGGGCTCAAGTGATTCTCCTGCCTCTGCCTCCAAGTAGCTGGGACTGCAGACACCCGCCACAATGCCCAGCTATTTTTTGGTTTGCAGCCGTCATCATTATTTGGTGGGCTCGGGCTGGATTTGAACCCACCAGCTCAGGTGTATGTGGCTGGCGCCTAAGCCGCTTGAGCCACAGGCTCCGAGCCCATCTGACTTGAGTTTTAATAGGTTTCCTTTGGCTGCTTTGTTGAGATGGGGTATAGAGGAGCAGAGGTGGCAGGAGGAAGCCCAAAGAGGCTGTTCTGGTCGATGCAGGTGAGAGATGATGGCAGAGTTGATGAGAAGTGGTCTGATTCCAAATTATCTTTTCAGACAGAGTCATAGGATTTCCTGAGGCACTGGAGAATGTGAGAGCAAAAGAAGAGAGAGTCTTAGGGGTCAGGTACTGTGCCTCACAGCTGTAATCCCACACTTTTGGAGGGCCAGGTGTGAGGATCGCTTGAGGGTAGGAGTTTGAGATCAGCCTGGGAAGCACAGCAAGACTCTGTCTGTACAAGAAATGTAACAAAAAATTAGCTAGATGTGGTGTTATGTGCCTGTAATCCCAGCTACTCAGGAGGCTGAGGTGGGATGATTGCTTGAGCCAGGAGTTCCAGGTAGGGTGTCAGAGTGAGACCCTGTCTCCTAAAAAGAGAAGGAAAAGAAGAAAAGGAAGAGTCTAAGATGACTCCTTGTTTGCCAACCTGAGAAACTAGGATATTATGATGGAGTTGCTATTAATAAGATGGGGAAGACATTGTCAGGAACAGATTTACAGAGGAAAATCCAGAATTTCCTTTGGAACATGCTCAGTTTGAGAGTCCTGAAAGACCTTTAGAGACAATGCATCCAACAGGGCAATACCAGTTGGGAGTTCAAGGCAGAGATCTGGGCTGGGGCTATAAATCTGGCATTTGTTAGCACATAACTGGTATTGAAAGCCATGGGACGAGAGGAGGTTGCACATGAGGAGTGTAATGGGGGAACAGAGCTCAGGAAGTGAGCCCTCAGGACCTGCAGCATTAAGAAGCTGGGGAAGTAGGAAATAACCAGCCAGGGAGACTGAGCAGGGGCTGGGGAAGCAGGGAAAGGAGGAGCAGGAGACCAAACAGGGAGAGGCAGAGGCTGAGGGCTTCAGATGCCACAGCTCCCCCAGGCAAAGCGCGAAGGGAGAACTGACTGCAGGGATAAACTATGTGGAAGTCCCTGGGGTCCCTGGTAAGAGCCATTGATACCTGTCAGATATTTGCTGAATGCAAAAACATAAAGGAAAGGAAGTTAAGAATGGTAAAATTATTTTTATTTGAATTTCCTTTATTAGCACCATAATATGTTGTTCATTAAGCAATAATCCTAATAATGAAAAAAGAACTCACATTAAGAAATTAATAAATCATAATATACATAAAAACCGGGAGGTTAAAGCATGTCTTCTGAACACTGTTTCAAGTGTCATGGATGGTAATATGGTAATATGGATGGCAGAGTCCTGGTTTTAAGGTCAAAGAGTGGCTCAGACAAAAGACTGGGGGCCTCACAGCTCAGGAAGAGATCATGTTGCTAGAATTCTCTGCTAAAAAATAGACTAAGGTCTACTGCAAATATTTCTTTGGCACATCAATCTCTCTTAACCAGGTTGTGAAAAATGACAGGTAGGGCGGCGCCTGTGGCTCAGTGAGTAAGGTGCCGGCCCCATATACCAGGGTTTGAACTCGGCCCCAGCCAAACTGCAACAACAATAAAAAAATAGCCGGGCGCTATTTCTGTGGCAGGCGCCTGTAGTCCCACCTACTTGGGAGGCTGAGGCAAGAGAATCGCCTAAGCCCAAGAGCGGGAGGTTGCTGTGAGCTGTGATGCCACAGCACTCTACCAAGGGCGACAAAGTGAGACTCTGCCCCTAAAAAAAAAAAAAGGAAAGAAAAACGAAAGGTAAAGCATAATTCAGAGAGTTAACAACCAGGACAAGGCGTTTCCCTCAACCTCCCGGATAACTAAGACAAAGCTGTTTCTTTTAGCTTGTTTGATTCATCAGACATAATGACGCAGTTTCCTCTTCCTCTGAATAAAGGCACTTCCTCCTCCTGAGACAAGATTTCTCTCAATGAAGTGTTACCCCAGTGGGAAACACGGAACCCTCACCATCAAACTGATAACATTTGAGGACAAAGAATAAATTATTAACCAAGGGCCTGGTTTTTATACAATTCTCTAAATGATCCTTACACTCCTATGTGGGAAATGCATGTATATTTTTATGTAACACATTATAAAACAGCCCTGGTTCAAACTTGGCATGAGTCCCCACATATTCCATCATGGATACGGGGCTGTGGCTGGGCAGCTGTTTCCACACTCCTCTTGGATGGAATAACTCTGTATCATCAATAAATTTTTTAACACACAAACAACAAAAAATGTTCCTGGCCCTCCTCCCTGACCTCTTTCATCTAGCTGTCCCACCCCTTCATGTCTGGCACATGCTGTTTCTTCTGCCTGGAAGCTCTCATACTTTGTCTACCTGGCAAACACCTACTCCATCTCTGAAACCTGCTCAAACAACCCAACCTCTCTGGAAGATCTTTGCCACCTTGCAGTACCATGAGCCCTAGATTACCTTTCATCCACACCTGGCCTGCGCACCCCCATCAGGGAGGGAGCCCTACACTGTAATTTGTTGAATATGCATCTAATTCTCATTCTGGATTGTGTGCTTACACAAGGCAGGGATGTCTGTTTCCTGTTTATGTCCTGGAACTCTGAACACTGCCTTGTATATACCGGGCTCCTAATAAATGGTTACTGAGTTGAATGGAAACATTCAGGTAAGAAATTACTCAATAGTTCAGGGAACCACATTTCTGATTTAGCAATTTATGATTATTTGGGGGTATTAGACACTGGATCAAAGTATTAATAATAAGCAAGCTAACACATAGACCCAGAAGTGGATGCAAGGCTTGCTCACCAGCCACCATGCTAGATTCTGGCCAGCCAGGAAGAAGTCTGTTACTGTCCCACGTTTGCTTGACAGTATGGCCTAAAAAAAAAGAAAGAAAAAAAAAACACAATGTAATACAAGAAAACAAACTGCTCCAATGACACGGGTCTCTCAAACTGATGGCCTTCACTTAACCCCAAATTCCTCCTGTCTTTTAAGAAAAGAACCTGCTACCCTCTGAGTGAGTGGAGGGCCTATGGCCACCCACCTGGATACTCAGGTCTCTTGCAGCTATGAAACTACATGACCATGTCCATCTCTCTTCGTGCTTATGAAAACAAGATTGCTTAATTTTTTTCCTAATAGCTAACAGTGCCCTGGTTTGCAGCAGTGTCAGGGAGAAAAACAGTTCAGAGGACATGGACTGAGCCGGAATGGCACATCCGAACACGTGCCCAGCTTCTTTCAGGAGACCGGTCACATTGCCATTACTATGGCATCTTTCCAATGCATCTGAGTCTTCCCTACTCCGGGCCCCCAGCTCTGATTCCCAGATGTGGTATGTCAAGACAATAGGGGGGAATCTCGGATTGCTGAGGACTAGCACGACCTAAGGATGACAACTGGTTGATAGAAACACTTTCCAAGGAAAGCGTGAACTTGCCACCTCCTACCTCCCGGGGTATCTACATTTTAGTGGTCAGTCTCTTCACATCATAAAGCCAAAACAGTAACTCTAAATTCACACACATTAAGTTCACCTTACTTCTTCTAGTCAGCAAATATTTATTGAGGGGCTATTATGTGCACAGCTGACCTTTCTTAGAAAGGTATTAGCAGTATGTAAGTGGAGGTGCACTAGAACTTTAGAGGAATTTACAAAATGTTCTAAGATAAAGTCACATTCTCTTTCCATTAAAAAACAACCAGTCAGGAAGAAAATTCTTGGGGAAGAAGGTGGCTTAAGCACATGTTCCTGACTCTTTCTTCCTCCCTGCTCTCTTTCTAGAATAAAACAATCACCACAGAAGCCGAGCTGGTGGGGAGAAAGATACACCTGATACGTTTTCAAAGATGTCTGGGTTGAAATGGATAACGAGAAAGCAAATGAAAGAGTATAAAACATTTTTCTCCCTTATAACCTTTTAAGAGCCAGGGCAACAGCAACAAAGACTAAGCCTTTCCAGTTCTCTGTGAGGGCTCCCAGATGGAAGCTTGTACATGCTTTCAGAAAGGAGTCCCATCTGGGCAAATGTGGGTATTTCAATTAAGTGGAAAAGGGTACTTCGTTCAGTAAGTGGAAGAAAATAAATCTAGACTCCTCCTGTCATAGCATGAGAAAATTCCAGAGAGTCTAGAGATTCAACTATAAAAACCCTACAAAATAGTAGAAGAAAATTTAGAATAATATTAGTTCAATCTTGGAGTGGAAGAAAAGGAGATCTAGGAGACAGCAAGGAAAAGAGAGATAGCTGACTTCTTTAAAGTGAACACAAATTTAAAGGACAGAAAGACGCCATCCACAGAGTCTAGCCTATTGGTTCTCAACCAGGAGTAAGTTTGCCCATGCCTTGTGAGGGCATTTGGCAAATTCTGGAGACATTCTTGGTTGTCACAACTGGGTAGGAGTCAGGGATATTTCTAAGCATCTTATATGCACAGGACAGATCCTTCACAACAAGGAATTGTCTGGCCCCAAATGTCATAGAACTAATGTTGAAAAACACTGGTCTAGATAAATGGTAGTTTGGGAAAAACATATTAACGATTCAAATGAGAGACAAGTTGACAAAAGCAACATAGAACAACCCAATTCAAAAGTGGAGAAATAAATAACAAGTAACGTTTAAGGCTGGTGAGGGTTTGGGAAAAGTGCACACCCATACATTGCTTGTGTGAAATACAAATCTCAACAACCTAGCTGGGCGTTGTGGCGGGCGCCTGTAGTCCCAGCTGCTCGGGAGGCTGAGGCAAGAGAATCGCGTAAGCCCAAGAATTAGAGGTTGCTGTGAGCCGTGTGACGCCACGGCACTCTACCCGAGGGCGGTACAGTGAGACTCTGTCTCTACAAAAAAAAAAAAAACAACCTTTGGGGCTTGCCATTAAGTAATATCTATTAAAATTTAAAATAAACATACCCTTCTGACTCAGCAATTCCAATTTCAGGAACCTATGTCACACATAAGTACCAACACATTAAACAAACAAACCTGGCGGCAATCTAAGTGTTAATTAATAGGGAAATGCTGAAGAGTACATGTCTGACCATTACCCAGCTAATTAAAATGTGAGCCAGATTTATATCTATTGTATTGGATCTCTTGTACTGTAGGGCTTTATAATTTATTAAGTTAAAAAGCAAGCTGCAGAGTAATGTAGCTGTAATGATATGGTCCCATTTTTTTGTGAAGACAACAGATCAAAACCATACATATGTGTCTACAGTCTTGCATAAGCAGTGAAAAGGGGAGGAAGGATACACAGCTCTTGGTTATCTCAGAAAAATGAGAATGGATGGGGAATAATAGTAACTCATTCTTTAAGTCTTCATGTAGCTTTCCTTTTTTAAATTGAGCATGCAATACTTTTGTAATTAACAGTAATATATGATTTAAAAAAAAAAGAACCAAAGGAAAGGCAATAATTTAAGGAAATAAATGGTCCTAAGTATTCTGGATATCCATGCATGTTTTATGGCTCCCAGAAGAACAGAAGGAACAGCAGGTTTCCTTCAGAAATGACCAGATGGTTTACCAGTCCTCTGACCTTGGCCAGACATAGGCCCAAAGTGTGGCCAAGAGAAAGCTATGTGTGGGCTTCATGATTCACTACTGGCACTGAGGGAATGATCCCCAAACTGGTGCTCACTCTTCAGAGCCCCTGAACCACCTAGAAGGACGTTGCTTCTACCTGGGGACAATTTTAAAAACTTGAAAGATCTAGATAAAGACCTCAGGTTTCCCCTTTGCATTTGGAATAAAGGGCCTATATTTTTTCTTCTGGTACAAAATCCTTTTAAAAGGTTAGCAATTGGTGGATGCTGCTTTAGTGGTGCCTGCTTCGTGGAGTAGGCAGGTGAGGCAGAGGCCTCTGATGGGAAACAGCTTAGCCTGGGGAAGATAAGTGACAACAGCCAAATCTTTTATTCCACGGTCAGGTGCAGTGGAACATGGACATTATCTGGCCCTGGGTAGTGTGGTTAAGGGTCATGAGTGTGTACACACTAACTCTAGTGGAAAGATGATAGATAGTAAAGGAGAGAAGGTCTCCACCCTATTAAAGGCAACATTTAGGGCCCTAAGGTACACATGACCCTTTGAGGTCCTACTAAGAAGGCAGAGAGAATAAAAAAAAAAAAAAGAAGGCAGAGAGGTTAAGCCTATGAATCAGGTCAGTCGGCTCCAGGTTTGAATCTGAACTCCATCCTTCCCTGGCTGTTAACCTCTTTTGAAACTCAGATCAAATAACAGTATGTTAATTCACACCATGGTGGTGAGAATGGGAGACTGGTGAAGCACCTAGCAGTAAGCTTAACGGCTGGCAGCTGTCACCATGATGACCATAGTAAGGAAGGACTCCCTATGAAGTACCACTATGGTCCAGGAAGCGGGCACAGGAGCATCAGATCTGTTTATTGGAGGAGCGGGTCGAAGAGGAGGAAGATGAGAGGAAGAAGGCTGAGGGCAGTGGGCTGGAAAGGTCGGGGGTAGGAAGGCAAAGGGAGGGTCGAGAGGTGGGGAGAGGGCCTGGATGCGAGGCGCACCAGGTACTGGCAGGGAGGGTCACGCCGCCCAGGTGTCCTGGGCCCCACCCTCCCTTCTGGGCCCTGCCGTACCCACAGGCCGACACTCAGGACCGACAGGAGGTACAGGGCGAACACCAGGGAGTCGGGGGCGTTGTGGACACCGTGGCCCACGGTGCTCCAGTTCAAGGCGATGCCGTACCCGCTGCGGTCCATGGCGGCGTTTCTGGGCTGAGCAAGCAGCGCTGGCCAGCGGGCGGCAGAGGTGGCCCCACAACGGCTCGGGCTCGGGCTCGGCTGCCGCAGGGCATCGCGGGAAGGGCCGCGGGGCAGCCTGGGTGCTCCCAGCGGGCCTTGCGTCCAGTTCCCGCCTCTCCGCGAAGGTGCATCCTCCAGGTCGGCTTCCTGGCTCCTAGGCCGGTGCAAAGCTTCCCTTTGTAGGCTACAGCGGCTTCAACCTCGGCTCTGAGTCCGACGTGGATTTCCATTCCTGTGATACGTTTCAAGAATGCGTTTCAACTACATCCAGGTTGGAGCTTTCCCTTAGAAATACAAACAGAGTAACCTAATTATTCGTATGCTTACATTAAACTGAATTTAAAAAGTCCTCAGGGTTTGTTTCTAAATAATCTAAATAAATGTCACTGTATAAACTAAAAAAAAGTGACTATCTTTAAAAAAAGGTTTTTAAACTAAAAAAGCAAAAGTTGGACATGGGTGAGAAGCGCGTCAACTGCGGAGGCTTCCCCAGCCGTTTTTGAGCCAGGGACAAAGAAATAGGTAAAACCACCGTGGTCTTTAGATTTTTATCTTTAGGAGGGACACCAAGAAAGGGAGGAGGAAGACAGGAGGAAAACCTGGCCTGGGGAACAGGGAAGACTGGAGGGTCCATAGGATCCTTCACCACTGACCTGATAGAAAAGGGTGATACTTTCTAGTGCTGCCAAGTAATAGAACCAGGTCAACTGGGTTTGGGGAATCAGGATCCCTGGCCCCCAATAATGTGTTTTTTAACATTCTGATTGATTAAACTATTTCATTAGCATATTACTTATCTTGGTTACTGAGTTTGGGGGCACTTTTTACATTTTACACCAAGGCAAGTGTCTCAGGTGATTTACCCTAATTACAGCTCTGGTAGGAAGAAGTGATCACAGAGGGTCCTTCGCTTTTGCAATTTGATCATTTATTGGTGATGTGTGTATTTTTAATCTGAGCCAAGCATTATTCTTCTTGATGGGCTTCTCTGTTAAATTGTATTCAGATAAATCTCAGTCAATTATACTTGCAATAATAGTTCTTGCTAGGTGCTATACCTTCAATGCGCTTTGTATATATTAACCCATTTAATTCTCACCATAATGAAATGGTCTAAGTCCATGACAAGGGCAGGGAGGCTTGTTCTGTAGCTCTTGAACAGAAAACTCTATGGCCCTAGT
Organism: Nycticebus coucang; assembly: GCF_027406575.1. NCBI lineage: Eukaryota > Metazoa > Chordata > Mammalia > Primates > Lorisidae > Nycticebus > Nycticebus coucang. The sequence goes on from NC_069783.1 coordinate 135,008,295, forward strand.
TTAGTTTAGTTTAGTCTGGTTCAGTACTGCCCAATAGAAATAATGTGAATTGCAGATGTAATTTAAAAATTTACACTTGCCACATTAAAAAAGTAAGGGAAACAAATGAAATCAATTTGTGATATATTTTATTTAACCTAATACATCCAAAATATGTAATCAATGTAAAAAGTGTTGGGATTTTTTTTCCACACAAGTTTTTGAAATCTTATTTATATTTTATACTTACAGCACATCTCATTTTGATACTGGAATTTCACTCTTCAGTAGGTTCTTGGTCTCGGTGATTCGAAGAATGAATCCGCGGCCCACAGTTCAGTGATAAGACAGGATTTATTTACGGAAAAGAATACAGAAATGCCAGAGCTCCTGGCAGAGAGAGAAAACCCAAGTTGGGAGAGAAAAGCTCTGTATCTGTCTGTCTGTCTCTTTGTCCATGGGTATATATTGTCACATGGGGCCCTCTGTTGTTACATTTAGTGGAGCTCAGTAACTTGTCTGGGACATGTCTAGGTCATGTCTGGGTCGTGAATGAATGGCTATAATCCCAGGCCTAGGGAATGGGACCCCCCGCCCACCCTACACCCCTCTGGTTCTGTTCCTTGCTGCCACTGCACCAACACTGCCAAGGCGGAGACAGCCAGTCCTTGCCCTCCAGCTCCATGAGCTGGCTGGGATGCCACTTGTCCTGTATCAACTCTCCCTCTCCAAGTAGAAACTCTAACTGCTGTTAGGGAAAAAGGTCGAAGACTCTATCTTCCTGCTGAGTCAGGCAATGATAGGAGGGGGCAGTTAGGGTTTCTCTGGAGGGAGAGTGATCCAGGGGTCCATGATAGAATCAGGTCTTGGTCTGGAACCATCTTTAGTGTGTGTGGCTTAATGAAATTTCTGGAAGACCCAAATCTGATTAGCACATTAAAAGGCAAGGGTAGATCAGTGAGAGGAGGGGGTTAATTACAGCATCAGGTTAGAAGAACAAAGTCAGTGATATTTAAAAGAAAACTATATTAACACTTTTCTTGCTGTCTCCTAAACAAAAACTTTAAATTTTCTTTAGGTTCACAAGTGTAGGTGGACTGTGGTTGATTCTCTTCATAGTCTGCTTCTGTAGAAGGTAGTGAGTTCCAGGATTTTACTCAAGAATGATGTATCCAGGAATCTATTCCTATAACTTTAACAGCTGTAGAAGAAGACAAGGTAACAGAAAAGGGACCTTCCCAAGTTGGGGTTAGGGAAGGAGAATTGGAGGGGAGATCATGACTAGATCTCCAGGAGAGAAAAGCTCCTTTAGTACTGAATGTGAAAATGTAGCTGGGAGGTTTTTAAGGATTTATTGAAATTTAGCTAAAGGAGTAATATGTTTTACTAATTCTTTAGTTTCTTGATCTAATAATAAATGATTAAAAAGGGCCTTCTATATAATAATTCAAATGGTCTACAACCAAGTTTTTGAGGTAAATTTCTTATTCTAAGGAGAACAATGGAAAGCAATTTAGTCCAAGGGAGATGAGTTTCTTGAGTTAGCTTGCATAACTATCCTTTGATTGTATCATTCATTTTTCTGCTTTCCCAGAGGACTGGGACCTCCAAGAGCAGTGTAGATGATATTTTATGCCCAGGGCTTTAGATATTCCCTGTGTAATAGCTGCCTTGAAAGCTGGCCCGTTACCACTTTGCAAACTCCGAGGGAGTCCAAACCTGGGGATAATCTCATGTACTAAAACCTTTACAACTTCTTTTTCTGTCCTACAAGGAAATGCTTCAACCCAATAAGGAAAAGTATCCACAAACACCAGCAAATATTGTATACCATGTACCTTAGAGAGGTGAGTGAAATCCATTTGCCATTCTTCACCTGGATATTTACCTTGTTTCTGTATACCTGGGGAAGCCAGATGGTGATTCAAAAGATTGTTGCTCTGACATACCCCCCAAGTCCTTGTTATCTGTTTAATGGTTTTAAATAAGTTTTATCCATTAAAGAGAGCTTTAGCCATTTGATATGAAAAACAATTCAAGTCTTTGGCTAAGGCTTGTCCAAACAAGTGAGGGCTGTCCCTAAGTCCATGGGGGTAAACACAGACAATGTGAGCTAGGTGTTGGAGTATGTCCATCCCCAAAAGGGGAGCAGGACTTTCAGGCATAATTAGGAAGGCATGAGAGAACAGCCAGTCATTCCAATTGTAGCTTAAAGGCTGAGATAAAAATGCGGTATCCAGCTTTCCAGACACCCCCTGTATAGTTACAGATTTAGGGGATAAAAGACCAGCATTAGAGAGAAGTACAGAAAAGGTTGCTCTACTGTCCAGAAGAAATTCTATCTCCTGGACCTCCACTATAAGGCAAACTCAGGGCTCCTGAGGGGTGATGACACAAGCTGGACCCATTAGAATCTGCCCCAGGCTCTCTCAGTCCAGTTTGGGCGCTGATGGGATTACTATTCCCGGAGGCCTTCGCCTCTGAGGACAGGCCACCCTCCAGTGGTCACCCTTGCATTCTGGACGGGGGCCAGGTGGCTTGCCCAGCAGGTGGTGCTGCTGGGGGCAGTCCTTTCTGAAGTGGCCAGCCTGACCACATTGGAAGCACTTGTTCTTAGCATCTCTGACTTCCCTCTGCCCCTGAAAGGTGCTCGTTTGTCAGAGTGCCACTACTAGAGCTGTCGTTCTTTTCATATCCCTTCTCTTTTTCCTGATCTTGGTTATAAAAGACCACAGTGGCCATTTTAAGATTCTCCAGGTTGTGATCTGGGCCTAGAGCCAATTTCTGGAGTTTTCTTTGAAGATCTGGAGCACCCTGAGTGATAAATTTATCTTTTAAAATAATTTGGCTCTCTAAGGAGTCGGGTATTAACTGAGTATGTTTTCTCATTGCCTCCCTAAGCCACTCAAGAAAGGCTGAGGGACTCTCATTTTGTTCCTGGGAAAGAGTAGACAATGTGGAATAATTCACAGGCTTTTTCTTGGATTGACATAAACCTTCCAGGATACATGTTAGAAACTGTGTACGTCACCAGTCACCTTGTTTCTCAGGGTCCCATTCGGGATCCTCAAAGGGAACTGCCTGTCTTCCCGTGGGGTATCTGTCCCTTTCCTCAGGAGACATACTGCCATCAGTATTGGACACGAACCACAAATCACCCCACTTCCTAGCTTCATCTAAGACTTCATTTTTTTCATTAAAAGTAAAAGTTTGATCTAGTAGTAACATTACATCTCTCCAAGAGAGGTCAAAGCTTTGTCCCAACCCTTGGAGAACATCTATGTACTTATCGGGGTCATCAGAAAATTTCCCTAAATCAACCTTAATTTGCTTTAAATCTGCCAGAGAAAATGGAGTGTACACTTGCACACTTACCCTTTTACCACCCGCAGTCTCAACCCAGGGACGCAAAGAAGGATATGGTTGCCTTCTGGGGGTCTCAGTAGGACCAGAAGAAACTCTTGACACAGCCTCCCTCCTGGGGTTTTCTGAATGCATGGAGGAAGGTGCGGGAGAGGTAGATGGTAGGTTTGAACTAGGTGGTGATGGTATAGCTCTCAGAAATCCCTGACCATTGGGGAAGTTACTACAGCCAGGAGAGCTGAATCTCTCTGGCAGGTTTTACACAGTTGGGAGTTGTTCCTGAGGAAAAAGAAAGCTTGCAAATAGGGCACTTCAGACCACTTTTCTTCTTGTTTACAAAAAATATCTAACTGAAAAATGGTGTCATAATTTAGAGTACCCTCTGGGGGCCATTGTTCACCAGTGGAGAGTTGATACTGAGGCCAGGCCTGGGTGCAGAAGAAAACCACACATTCTTTTTTCAGCATCTGGGGATCAAATATGTCCCAGTGCTTCAGAATACAGCCCAGCGGGGTGTTCTCTTGGTGAGAGAATATGTTACTCATCTGTGAGGAAGAACAAATGTCAATCCCACCCTGTATTCCTGGGCTGTCAGAGCATCCTCTGACCAACCCAAGAAGCCTTCTGGCCAAACAAAAGTAATCCTTCCAAAATCCTTCCAATGCTTGGGGAAGAATCCCTGAAGAGAGTGACCTCCTCAGCCCCTGCACTTGTCTGGAATTAGCCACTCTTACCAGTGTAATGCTTAGTACATGCTGGTTCTCCTGTGCTTATAATGTGCTGGCAGCACAGCCTGAGAAATCAGGTATCAGGGAGCCTGGTCCCACCTGATGCATATTCTGCCCCTTTCTGCCCCTTCCACCCTCCATCTTCAGAGTATCAATCAAAGTGGAGATGAGCCCCACCTGGAAAAGATGGCTGTGTGGTGCTTGCACATTTAACTCTATATAATCTTTACAAGCTTCCTTTAAATTCCCAGTAACAAAGGAAAATAGCAGGTCTTAAATGCTATGTTTTCCAACCTCCCTTTTTTTTCCCCAAAGTTAGCTAGGCAACAATAATTACTTAGTGACGAATCAGAGTTGAGGGACACTTTGAAACTTTTGCATTACAATTAGCCAAAGTCTTAAAGAAACCTGGAAGTATTTTAAACTTTCCCATTTACACCAATAAATCAGAAGAAATCAAATACCCAGGGTCATTTTCATTGCCTTTCTTCATTTTTAAGAGACTGAATTGTAGCTGAGGGTTTAGGGCCATTCTTGCCTTGGGGAGTTGCCCAGAGCTTCCCTTCACAGGCCTCTAGTTGCTCAGAGAAGTGGTGTAGGGGAGTCCTTTTGCCCTTTTTTTTGGAGCTGACTTGTAGTTAACATGGTTTAGCCTTTTTTCTCAGACACATGAAAATGCCAATTGAATTCAATTTTGCAATGAAAGGCAATAAAAAGGGCCTTACAACGCATCTACAACATCTGAGATACTCTGAAAACATCTGAAAAATACCAGAATGAGCCTGTACAAACTTAATTAGATAAAGCAATCCTTTAGCAACATTCAGACAAAGCATGCAAACTACAAGGAGAGAGAGAGAGGGAGAGGGAGAGAGAGAGGAGGTCTATAGAGCTTATAGAGATAAATTGGAAAAGTTTGGGACCATGGAAGAGAAGAGAGGATAGTTAAAGCTGGGAGAGCATGATTTTTCCAAGGCCTTCCCATGTCCTGGGGTCAGAACCATTGCTGGGGACCCCAGGGCCTCTGGGTGCTACCTCTTTGTTCAGCTCTTAACCAGAGAAAAGGAGTAAATACAGAACAGTTTCAAAAGTCTTCTAATATTCCCTTCCATTCCTTTCTGGAGCCAAGGGGAATTAGAAAGTTCTTTCCCAGCCTCTCGCCTATGACCTAGAGGTCAGCAGCCACACAATGCACATTTACCAGCTGATGGGCATCAAAATGATTAGCCTCCATTATTATAACTATAGAAAAAAGAACATAGAGGTAAGTGGTCCCATTGCTTACCATAGATCTTCAGTCCCGGACGAGCCCCCAAATATGATACTGGAATTTCACTCTTCAGTAGGTTCTTGGTCCCGATGATTTGAAGAATGAATCTGTGGACCACAGATCAGTGGTAAGACAGGATTTATTTACAGAAAAGAATACAGAAACGCCAGAGCTCCTGGCAGAGAGAGAAAACCCAACTTGGGAGAGAAAAGCTCTCTGTCTGTCTGTCTCTGGGCTCTTTGCCTAGGGATATATATAGTCACATGGGGCCCTCTGTAACATTTAACATGGCTCAGTAGTTACATTTAGGGTGTCTGGGACATGTCTGGGTCAATTCTGGGTTGTGTTTGGGGCATGTCTGGGTCATGAATGAATGGCTACAATTCCTTTCATTTCCAGGTCTAGGAAATGGGACCCCCCTGCTTACCCTCTAGCCTGCTGGTTCTGCTGCTTGCTACCACCGACTGCAACAACACTGCCAAGGCAGAGGCAGCTGGTTTGCGCCCCCAGCTCCAGGAGCTGGCTGGGATGCCACTTGTCCAGTATCAATTTCATGCAGTAAGTTTTCATTAGAAATGCTTGATATGTATTTAGATTTAATAAAATTTACAGTTGAAAAAGTAGATTCCAGGGGCGGCACCTGTGGCTCAAAGGAATAGGGTGCCAGCCCCATATGCTGGAGGTGGCAGGTTCAAACCCAGTCCTGGCCATAAACTGCAAAAAAAAAAAAAAAAAAGAAAAGAAAAAGAAAAAGTAGATTCCCATACCACATTGTTCTAAACATACTTAAAAGATTTCCAGTAGAGAAAAAAAAAAAAATAGGAAAAAAAAAAAAGATTTCCAGTAACTGAATTAAGTGCCCAAATTTCATTTTTCCCTTAAGACAGTGACAAAACTGGTTCAACTTTTCAGAAGAATTGATTTGACTTTGAAGTAAAAGAATATTGGTTTCAAAATTATGTCTGTCCAGGGCAGCGCCTGTGGCTCAGTGAGTGGGGCGCTGGCCCCATATGCTGAGGGTGGCGGGTTCAAACCCAGCCCCGGCCAAACTGCAACAACAACAACAACAAAAAATAGCCCGGTGTTGTGGTGGGCACCTGTAGTCCCAGCTGCTCGGGAGGCTGAGGCAAGAGAATCGCGTAAGCCCAAGAGTTAGAGGTTGCTGTGAGTCGTGTGATGCCACCGCACTCTACCTGAGGGCAGTACAGTGAGACTCTGTCTCTACAAAAAAAAAAAAAAAAAAATTATGTCTGTCCAAGTTAAGTAAATACACTAATACTTGTCAACTCAATATGGACATCAAATTCATAGAGGCATTACATAATTGGAAAGGCTTTTTTAAATTGACCAATAAATACAAAGTGTTCTTCAAATTTCTCTTGTAGTTTTTGTGCTCAATTTATACAACACATCCAGTTACAGTCAGTTACAGTTAAAATATTTGACATATTGATTTATGTTGGGAGAAAGTGTAAAGTCATCATTATTGATTTGTCTTATTAAAAGTTTCTATTTCAACATAAATTCTCATACCTGTCTAGGCAGGTGACAAATATGCTATTTCTTTCTTTGGCTTTTCCCATGTAGCTCATTCATAGACAGTGTATGTTAGTGAGAAATGTAAGTACAGACTGCTATTTTAAAAATTAACTGGCTTCCCTTTCTTAGAGAAGAAAGACCATTCTATAGAATGGTCTTCATTCAAAGAACTTGCACATTTATGTTGAGTGATTTTAATAACTCTATCCATCAATGATGATTTTCATAGTCTTTTATAAAAACTCAGCACCAAAGTTTTCAATACGTGTCACAGAGTAGAATATAGCAATACAGGGAAAGATCATTCTGTAGTTTTAAAACCCCATTAATCCAGAATTTTGACCTGACATAGTTGGAGTACTATCCACCATAAAAATTTTTTTCATCATTTTTAGATGAAAATGTTTTTTGATAAATGTAAAACATGAAAAATGTCTGTTACAAGTTTGATCTAAGTCATTATATTCTATGGGCAAGTGTTTTGAGATTTATTTGAAAAATATTTCACTTTTTGTGAAATATCTTTTTAAAACATTTTTTCATGATTTTCTAACATGTTTTTGTGAATGAAATAATTCCTTTTTTCATCATTCTATCTGAAATGCTTTTCTTTTTGGTGCAAGAATCTAAGTTGTTTTAGAGCTGGGCCAATTAGAAACTCAAATTCTGTTATAAATCATTACAATGTTATAGTTAGACATTGATTTTTGATTTTAGGTAACTTTTTTCCCCCATTTACCCTCTTGCTTGATAGAATAGGCAACTAATTTTTATCAATTTTTGAAAACTATTGAGGACACACTTTTTATCAAATTCATTATGCCGTTCTGTAACAGGTAAAGATGGGAAAAATGGCAACAAAATGTTTTCTGAGTTGTTTCTTTAAACCCCCCCACCCTTTTTGTGAATTAAAACTGGCATTCCTTCCCTAAGGCTAGTAATCAAAAGGGGTGAAGAAAGTTCTTTGCTATTTTTTTTTCTAGTATCTTAAACCACAGGAGATGGCTCAACAGAATTGTCTGGACACAGGGTCAAGAGACCACCATCACCAGAGATAAGGTCAACCAAAACCATCCATTATCATTAAGCCACAATAGCCCAGAACCACAACGCGTGACACTGGTCATGTAGACCTGAGCCAGATATGGAGACGCCCTCTTTAAAAAGCCCTGTAATTTCTGCTTATAGACAGGATGGCAGTCTTTGAGATCTTAGTCCACTGCCTTTCTCATTTTGTGGCAAATTAATAATTTTTTCTTTCCTTTCCCTTAACCCCTTTGTCATCATTCTTTGTTGTTTCTGATTTGGCCTCAGGGCCAAAGTACTGAACTTGGAGTGATGGCTGTTGAAAATCCCTCTTAATATAACAGAAGGATTAGATTGAAAAGGGCTAAAATGTTTGAAGAGTTGTCTCTTTAAAACTTCTCCCCACTGTTTTTAGGAATTAAACCCCACATACATCCATTCCAGAGACCAGTAATCAGAGGGGCAAAGGAAGGTCTATTCTTCATAACACAGGAGATGGCTTAATGGAATTGGGTAAATATTGAGAGATTGTCTTAGCAAGAGATGCTGTCATCAGGACCATCAACTATAGTTAACCAGCAATAGCCCCAAGCTAAAAACTCTTTTAAAAGCTCCATATTTCTGATTATATAGAGGCCAATGGTGTTTTAAGAGGAGAGTCTGACATTTTCCTAATCTGCTGGCAAATTAATAAACTTCTGTCCTTTTCCTTAAACCACTTACTCTCCTTACAATGTAACCTCAAGGACAAGTGCCAAACTTCTGGTAACAGTAACATGAATATTGTTTATTTTCTTTATTATTATTTTTGGAGACAATGCCTTGCTCTGCTGGCCATGCTAGAGTGCTGTCATGTCAGCCTAGCTCACAGCAACCTCAAACTTCTAAGCTCAAGTGATCCTCCTGCCTTAGCCTCCCAAGTATGTAGGACTACAGGTGTGTACACCACTATGCCCAGATAATTTTTCTGTTTTTGGTAGAGAGGGGAGTCTTACTCTCGCTTAGGCTGATCTAAAACTCATGAGCTCAAGCAATCCTCCCACCACGGCTTCCCAGAGTGCCAGGATTACAAGCATGAGTCCTTGTGCACGGCCATATCTTTACATTTTTTTACACATACAGCAAACAGCTCTACCACAGCATGATGCATAAACATCATGTCCTTCAGTGACTTGATTCCTTTGTAGCTAGTGACATTCTTTACTTAATTTATGTTAATTAATATTAATATAACTACTTCAACTTTTTTGGATTAGTGTTAGCTTAGTATATCTTTTTCTCTCATTTTACTCATAGCTTATTTGTGTCTTTATATTTATGGTGGTGTTTTTCATGGCTAGCAAATAGCTAGATCTTGCTTTTTTATTTAATTAGGTAATCTCTGCCTTTTAATTAGCATATTCAAATTATTCACCCTTAATATGAGTATTAATAAAGTTGTTTGTTTAAATATACCATTTTTCTTTTTTTTTTTCTATTTGTCCCGTATGTTCTCTCCCTCCCGCCTTTTTCTTCTTTTGGATTAATTGGTGTGCATATATATGTATACCTGTGATTTCATTTTGTCTACTTTGTTAGCTCATTAACTATAGGTCCTTGTGCTATTTCAGTAGTTCCTTTAATGTCTATATTAATAACATAAATCTTTTAAAAATAACAATGGATTTAGGGGATACAAGCGTTTTTTGTTACATGGATGAATTGTATCATGCTAAAGTAAGGAATTTTACTGTACCCATCATCAGAATAGTGTACAATATGCCATATAGGTAGATTTTATCTCTCCCCCTTTCCTACCTTCTTAGTTTTTAATGCTCATTACCCTGTTTTGTGACCATATTTACCTTGTTTAGCTCCTACTGGTAAGTGAGAACATGTGGTATTTGCTTTCCCATTTCTGAGATAGTTCACTTCAGGTAACTCGCATCCAAGTTTCTGCAAATGACATTATTTTGTTCCTTTTTATGGCAGAGTTGTAGTCTATGATGTGTGTGTATGCCTACATTTCTTTATCTGACAGTTTATGTCTTTAACTTAACCCAGTTTACCTTCAAGTGATATTATTTCACTTCATATGTAGCATAAGAAATTTGTAATGACATACAATTGACTCATACAGATACAGGGTTTTACATTCATGGATTCAACGATGGACAGAAAACGTTTTAAAAAGTACGCAATAAAATGATACAAATAAAATACAATGCAGTATAAGAACTATTTACATAGTTGTGTATGTCATAAATATGCAAATACTATGCCATTTTATGTAAGGGACTCGAGCATCCTCGGATTTTGGTATCCCTGGGGATCCTGGAGCAACTCTCCACAGATACCAAGGGACAACTCTACTTCCACTTCATACATTTGTTATAAATGTTGAATTTTAATTTATGAATGTTATTATTTATCTTTTAATCAGTTAAACATTCTTTAAGTAGATTTAAATAATAAGGGACAAGTCTTTATATTTACCAACATAATTACCATTTTGGGCACTTTTCGTTATTCCTTTGTTGTGATCCAGATTTCCATCTGATGTCGTTTTCATCCCGCCTGCCTGACTTCCTTTAACATTTCTTGCAGTGAATGTTTGGAGATATATTCTTTCAGTTTTTGTAAGTCAGAAAAGTCTTTACTTAGCTTTCTTTTCTGAAAGATATTTTTGCTAGATAGAGAATTCTAGGATGGATTTTTCTTTCTGGGCTGTAAAGATGTTCCACTGTCTCCTAGTTTGTATGGTTTCTATGAAAAAATTAGCTGTCACTTTTATCTTTGTTTTTCTGTATACAATGTAAATGTTTTCTTCTGACCACTTTTAAAATTTTCTCTTGAATGAGTTGGTTTAAGAAATTTGGTGATTATGATGTACCTTAATTTGGTTTTCTTCATGTTTTTGTGATTATAGTTTGTTGTAATTTTTGGATCTGTGAATATATAGTTTTCATCAAAATAAGAAAAATTTCTGCCATCATTTTTGCAAATCCTCCCTTCCTCTTCAGGGACTCCAGCTGCATTTCTACATGACTGCTTGACGTTATCTCGCAGGTTGCTGATGCCCTGGTCGCTTATTTTTTCCAGTCCTTTAATTTTGGCTAGTTTTTATTGCTCTGTCTTCAAGTTTGGTTATCTGCAATTACTAATCTGTCCTTAGTCCCATCTAGTGTATATATTTTTATCATATTGTTTTCTTGAAGTTTAATTTGATTTTAAAAACCTTTCATGTGTTTTCAAAACAAGATTTGATCTTCTCTCTAGCTTCTAATACATATGGAATGGCATTATAGTAACTTCTTCAATGTCCTTACCTATTCATTTTATTATCTATGTCAAGGCATAGATATGTTTTGGTCAGTTAATATTTTCCCACTTCTAGATCATATTTTTCAAGTTCTTTACCTACTTAGTGATTTGTGAATGTCAGACATTGTGAATTTTATCTTGTAGGGTATTAGATATTCTTGCATTCCTGGGAATATTCTTGAATTTTTTTCTTAGTACATGGTTAAATTACTTGTAAACAGTTTAAACTATTCCAGACTAAAAATCTTAAACATTTTTATAATATGGAAACATGGGCATTAAGTCTATGGTTAATATTCTTCACAACTCAGGCAAATTCTTCTCAATATTTTACCTAATGCTATAAGAGTTATGAGGTTTTCCATGCTTACTGATAAGGCCAGGCATTATTCTCAACTCTGAATTTTCTCTTGGGATTGTTCTCTTTAATCCTTTTGAGTATTTTCCCCTTGGCCTCAGGTGGTTTCCTTATGTGCATACACTGATCAGAATACTCAAACCCTCATATTTTTAGAGTTGGCTTTCTGTTCAGCTCTCTCTTTTTTGGCACTCTGTTCTGTGAATTCCAGCTGCCTGAGATTCTGAACACCTCTATTTCTTCAGCTAAGGGAAACCATTGAACTCTGATTATGTTCTCCCCTCCTTGAGCCTCACCCTGGAAACTGTATCCAGGCAGTAATCTGGGGCAGGTGTAGGGCTTACTTTATTTGTTTTCCATCTCTCATAAACCACTTTCTCTGCTTGATGTCCAGTAACTCAAAAACCCATTTATAAAATATATTTTGTGTTGCATTTTAATTGCTTCAGGCAGGAGAGCAAATCTGATGTGTGCTACTCCTGACTGGCCAGAATCTCCAGTTGTTGTTTTTGAGATGACTGATTCAATGAAATGCAAGCTCATTTGCAGGAATAGTTTTTGAGGTTTGTTCTGACCCCAAAAGGCTCTTCTTAGTTGTTTCTTTTCCTGGTTCTCTCTGGTAAATTATCTGGCCTGTAGTTTAGCTTGTATCTTTAATGTAGCTACCCTTCTCCTCTTAATTGCTTTTTACTACAAGCTCCATTGTTTTGAGAGTGCTCTTAGGTTTGAACTTCACTAGTTTTTTTTTTTTTTGGCAATTAAAGTCAGTTCATTAAGGGTGGCTTTCTATCTCTCTATTTTATATTCTGCCCTTTCTTCTGGGAAGAATCTCAGAACTGCTGAGTTACAGCACTGTGGCTGGGGGTGAGGGCAGTGGTCACTTCTCTGAGGGACACCCCTGCTTTAGCAGCGAGGTGCTTGTTGCAGGGACTCTATAGTCTTATCTTGCTTCCCACAGCATGGAATCTCTGCTTTACAAATGAGCCAGGGCCAGGGTGAAGCATTTCCCAGTATTCTCAGGGCAATGCACCCAAGTCAGAGGGTTTGTCCCACAAGTGGGGGCTGAGTGGAAGAAGAGAGCCCAAACCTATTGCCACAATCACTTGAAATGTAGGCTGCAACCCCAGTTAGCTGGGGTGGGATGAAAAATGCTGATGGCTGGGCCCTCCTAGAAAGACGCTGCAGCCCTTGACTTGAAGGGCTAGGTGGAAGGAGTACTGTGTTATTCGCTGTACCCACCTGGAGTAGCATTTTCTGTCACACTGGGCTGGCCGTGGGAGGAAGGTGGTAGGTCGTGTTTGAAATGCCAAGTATTCTTGCCAAGTGTTAGCTGATTTTCTTGAATAAATATTTCTTTATTTGCTATATGTTCATAAAGCCATTTCCAGAGACTATAACTCAATCAATCTTAAATATTTTACACATGTCGCTATTCTAGAAGTTGAACTACTTCCCTTCACCACCCCACTGCATTTTTAAAACTCTCAATGTGGTTGCCCAGCTGGGTGCTTACACTATCTCCCACTTCAGGAAGACTTGAGGATAGACGCCCCAATTAGCCAAATCTCTTACCTTCTTTTTAAAGTCAAACAATTCTTTTTTTTTTTTTTTTGCTAGCCCCCATCAGTTCAACCCTTGTTACCTTGAATTTCAAATTTCTTAGCTCTTTCAGAGCAGTCACGATCTAGCTGACCCCTGCTGCAATCAACTAGTCATGCAGCCCTCTTTTAGGACTGGATTCATAATCTCTGGTGAGAGGCAAGGGGGTCCTGGAGGGGAGACAAACTGCTGTAAATACCAGCAATCTTTGTGCACTTGCGCCGCCTGGTGGACAGTCTTTGCATAGAACACTGCGAACCTGGATTATATTTGCTGGTCTCTGGCGCCCTCCAGTGTTGAAACATTTTAGCCGGGTGTCCTGTAGTAGTTTAACCCTATTTCGCATTTGAGGTGAATTTTGATCCAGTGTATACGCTAGTGCTTTCCATTGGGTCCTCAGTGGCACATTGCAGGCATTGAGTCTTGGCTGGAGATGATCGGCCCCAGGGCTAGTTAGGAGGGAAGAGAGAAATTGTTGCAGGGTGGAAGGGAGAGAGTTTCTTACCATTTCCCGCCAGGTGCTACCCTTTACTTTTGCAGAAGCGCAGGGAAGCACCGTCCCAGAGTTGGGATTACAGGTGTGAGCCACCGCACCTGGCCTTCCGTTACTTTTATAATAAAAAACCCCAAAGATATTTTATTACTTTGATATGTACATTTTCTATTAGTGATTACAAATTTGGGATGGTTTCTATGAATGTAAGACTCTCTGAATGGGCTGATGCATGATTAGGATTATCATGTGAGGACTTTTTGGCTTATCTGTGCTGGTGGATAACATGAAAGTTATGCACTGACTTTTTTTTTTTTTTTTGCTCCTCAGCTTTCATTAGTGTTTGTGTATTTAGCATGTGGCTCAAGAGAATCTTCTTCCAATGTGGCCAAAAGGTTGGACGACCCAGATCTACACCAGAGAAATTGGCAAATGCTACAAATTAGACCCCTCTTCCCTGTGTTGGTTGTTCAGCATTTGACAGCACAGCCTTGGGCATCGTGACCATTTAGTGACAGTGACTGGGAAACTGAGGCTCAGGCTGTTCATTGAATTAGGCCTGGAAGAGAAACCCATGTGTGTAGAGAAAACAAGAGTGAACCAATCCCTCTCCTCTTCCCAGTAATGTAATCACAGTGGAGGGCTGAGCTGGTTTCCGGCCCACGTGTGCTGTTTAGCCCTGTTGTTTGATAACCATGCAAAGGAGGATTTAAACAGACTTTAAACAAAAATAGCAGGCCCTGGAATAAGATTGCTTTATTCAACAGAATTTCATTATAATGTAACCTGTTTTCTTTTTACTTTTCCTTTCTCTTTCTTTTTCTTTCTTTCTTTTTTTTTTTTTTTTGACACAGAGTCTTCCTCTGCCCCACTCTGTGGAGTGTAGTGACCTCATCATAGCTCACTGCAACCCCAAACCCCCAGGTCAAGAAATCCCCCTGCTTCAGCCTCCTGAATAGCTGGGACTACAGGCATGCACAAGCAGGCCCAGCTAAATTTTGGTAGAGGCAGAGGTCTTGTTGCTGTTGTTGAGGCTGGTCACCAGCTCCTGACCTCAAGTTATCCTTCTGCTTTGGCTTCCCAGGCATGAACCACACAGAACCTCATAATAACACTGATGAGAGAAAAATGGGTTTTGTTATACATTGTTTCACTTAAAGATGCAGTTTCCAAAGAACTTATCCATGAAGTTAAATGAAGACTTACTATAAATTTAACTGAAAATAGGAAAACAATAGACAAAATCAATAAAACCAAAACATTTTTTTTAATTATTAAATCATAGCTGTGTACATTAATGTGATCCTGGGGCACCATACACTGGTCTTATAAACAGTTTGACACATTTCCATCACACTGGTTAACATAGCCTTCCTGGCATTTTCTTAGTTATTGTGTTAAGACATTTACATTCTACATTTACTAAGTAAATAAGAGTAAGTAGAATAAGTCTCACATGTACCCTTGTAAGATGCACTGCAGGTGTAATCCCACCAATAACCCTCCCTCCGCCCCCCTCCCTCCCCTCCCTTTCCCCCTTCCCCCTATTCTTGGGTTATAACTGGATTATAGCTTTCATATGAAAGCCATAAATTAGTTTCATAGTAGGGCTGAGTACATTGGATACTTTTTCTTCCATTCTTGAGATACTTTACTAAGAAGAGTATGTTCCAGCTCCATCCATGTAAACATGAAAGAGGTAAAGTCTCCATCTTTCTTTAAGGCCGCATAATATTCCATGGTGTACATATACCACAATTTATTAATCCATTCGTGGATCGATGGGCACTTGGGCTTTTTCCATGACTTAGAATTATGAATTGGGCTGCAATAAACATTCTGGTACAAATATCTTTGTTATAATGTGATTTTTGGTCTTCTGGGTACATACCTAGTAGAGGAATTATAGGATTGAATGGCAGATCTATTTTTAGATCTCTAAGTGTTCTCCAAACATCTTTCCAAAAAGAACATATTAATTTGCATTCCCACCAGCAGTGTAGAAGTGTTCCCTTTTCTCCACATCCATGCCAACATCTCTGGTCTTGGGATTTCATGGTTTGGGCTAATCTTACTGGAGTTAGATGGTATCTCAAGGTAGTTTTGATTTGCATTTCTCTGATGATTAAAGATGATGAGCATTTTTTCATATGTCTGTAGGCTGTGCACCTGTCTTCAGAGAAGTTTCTCTTCAACTCCCTTGCCCAGCCTGAGATGGGATCACTTGTTCTTTTCTTGCTTATATGTTTGAGTTCTCTGTGGATTCTGGTTATTAAACCTTTGTCGGAGTCATAACCTGCAAATATCTTCTCCCATTCTGAGGGTTGTCTGCTTGCTTTATTTACTGTGTTCTTGGCTGTGCAGAAGCTTTTTAGTTTGATCAGGTCCCAGTAGTGTATTTTTGAAGCTGCTTCAATTGCCTGGGGGGATCCTCCTCATAAAATACTTGCCCAGACCGATTTCTTCAAGGGTTTTCCCTGCACTCTCTTCTAGTATTTTTATAGTTTCATGTTTTAAGTTTCAATCTTTAATCCAGTGAGAGTCCATCTTAGTTAATGGTGAAAGGTGTGGGTCCAGTTTCAGTCTTCTGCAGGTTGCCAGCCAACAGGTTGAGTAATATAGGTACTAGTTCCTCTTTAAAGGTTTGGTAGAATTCTGACGTGAAGCCATCTGGTCCCAGGCTTTGCTTTTTAGGGAGATTTTGTATGGTTGATGCTATTTTAGAACTTGATATGGGGCCCGTTCAACATTTCCACTTGATTCTGGCTAAGTCTTGGAAGGTGATGTGCTTCCAAGTATTGGTCAATTTCCTTCAGATTTTCATATTTCTGAGAATAAAGTTTCTTGTAATATTCATTAAGAATTTTTTGAATTTCTGAGGAGCCTGTTGTTATTTCGTCTTTGTCTTTTTTGATTGATGAGATTAGAGATTTTACTCTTTTTTTCCTGGTTAGGTTAGCCAGAGGTTTATCTATTTTATTGACCTTTTCAAAAAACCAACTTTTTGATTTATTGATCCATTGTATAATTCTTTTGTTTTCAATTTCATTTAATTCTGCTCTAATTTTGGTTATTTCTTTTCTTCTACTGGGTTTGGGGTCGGAATGTTCTTCCTTTTCCAGTTGCTTGAGATGTCCCATTAAGTTGTTAACTTCCTCTCTTTCCATTTTCTTGAGGAAGGCTTGCAGTGCTATAAATTTCCCTCTTAGGACTGCCTTTGTGGTATCCCAGAGGTTCTGATAATTCATGTCTTCATTGTCATTTTGTTCCAGAAATTTGGCAATTTCCTTCTTAATCTCATCTCTGACCCAGATATCATTCAGCATAAGGTTATTTAACTTCCATGTTTTTGTATGAATATGAAGATTCCTGTTGTTACTGAGTTCAACTTTTATTCCATTGTGGTCCAAGAAGATGCAAGGAATAATTTCTATTCCTTTAAATTCACTGAGGTTAGACTTGTGTCCTAAGATGTGATCGATTTTGGAGTATGTTCCGTGGGCTGATGAGAAGTATGTGTATTCAGTTTTGTTGGGATGAAATGTTCTGTAGATGTATGCTAAATCCAACTGTTGGATGGTTAGGTTTAAATCTAAAATTTCTTTGCTCAGCTTCTTTTTGGAGGATCTATCCAACACTGCCAAAGGAGTGTTGAAATCCCTGACTATTATGGAGCTGGAGGAAATCGAGTTGCTATGTCTGTTAGAGTTTCTCTTATAAATTGAGGCACATTCTACTTGGGTGCACAAATATTCATAATTGAAATCTCATTATATTTAGTATTACCCTTAACAAATATGAAGTGACCATTCTTATCCTTCCTTACTTTTGTTGGTTTAAAGCCTAATGTGTCTGCAAATAGAATTGCAACACCTGCTTTTTTCTGATTACCATTTGCCTGAAATATGGACAACCATCCTTTCACCCTGAGTCTATATTTATCTTTTAAGGTAAGACGTGACTCTTGTATGCAGCAAATATGTGGCCTGAGTTTTTGTATCCAGTCATCCAACCTGTGCCTCTTTAGAGGACAGTTTAAGTCATTCACATTAATGGAGAATATTGATAAGTCTGGTAAAATTTGGGGTATCGAGTTTTTCGAAAGTCCAGTGGACATTTTTAATCCTTTCACCACTGTGGAAGTTGGAGTTTGATCAAAAGTTTCTGAGTGAGTTTACTTTTGTGGTAGAGGATTGGGCTGGTCATTATGGAGGATAGGTATGAGAATATGCTGAAGAGCTGGTTTGGTTATAGCAAATTTCTTCAACATATGAATGTCATTAAAGTATTTAATTTCTCTATCATAAATGAAACTCAGTTTAGGTGGATACAGGATCCGGGGTTGAAAGTTATTTTGTTTTAGGAGATTAAAAGTTGATGACCACCCTCTTCTGGCTTGAAAAGTTTCAGCAGAGAGGTCTGCAGTCATTCTAATATTATTCCCTTTGTAGGTAATGGATTTCTTACATCTGGCTGCTTTCAGAATTTTCTCCTTCATATTAACTTCGGTGAAGTTAATTATGATATGGGTGGGGGATGTCTTATTCAGATTGAGTCATGCTGGGGTTCGGAAACTGTCTGCTATCTGAATTTCAGAATCTCTTGGCATGTCTGGAAAATTCTCTTTCATAATTTCATGGAGAACGGCCTCTGTGCCTTGCGAGGCCACTGCATCACTTTCAGGGATTCCATTGAGTCAGGTATTAGCCTTCTTCGAATTATGCCAGAGCTCTCTGAGAGAATGATCCGTTTTTGTTCTCCATTTCTCTTCCTCTTTGAGAGTTTGGGAGCATTGGAAAGCTTTGTCTTCAATGTCAGAAATCCTTTCTTCTGCTTGCTCCACTCTGTTACTGAGGGATTCTACTGTATTTTTCAGATCTGTGAGGGCTGCAAATTCTTGCTTCAGTGCGTCAAAATCTTTGGTGGTTTTGTTTTTAAATTCGTTAAATTCTTGAGACAACTTTGAATTTCTCCTTGAATTTTTAATTCTGACTTTTGAATTGTTCTTCGAATTTCTAATTCCAAATTTTCCTCTGTTTTATTAATCTTGTTTGCAACCCAAATTCTGCATTCGATTTCTGATATCTCGGCCAGCTGTTTATGAATGGTATCTTCAGTTACATCTGCCATATCTTTCCTTCAGGGGGTTGATCTATTCTGGTTATTCATGTTACCAGAGTTTTTCCGCTGATTCTGCCCCATGATTTATTTAGATACCTGCTCAAAAATTAATCAGTGTTTAGAAGAAGAGGTTTACTACAAAAGTGATTGTATTGATATAACAAAATATTTCCTTTCAAGTTAATTTCAGATCGGTAAAATAAGATAACGATGGAACTCACAGATGATAGATTAAGTGTGTACGTAACTGAAAAAAGTATAAAATCAAAACCCTGAATAAAGCTTTTCGCTACATCCCATCCCATCGCGTGTAGTCGGTTTCTTGACTTAATAATTACAGGAGCGAGTTTACACCCACGGCAAAGCTGCTGTTTGTTTACACCCACGGCAAAGCTGCTGTTCGTCTCCGGTCATGCAACAATTCATGGGTGGATGGGCACTTGAGTTGTTTCCACATCTTTGTGATTGTGAACCTGGGCTGCTATAACGTTCAAGTGCAAATTTCCTTATGGTAAAATGATTGTTTTTCTTTTGGGTAGATGCTTAGTAAAGGGATGAAAATTCTAGTCAAATGCCCAGTGAGACACTTTGTGGCTGTCATTACATTGGTTTTAAAAATAAGTGTGGAAAGGCATAAATATGAGGAGCATTTGTGGGAGCAGCGGCCCAGGTGGAGAAGGAAGACGTTAGGACATGTGGCGGAGCACCCTGCCAGGCAGAAGCAAAACAAACAGAACGCCCAGCCCCCGGACAGCTGCAGGGACCTAAAATGTAGGTCCCCGTCATACACCTGGCTCTCCTGTAAGCCCTTTGTCTGGATGTCTGGGCTTTACACATGGGTTCCCCAAGAGCCACCTTTCTGCAGTTCCCAAGAGCTTGTCATTTCATGTTATTTTAGAACTGTTTTGTAAATAAAGCTGTTTGCTAAGGGAAGAGATGAATATGTAAAAAAGAAGAAGAGGAAGAGGAGGAAGAGGAGGAGGAAGATGGGAAGTTTCCAGTTCCTATGAAGACTCAGCAGACCATGGTCTGTGGGAGGTGCCCTCCACAACAGGAGTGGTCTCCTGGCTGTGGGGGTTGAACCTGAGGCCGACTCCCTACTTAGGGATCAGCCCTCCAAGGTGACTATAGCCACCTGAGGAGGGTGCTGGGAAGCAGGTCTGAGCACGCCTTATCTGGAGAGAACCATGGCCTCTCTTCTAGTAGCATCCTTTGGCCCACTGGCACACGCGTGACCCCCTGCATGAGGAGCTGGGGGCAGGAACTTGCATGTCTTACCCATACCCATCACTTGACTGGAGCCAGAAAAACTGCAGCGCAAATATGCTCATGATTTTTAGCTTTGTTCTGTCTTCCAGGCCAGCCCGAAAGCTGACTCTATAAATAAGCCCTTTGCACAGCGGTGCCAAGACTTGGTTAAAGTCATTGAGGATTTTCCAGCAAAGGTACAGGTCTTCTGGGTCCCTTTGGGGCAGGGCTTCTGCATTCCTGGAAAACTATCACAGTCACTGATTCCCTCCTCTGAAGCACAGAGGCCCGGCCCAGTATTGTGACTCATATTTATGGATGTTGAAGTATGTGACCATGTAGACTAGTGGATCACAGGTGCTTCTGTCCCTCGGGACACTGGGCAGTGTCTGAGACATTCTTGGTTGTCACGATTGGGGGCAGATGGGGCATGTGCTCCTGGCATCTAGTGGGCAGAGGCCAAGGATGCTCGAAACATCCTTCAACACACAGGAGAGCCCCCAGTAGCAAAGAAATATCCAGCCCGAAATATCAGTAGTGCTAAGGTTGAGAGACCCCAATGTGAACACTGAAAATGTGTGTAAATTGAGGAAGGGTACACAGGAAAAGTAAAGTCTAAAAAAACAAAGGTTGCTCAGAGAAGCCCGAGGACACTCCTGCAAGGTCCTCCCCATGGTAACCCAGCCCTTAAGAATTTGTAAAACTTAAGCTTCCTGGGTCCCTGAAATTAATGCTTGCTGCTTGCTTCTACTTCTGTAAACCCTGCTCATGATTTGACCCCTCCATTGAGAAATAACATGGTAATTCCTTTGTCTACTCATGAGTCCGATAAAAGGGCAGGGACAGACTGATCGGCGAGCTCAGCTACTTTAGATTCTAATCTGCTGTGGCTCTGCCGGCTAAAATAAAATTTCTTCCTCTATAATCTTTAGTGAGAGTCCGTTGGTTTCAATTCGCTGGTCCTGCAACAGGGGTAGAGGGGTGTGGGACTTGAGGGGGGCATGGACACCCCCCAGGTCCTGGGTGAGGACACTCACTCCTTCTTGCATTGATTCCTGGCCCTTCCTGCCCACAGTGAGTCTCTCTCAGCAACTTGGGGAGGGGGTCATACCCTGTCCTCATGTCTGGAGAGTGAGTGTCCTTCTGGACATTCCCTCCCAGCTCCCTGTCCTCTCCAGGGGTGCCTAGAAGATTGCTTATGCCACTTGTGTTGCTAGGAGGCTGTTTGGGGATCCATCCTTGTCACCTGACTGTGAGGTCTGTTCATGGATTGCGGCTTCACAGCACACAAGCTGCCCATCGGGCCATCAGAGCCAGGACTCAACAGGACTCCAGTTGCCTCTGGAGTTTGTTGAGTCTGTGACACTGGCTGTGATGGCTGTTCCTGAGAGGTCATCACCACCAGGGACCCCACACAGGGACAGGGTGATGAGGAGTATGGGACTGAGTTAGCCCTGTTAGGATCTGCCCTGGGCTTCTGGCTCCGGGGCTCAGGTTAATCCAGGCATGGCCCAGGGAGTGGGGAGGGGCTCTCATGCTGCTGCCATGACTGTGTGGTAGGACCCTTGGGCTCCGTACCCCAGGGAGGGCTCATTCCTTATCTGGATCCTCCTGTGAAGAGGTGGCCTTGCTATCCTGTGGGACCCTTGGAATTGGGCAATAATGGCGGTGTCCCAAGAACTCCTCCCAGAGGCTGGTCTCCCATTCCAATCTGGGGCCTGGGGCTTCCTGCATGTCCTAGTGACATTAAAGGTTGATTGTGGGGTCCGTGGTGCTCCTGGGACTGTAAGGTCCACGGTGCTCCCGGGACTGTGAGGCAGAGGCTATGTGTGCGGGGAGGGCTGTGACCCTGGAAGACCCTCTGTGCACACCGTCCTGAGTGGGGGGTCTGTCTTGGGGCAGCTGCTGTGCTGTAGTCAAGAAAGGCTTTTGCTGGGCGGTGTCTGTGGCTCAAAGTAGGGTGCCAGCCCCATATACCAGAGGTGGCGGGTTCAAACCCAGCCCCAGCCAAAAACTGCAAAAAAAAAAAAGGCTTTCGCTTCACTTGGCTGTTCACAAATGTCTCTCCTTTCGTGAGCTGCCCAGTAAAGGTCTCAAATACGCACCAGCATGAGTGTAAAGTCCCCTATAGGAAGGTCAGTGCAAATTTCTGTGCTCCTGTGAGCACTAAATGTTCATACACCTATACAGCTGACTTTTCCTGAGCCTGCACCACTGATGCTGTCTTTGCCCTTGGCTAACATGGCTTGCAGAGGAGGGAGTGAGGAGCCCTGGGCCCCACCGGCCCACTGGCCCTGCCCTCAGAGCTGCCCTTGCTCCCGGCCCTCCCTGACGCTCTCTGACCCTCTCCTCACTGTGCTCCCCTTTCTCCTCCAGGCACTGGGCTCTGCTCTCTCCAACAGTCAGATCCTCAGTGCTGGCCTGGGCCCTTCACCCTGCAGCTTGTCCCAGGCTGGCCCTGCTTGTCCCTGAGAGGCTGCCCACCTGCCTGGTTGCTCAGGTGCCCGCCTGGCTCCAGCCACAACAACCACTGCATCTGGCCCTGCCACACATCTACTTGGCGCCCCAACACTTAAACATTGGGGGACACAAACAGTCTACAGCAAGGGGAATCCATAACGGGTGGGGAGGGGGAGGACAACTGGAATCAGTTGACAATTTGAGGCCTACAGTTCATTCCAATGATATTATCACCCAGAAAAGGAGCCCAAAGGGATTCATGAAGTAAATGATTCTGGGGTTTACGTCACACAGGGGATGGACTCTTGTGGATGGAACAGAGTCCAGCCATGACGCTCTCTGGAGTGTCATCAGCCAGCAGATGTCAGCGGAACTCTCTCAGGGGTCTCCCTTGGCCAAGGGAGCACAAGGGATCATTAACTCTCCCACAGTCAGCTTCTGTCATCGACAGGGTTGTGCCCAGGGACAAAGCTCCAGCCCACTTACCCCCCAGGTCTCCCTGCAGGGCCATCCCAGCTCTGGAGCTCCCCAGAGAAGTGGCTGAGTTTGTCACAGCCACATCACACTGTGGTTGAGGTCTTAAGTTACTGAACTGTGGGAGTTGTCATTAAACCAGGAGTCACGGGGACAGAAAGGTGAAGCTGTAGCTGAAGCCCTGTGAGAGTGCAGAGGGAGAGGGTCCCCTTCTCAGCCACCACCTGCTACATGCCAGGAGAACTGGGTCCCCAGGCCAAGTGTCTGAGCCCTCTGAGACAGCTGTGTCCCCGACAGGCTGCACTGTAGGTCAGCAAGAAAACCAGCCCAGCAGCTCTAGTGCTCGGAGGTAATAATTAAACAGATCCCATGGCTGTGGTGTTTGGTGGTGGCAGAGGCAGGAAAGCGCAGATCGTGTGGGAAAGACAGTCTCTGAACAGCAATGCAAGAAAAGATAATTAACATTCTACTCAAGGGCCATGGACACAACAGCTCTTTTAATTGTGTTGCCAGCATTTGAAAAGACACATATTCCTTTTTTTTTTTTTTTTTTCTGATTTCATATTCCCCTTTCTTAGTCTCCAAAGCAACAAGCATCACTTGATGGGTCCCGGGAATCCACTTTCTATGGATTTGTCTTAAACCTGGGACTTGGAAAAATCCCTACAATCATTATTCTTGAATGAACTTAAGCATTGCATTTCCACAGGGACAGCACCAAAGTCTGCTCAGGTGCAGTCTGTGCTCTGTCCGGAGGCCCCTTCTCCTGACCTGCTCCTGGCCTGGGCTGTACATGTCTTTGAAGGAGAAGAACTTTCTCTTTGGGCTCATCAGGTGTGATCCTGGGATGGGCACTCACACCAGAGACAGCTGTTGACATCTTGCTGGCAGAAGACCACAGGGAAATGGATCATAATTTACTCAGAGCTCAGACCGCTGGAGCTCTGCTCACTGGCCTCCCAGCAGAGCTGCTCTCTGAATCACTGCGGGGCTCCAGGAAGGTCTTGGTTTTGGTGCGCCCTTGAAACACCTGAGAGACAGTGCGGGAAATGCCTTTACACAGTTGAAATGATAAAGAAAGCAGAGCCAGGTCGGGGGCTGGTGTGTAGGGCGTCACTTGGAGACAAAATGGCCCAGGAGGCTGTGGGCTCAGTTCTCTGCACTCATTTGAACATTTTAGTAGAGCTTTCTTGTTAGCACTGTAAGGCTAAGCATGAGGAAATAAATAAAATCTTTTAGGAAAAAATGGCCGGTTTATCTTATTCAAAGCTCAGTTATCTTTCTATGTACTTGTTAGTGGGTGGCCAGGGAGGGGGCCTGGGCGGCCCCGGCATTGATAAGGATGCAGGTTTACTTTTCCCTGTGGGTGGTGTGATGTAGGATGGTTTATATCCCATGGAGAGTGTCTGGAATCATCTCCTGTAAGTCCCACAGCCACCCAGTGCAGAGCAGGGGCTGGGATTCCTATTACATGGTCAAGGGCATGACAGGCCACGTGACTTTGCAGAGTCACAGCACTGATGAGTGATGGATCTGGGACAGGAAAGAGGTTGCTTCCTTTGGGACAGATTCCAGAAGGCCTGAGACCTCTAGGTCATGCCAGGACTCCTGACACATGTGCTACCCCCTCATCCCACCCTGGGTGTCTCTAAAAACCTCCCAATCAAAGGTCTCTGTGGGGAGAGAGCTGGTGGCCTAGAACATGTCCCTGACCCAAGGACAGGGCTGCAATCCCCGACCCAGCCCCCGCCTCTACGTGTCAGCCCTAGTGTTATACCCCGAGCTAATGGAATAGATAAACACCAGGACACCGAGTCCAGATTAAGCAAGGGTCCTTTACCAGTCGACCCAGCCGAGAGCGGGCTCAAGCCTCAAAGTCTCTCGACCCCTAGAAGCAGGGGTGGAAACCTCTTATTATTTTATTTTTCTTGTAGTTTTTGGCCTGGGCTGGGTTTGAACCCGCCACCTCTGGCAACGCTGGGGTTTTATAGTTATTACTGATCTCTTTCAGCTGAGCTTCCTGTCGTAAAGGGGGCGTGTTGAAAGCTCCCAGTAGGGGAGTTGGGGAATCACATCAGGACCAAAAAGACATGCTGCTTACCTCAAATGACGCCCCTTTGAAGGAACACAGTGATCCAGCAGTGCGGCCGATCTCGTCTCATATTGAGCATCCCTAGCAATTAGGTGCCCAAGTGAGTAACTCCTGTCTGCTCAGCTCCCAAACTGTATTAGAAGGCGAGGCATTCCAAACCACCTGTCACATGACAGCCTGCCTTCAACCGACAACACTGGGTGAGCAGTTAATACCGTTCAACTGATAAGCGGCCCCTGGGCTGATGAATCACATCTATAAAACCTGCTGTCTCACTGTATACCCATCTTAGCCACTGTCCGTGCAGGCTGGACCAAGGCCTGGCTGACAGTGGGCAGTGACTGTGGCAGCACAGAGTGGCCGCTGACACTATTGATTTCTCCCTCATGCAAGTTCAGAGTCTACAAGCTCCTACACTATTCTTAGGTCCTTCAGGGAGGTGGACAGACTCCCGGAGAATCACCCAGACCCTCCATCCCTTCGCCACCGAATATCTTCACAACTTTACGGAGGTCCCACCATAAAACCACAGCCTTTCCTTTTAAACCTCTCAGAAGCAAAATTGCTAATGTGTGGTGTTGGATTTTAGCAACACTGTTTAGAAGAGTTTGGTTCGTTTTTTTTTTTTTTTTTAAGGTCAGAGTCTCACTCTGTTGCCCCAGGTAGAGTGCAGAGGCCTCAGCCTCACTCACAGCAACCTAAAACTCCTGGGCTCAAAGGATCCTCCTGTCTCAGCCTCCCAAGAAGCTGGGACTACAGGCACCTGCCACAACACCCAGGTTTTAATTTTTATCCTTTTAGTGGAGATGAGGTCTTGTTCTTGCTCAGGCTGGTCTCAAACTCCTAAGCTTAAGAGATCCTCTTGCCATGGCCTCCCAGAGTGCCAGGATTATAGGTGTGAGCCACCATGCCTGGCCGGGAGTTTGGCTTTTCCTTCACCTTTCTTGTAATTTCTTTGGCTGAGTTTGGTATCAGGATTCTCCTGATGAAACAAAAGCAGCGTGGGTGTGTTTCCTTCCCATTTAAACTTAGGAAGTGTACGTATAAGACTGGGATTATTTATATTGAAAGTATCTGGTAGAATCATAGGGAGAAAATTCATATGGAAGTTTGCATATTAGACATATTATTTCTATAACTTTGTTTTTATTTAATAATGGCTGCTTTACAAATTGCACAGCATGTACATATTAATCGCACAGCTTGGAGTTTTCTTACAGACCTTGGTGTTGCCATCGCCCCGTTAAAAATTTCTGAGAAACTCTGGCAGCTGCTCTCTGGCCAATTTAGTAACCCCAGTGGGTATCTGCTATTCTGACTGTGACGAACACATACAGGGTGGCCATAAATTCCATTTTAAATTGCACATGAACTTTATGGTCACCCTGAATTAAATTATTTTAACCTATAAATGGAAACATACAGCATACACTCTATCTGTCTGGTTGAAAATTCTCCGTGAATGAGAATATGATGTGAATTTCACCCATGCTGCTCTGTGCAGTGATATTTGATATGCTGTGTCAGCGTGTGGCACTGGAAGGGCACAGCATGGCCTTGGCATTTCACATGCACTCTGAGTCTCATGACGGTGGCTTGGAATGACGCTGCTGAGAGGGTCCCAGGCAGGCGTGCACAGCCTTGCCTCTTGCACAGAGCGGTTAGGATTAGGACTGTGCACTGTATAGGTACAGCTCAGCCTAACACACCTGGGAAAACCATTTATCGTGGGCGGCGCCTGTGGCTCAAAGGAGTAGGGCGCCAACCCCATATGCCAGAGGTGGTGGGTTCAAACCTGGCCCCGGCCAAAAAAAACACAAAACATTTATCGTAGTGGCAGAAACAATGGCGATTCCCATATTCCATTTCCTCCTTCTCCTCACTAACTTTGGCATTTTTCATCCTCACCACGCACATGTCTGTTCTGGTGGGTGTGGCCGTGAGAAACCCTTACATCCATATGCATTCTACTAAGTTCTCGTGATGAAGGGCATTTTCATAGGTGTGACTCTGTGGGACGTACTGGTGTTTCCTTGATTTTGGTATAGAAAAGTGATGCACAGTTGATTATTTATCTCTGTCAGACATCACTTCTCCTTATGAGATCCCGTATGACCAAAGTTTCTGTTCCAAGAAGGACCCAGTAGGCCCAAGAGCAGAGGGGCAGAGAACCACGGGAAGGTATTTGCAAGATCATTTATCTAGAATTCAGGGAAATAAATAAAAAAGAGGAATCAAATGGAAAGTAATCAACAAATAACACAACAAAGCCATTTGCAGAAGGTAAAGTGTGAATGAATCAAAGCTAGATGAGTACTTGTTAAAATTTATCTGAGTCGAAAAGAAGGGCATCAGCTCTACCATGAGAACTCGTGGAAGGAGTCCAGCCTGTTTGCCGAGAGGGGTGGGCCAGGAAAGGGGCTCAGAGGAGCAGGGTGGGAAGGGGCTGAGGAACAGCATCAACACTCCTGGCTAGAGCCCAGGGAGTATTGAGATGGCCAGAGAGCTGGCAGGGGAGGGACAGTTCTTTTTTTTTTTTTTAATTGAGACAGAGTCTCACTTTGTCATCCTAGGTAGAGTGCTATGGTGTCATAGCTCATAGCAACCTCAAACTCTTGGGCTCCAGCAATTATCTTGCCACACCCTTCTTAATAGCTGGGACTACAGACACCTGCCTCAATGCCCAGGTATTTTGTTTGCTTGTTTGTTTTAGCAGGCCTGGGCCAGGTTTGAACCCACCAGCCCTGGAGCACGTGGCCGGCGCCCTAACCAATAAGCTACGGA
Source organism: Nycticebus coucang (assembly GCF_027406575.1). Lineage (NCBI taxonomy): Eukaryota > Metazoa > Chordata > Mammalia > Primates > Lorisidae > Nycticebus > Nycticebus coucang. Next base: position 135,036,132 of record NC_069783.1, read on the forward strand.
CGCCAGACCAGGAGGGAGGGTTCTTGAGGGCCCTTTGAAAACTCCCACTTACTTCTGAGGGAGGCATGAGGCATTTGAGTATGTGGAACTGAAAACGAACGTTGCAGCTTTCGAAACAGTGAAATAGATTGCCAGTGAGATTGTGGAGAACACCAAATCTTCACTCACAGCTGGGAGTGTTATCAGGGTCACCTTCCTAGGGATATTCCTCAGCACACACAGACACTGAGTGTGTATTCAGCCCATGGCCACCAAGTCCAGTCTTGCTCGGAGACCCAGCGGACTGTGTAGGAGAAAGTGCTTTCTGGTAACAGCCCAGGTGCTCAGCACAGGGACTGGGTAACTACAGTGCAAGGAGCTGACCAGCTGGAAGCAATAGCGTCCTATCACATTTGGTCTGACGATTAAGTTCACGAACTTGTCCTAGAAAATGTGTTAAACATACCTTGTTGCTGAATATTACTATGGTCACCAGACGGCCAACAGGGGCACTTGGAAGGTAACCATAGTGATATTTAGTAGTGAAGTATGCAGTGCTTTTTCTAGGATGAATTGGAAAACTGAATTCTCAGACCTCATATGACAGTTCTGAGGGCCATTCCAGGAAAAGGGCCATTCAAAATTGCTTTGAAGGGTGGTTTAGGCACTGACATCAGTACACAGCTTCCTGAGAGGGGGACCTACAAGTGACTGTAGTGATAGTCAACTATAAGGTATTGTAGCACTTTTTCTAGGACAAGTTCTTGAGCTTAATTGTTCGATTTCCTATGCATACATGAATAAAATTAAATGTAGAATTATTTTTGTTATGTGGGCCACTCTTACAGGAGTTAGTGTGCATGTAGAGAGAATGGAACACTTCTGCACTGCTGGTGGGAATGCAAACTAATCCGTCCCTTCTGGAAAGAAGTTTGGAGAACACTTAGGGAACTAAAAGTAGACCTGCCATTTGATCCTGCAATTCCTCTACTAAGTATATATCCAGATGACCAAAAATCACTTTACAACAAAGACATTTGCACAGGAATGTTTATTGCAGCCCGATTCATAATCACCAAGTCATGGAAGCAACCCATCGACTCATGAATGGATTAACAAATTGTATATGTACCCCATGGAATACTATGCAGCCATTAAAAAGATGGAGACTTTCCTTCTTTTATGTTTACATGGATGGAGCTGGAGCATATTCTTCTTAGTAAAGTATCTTAAGAATGGAAAAAAAAAACCCAGTGTACTCAATACTATTATGAAATCACTATATAATTCCCCACTTTCATATGAAAGATATAACACAATTATAGCCCAGAGAGAAGGCGAGAAAAGGAGGGCGAGGGGAGGGGACGGGGTGAATGGGTGGTGAGAGGGTAATTGGTGGGACCTCACCTACTATGCATATTGCAAGGGTACGTGTCAAATATATTAATAGTATATATGTCTATACACAACAAATAAGTGAGGTGAAGGCTATGTTAACAAGTTTGATGTAAACATTGCAAAGGGTATATAAAATCAGCACATTGTACCCCATAAATGCAGTAAGGTACACAGTTATGATCTAATAAAAAATGTATAATTACAAGTTTAGAATTTAAAATAACTAACAAAAATAAACTAGAATGAAGTCTGAAGGGGGAAAACAGTTATTTAAATTAAAAATGCAAACATGCTGTATGGCTCGTACCTGCCTGTTTGGGAGATAGAGCAGACAGATGATCTGAAATGGATGTAAAGATAGCAATAACAACGAAAAAGGCAAAGCCAAAATATGCCTTTAGATGGCTGACGATGAAAGTTAAGAAAATAAAGGTGATTCAACTCCATGCTTCTGGGTCCCCTGGAACACCGAGAGAGAAAACGCTGCACATTTTTGGAGCTACATAGTACAATCAGTGGTCTAATAAAAATACTGCACTCTCTGGCTGACACGTGGCCCTTTTTAGTGAATGGACAACCCTTCAACCAGGCGTCCTCAAACTTTTTAAACAGGGGGCCCATTCACTGTCCCTCAGACCGTTGGAGGGCCGGACTATAGTTTAAAAAAAACTATGAACAAATTCCTATGCACACTGCACATATCTTATTTTGAAATAAAAAACAAAATGGGAAGAAATACAATTCACACCGCTTCATGTGGCCCTCGGGCTGCAGTTTGAGGATGCCTGCCTTCAACCATCACCCCTGTGGTGTGTACAGCTCCCAGCTGTGCTGAGTCCCTCTGGTATCACAAGCAGCTTCAGAAAAGAGGGCCAGGGCACCCAGTGTTCCTCTCCCTGGAACGTCCCTGTGTCCGAGACGCAAGTAGGGTGTGGAATGTGATGGCAGTGAGGGGCAGTGGGGGACACTGCGGAGATGGTCCTGCTCGGCAGGGAAACCTCTCAGGGCCTGCGGGGGCGTTTAGCCTTCAGTGTGCTCACTGTGCTAGGTTTGGGCTGCAGCACTGACCCGCCGAGACTCAGCGGTCACCATGAACCAGGCCACCTCCACCCACGGGGTCAGCTCATCTCCTCTTTTTTCTTCTGCCGACCCGTGACCCCCCCCAGGGTGGGGAGGCCCAGAAATAGAGAGCAACGTCTTCTTTGAATGCAGTTACTCTTCTCCCCACACAGGATTTGGAAGATCATAGGAGACTTGGCAGAGCTTCAGGAAGCAGAGTGTGAGTCTGCACTGTGACCTGGGTTCCTCTCCTCCCGCCCTCCTCCTTCCCCGCACAGGTAGAGAGGACCTTACCTGGGACATCCACACCCAGCTCTGCTCCCTGTCCCCAACTCTCGGGCTCCGGGGGCGTGACCCTGACTCACAGTGTCCAGTAATGTACAGACTCAATGGAACCACTATACAGATATCAAAAACCATCACAGAAATAAAAAGTCCTACACTCTGCAAGCGCGTTATTCCATTTTGTGGCGTTTCTGTACGAGAAGCATCACGTCAGCATCTGCTTGTGGTGAGGGCTTCAGAGAGCTTCCAATCCAGGCCGAAGGTGAAGGGGGAGCAGGCGTGTCACAGGGTGGGAGAGTGACCAAGAGAAGGGACAGGTGGTGCCAGGCTCTTTAAACAACCCCCTTTCCCGTGAGCCAATAAAGTGAGAACGCACACTCATCCTTCCAGGGACGTGGCAAGCCGTTCATGTGGGATCTACCCCTGTGACCCAAAGCCTTCCCACCAGGCCCCACATTCAACACCGAAGATCAAATCTCAACATGAGGTTTGGAGGGGCCAAACAGCCAAACTGAAACAGTATGGAACCCAAACAGAACATAACTAGCCAAAGCGATTTTGAGCAATTCAACAGCAGAGGCGCCACACGACTTGGCTTCAATACGTACTACAACGATCTCGTAATCAAAACAGCCTGGCACTGGCACAAAACCAGACACACAGAGCAATGGATCATGACAAAATGTGGCAGGAATTCAGGCCCAGTGGAGGGAAAGTGGAGAGAAGGACTCGCCCGAACACTGGTGGTAGAAGAGGAAGAGGTTTCATTTCAGCCGGTGGACAGACCAGAATCCAAAATGGCCAAGCTCCCCATCAGCTCCGCCTCTGCCCTTTTATTGAACTCACAAGTAGACAAAGGAATTTCCATATTACCTCTCATTGGAGGCGTGAAATCCTGTGCAGGGTTTGCAGAAGCAGAAGCAAGCAGCACGCATTAATTTCAAGGACCCAGGAAGCTAAAGTTTTACAAATTCCGAAGAGCTGCGTTACCCTGGGGAGGACCTTGTAGGAGCGTTGCTGGGCTTCTGGGAGAGGACTTTGTTTTTTTCAAGTCGGAATATATTCTCCCCAGATATCCTCTCTCTACACTTTGAGGTCTTGTTATTTACATGCTGCTGCAGAGGCTGGTAATGTCTCACGTTTTAGAAGCTGTAAAAGAGCAGTTGTCACCTTTTACGTAACCTTCGTAACAGGAGCATACAAATGACATCCTCTTCCCCCTTCCTCAAGGCCAAAGTCCAATAAGGGTAAGTCCCACAATGGATGGCCGTGCATGGACCAGCCAGCTCCTGGTTTGTGGCCAGAGCAGGGCATGTTGATTTCTGCCGTGTCATCTTGCAGGGACTGGCTTTCCACTGTGATGGCATAACTTTCTTCAGTCTTCTGGGGTGAATCCGGGTAGGTATTCCTTCCACTTTGGTTGCGGTATGAGTGATCAGGATGACAGTGGAGGGTCCCTTCCACTTTGGTGTACGGGGAGGGGGCCAAGTTCCAGTCCTTGACCCAGACCTGGTCTTCTGAAGAGAAAAGATGAACAGGTGCAAAAAGGCTAACAGGGGCTTCTTCTATCACCCAGGTGGAAATCTTTTTCAGCTTTTCTCCGTTAGGCTTCTAATGGCCTGCGTAACTCAATTTCTCCCAACTTTCTAGGAGTTCCTGGCATGTTGTGGAGGATTGGAGGGGGCCTAGTGTACCTTATTTATATTCTGACCTCTTAGAAGGTGTACGCTCAATTTTGAATAGAACTAATGGCCCGTGCCTACTGAAGCTTCTTGACAGAGCTTGCTAATTCTTGTCTTAAAGAGTTCTATTTATGCATTCCAACTGTCTGAGCTCAGAGGCTGATATGCTGCATGGGGCTTTCATGTGCTATTCAAAATCCTGGCAGTCTTTTGCACCACTTCGGCCACAAAAAATAGCTGGCCTATTGTCTGATCTAATCTGAGGTGGCAATTCAAATCACAGAATAATTTTTCTAAGAGGCACTCTCACTACCTCCTGGGCTTTTGGGGTCCTGGTGGGGAAAGTCTAATCTCTGAGGACGTGCAGACTGACACTAGAAGATATCTTTTCTCTCTACACTGGGATATCACGGTAAAATTCATCCGCACATCTTTTGGGTGGTGGCTGTAGCTCAGTGGGTAGGGCACTGGTCACATGCACCCAGGCTGGCAGGTTTGAACCCGGCCCGGGCCAGCTAAAACAACAAAGACAACCGCAACAAAAAAAATAGCCAGGTGTTGTGGCGGGCGCCTGTGGTCCCAGCTACTTGGGAGGCTGAGGTGAGAGAATCGCTTAAGCCCAAGAGTTTGAGGTTGCTGTGAGCTGTGACGCTACCGCACTCTACAGAGGGCCGCATAGTGAGACTCTGTCTCAAAAAAAGAAAAAATCCATATGCACATCTTTGAAAGGGGTTGTCTCATAGGACTGGATCCTGGGCAGCAGGTTCATCCCCTGCTTTCCATTATGTTGACTGCGTATCACACAGCACTGGCTGATTCTTTCTCTCTCTCTCTTTTTTTTTGCAGTTTTTGGCCAGGGTTGGGTTTGAACCCGCCACCTCCGGCATATGGGCCTGGCACCCTACTCCTCTGAGCCACGGGCACCGCCCAGCACTGGCTGATTCTTTTAGCAAGGGTTGACAGAAGGGGAATGTACCTTTCCACGTAATTTCTCAGTCTTTTCCTGTCTTTAGTTGGTGGCCTCGTGCCTGGCGAGGATGACTGCTGGTCCCAGGACACGGGGTCCCCGACTCTTCTAATCTGGCAGGTTTTTTTCCCCATCTTTTCTCGGTTTCCCTAGTTCTTTTCTGTTTCATGGCAGTCTGGTATGGAAGGGCAGCAGCCCTCTTCGCCTCGGTGTCTGCCTTTGCATTTCTCTGTGATTTAGTGGTTCCTGCCTTTCGATACCCTGGGCAGTGGATAACTGCCACCTGCTTGGGCCTGTAGATAGCCTTCAGGAGCTGTAAAATTTCACTTAGATATTTTAGATTATTTTTTTTCCCCGCTGTGAAGAGGTCCTTTTCCCTATAGATGGCCCCATCTACATGGAGAGTAAGAAAAGCCAATTGTGAGTCTGTGTAGATGTTCACACTTTTCTTCTTTTGCAGTTTTTGGCCGGGGTCGGGTTTGAACCCACCACCTCTGATATATGGGGCCGGCACCCTACTCCTTGAGCCACAGGCACTGCCAACACTTTTCTTCTTGTTCAACTCTGGGGTTCGGGTCAGGGTTCTGATACGTTTTCCCCTGGACAAATCCTATCCCTTTTTTTTTAATCTCAAGGGAATTTATTTGTAAGGTTTTGATCAGTTCTCTTCCTATGTTAACGTAGTGTGATAACTTACCATGACAATTCAGCCTCTCCTGACTTAAGACATTTCAAAATTGCTAACATAGTCAGCCATATCTGTTGCTTGCCCTGTTCACGTCTATTTGCCTGATTTAATATTTCCCCTCTGGTTTGTAGAGTCCAATTCTTTGGAAACAGGGTCGCAACCGTTCTGATTGCTTCTTTGCTGAGAAGGGGCGTTGTGGGTAGTGGGTTCTGAAATCAGCTCTCTGTCATGGTAGGAGTGGATGTCTGGTTGTTGTTATAAACGGTGGTGATCAGCATTTGAATGTAGACAGCCTTTAAATGGGAAGAAATAAATTTTGTTATATAGTTGGAAATACAGGGTTTGAAAATTAAGAATAGGTTAACATCCGACACTTTTCTTTTGACCACTTTTTGGAAGACAAGAAATCAAGTTTTGGAACATAATTAAACAAAGGTATTTGTTAAGAATATGTCCAGTTACTGTGAGAGCCAGATAGAGCAATGGCAATTAAGTAATAAAAGTGGCTGCTGTTTTAAACAGTAAAGAGGACTCCTTTTTTTTTTTTTTTAAGTTTCAAATGAGTACCCGACCTTGGGCCTTCTGCTGAGTTCTGGTATCTTATCTCAAAGCCATTTGTAACATAGCAGCCAGTTTTTAGCAGGTCAAAAGATAGAAAAAAAAAAAAGAGTTTAATAAACTTTGCATTTTAACTTTATAGTGGTAGATTGATTCTTTGAGTTCCGAACTTTTGATGCATTTTTTTTCAATTACTTTAAACACGTGTACAAGGACAGAATTTTAAGAGGCTTCAAACCTAAGTCTTAAAAACTGGGACAGAGGGCGGTGCCTGTGGCTCCGAGGAGGAGGGCGCTGGCCCCAGGTGCTAGAGGTGGTGGGTTCAAACCCAGCCCTTGGCCAAAAACTTCAAAAAAAAAACCAAACTGGGACAGAAAACTTTGTTGTTTTAACTAGAGTCCGGGGTGTAGGAGACTTCAGCCTGGCCTCCTAGGATACACAGGGGGCAGGGATGGGACATGTGGCAAGTGCTCAAAGTGGTTATGGGACTTGATTTCTGGTAGGTTCACTGATGGCCTGTGGGACTGCCAGGGATGGAGCTGACTAACCTCACAAGGATGGTGGAAGGGAGAAAGCTAAGGAGGCCCTGGGTGGGGCAGGCTGAGGACTTGGCTACCAAGGAGGCTACATGGAGCCACTTCTTCCCGCCCTGGCTGACAACCTGAAAGCCTGACTCCCATTTCCTGGCCAACTGCAGCCAACATGGCCCCAAGGCAGGGCTCAAGGTAGCAGCTGTGGTCCTGTGTTCCAGCCTATGGAAACCCAACTGTACTTTCCCATGTGAGGTTCTTCTTCTTGTTCTTCTTCTTTTTTTTTTAAATTAACTCATAGCTGTGTACATTAATGTGATCATGGGGCACCATACACTGGTTTTATAGGCCATTTGACACATTGTCATCACATTGGTTAACATAGCCTTCCTGGCATTTTCTTAGTTATTGTGTTAAGACATTTACATTCTACATTTACAAGTTTCACATGTACCCTTGTCAGATGCACCGTAGGTTGTGCTTCTTTTTCTTCTTCTTCTTCTTTTTTTTTTGAGACAGAGCTCATGGCCTTACAGCTCACAGCAACTTCCAACTCTTGGGCTTAAGCGATTCTCTTGCCTCAGCCTCCTGAGTAGCTGGGACTACGGGTACCTACCACAATGCCCGGCTATTTTTTGGTTGTAGTTGTTTGGCAGGCCCCGGACTAGATTCGAACCCGCCAGCTCCGGTGTATGTGGCTGGTGCCCTAGTTGCTGAGCTACAGGTGCTGAGCCCCACATATGCTTCTGAACAAATGTCTTGGGGTGTGGCTGGGGGCAGCCTGATAACATAGCCCAGAGGGTCAGAAAGGAGAAAGGGGGAAGTTGGTGTCTTGGTTCCGCATCCCTTCCTGTCTGAACCTGGTCTAGCTGGGTGGTCACCCCCAAAGACCACAGAATACAAAATCAATGTTAAAAAAAAAAAATCAGTGACAGTTCTATATTTCAATAGCTAACTGTCTGAGAAAAACATGAGGAAACAAATTAATTTACCCTCGCCATAAAATGCTCCCAAATTTCTAGAGATAATTTTAACCAAGAAACCAAAACATATGTACAATGAAAACTGTAAAGTTTTGATGGAATGTATGGAAGAACACAGAAGGGAACACAAATATTTATGACTCTGACAATTAAGTTTGTGAACTTTCCACTGTGGACTTATTGTCAAAACAACTCAGCGAAGTTTCATAACCTGGGTATATCAGTCTCACGGCTATGCTCCTGTCAATGTGTGGCAGTGTCATGTTGAGTGGGGTTCATTGTTGTTGATGCATACACCCCCTGGAACACTGATGCTAACTGAGGGGCACATATGTGCCCAGAGGGAAGGAAAAGGCATTGAATGATGGGTTACTGCTGAGGCATAGAAATGAATAAATGCTGGTCATGTCCAGCAACATGGATGAACCCTGAGGACATTATGTGAAGTGTAAAAAAGCCAGGCAGAGAAAATACAAACACCACATGATCTCACTCTTGTGGAATCTACAAAACTTCATCTCATAGAAACATAAAAGACAATACGGGGTATCCAAGGCTACAGAGGGGCAACAGGGGATGTGGAAAGATGGCTCATGAGTGCAAAGGTACCAAGGAGATAGGATGAATAAATTCCGGGGATCTACAGCACAATAGGGTGATGACAGTCCATAATACTGTACTGTATTTTCCCAAAAGCTAGCAGGGAGGATTTTGAATTTTCATACCACAAAGATATAATATGTGCATGGGGGAATAGATACATTAAATATCCCAATTTGATCATTACACAATGTATACATGCAACAAAACGTTCCACTGTTACCTCCTACATCCATACATTTATTATGTGTCCAAACCTCTGTCAATAGGAATAGATATACAAACAATGCAAAATTCATGTGGAGCCACAAACAGTCTTGAATATACAAAGCAAACTGAGAAATAAAGGAAACTCGGAAGTATCACACTTGATAATTCAAATTCCACTGCAATGCAACAGAAATCCAAACAATATGGTAATTTTCACAACCAGAAACAGACCAGTGGGCAGATAAAGGGAACCAAAAGTAAACACAAATATAAACACACCCTACTGGAGACTATCATAAATGAAAACTTCCCAAGTTTTACTGCAGATCCTGACACACTCCTTTAAGATGGATATTGAACCCCCAGGTCATCTCAACACTAACAGAGCCTCTCCAAGACACATTGTAATGAACCTGTCCAAAGTCAAGATGAAGGAGAAAACTCTGCAAGCAGCTAGGAGTAAGTGCCAATTGACCTACAGGGGCAGAGCCATTAGGATGAGAGCAGACTTTTCAACTGAAGCTTTCCAAGCTGGAAGAGCATGGTCATCCACCTTCAATATCCTTAAACAAAATAATTTTCATCCCAGAATCTTGTATCCTGCTAAACTTAGTTTTAAAATAGATGGATAAATCAAATCATTTACGGATATACAAGCACTGAGGAAATTCACCACAACAAGACTTATTCTCAACACTGACCACCACAATGGACCACCACTAAAGTAAACACAAAGAAGCCAAAGGCCAGAGCTTAGCTCCCTCAATGGCACAAAGGATAAAACTACACAACAGACTATCTCATAATAAGATCAATAGAATTCCACCACACTTATTGATACTCTCAATAAATTTCAATGGATTGAATTCCCCACTGAAGAGGCACAGTCTGGCTGATTGGATAAAAAAACACAAGACATCCATAGGCTGCCTTCAGGAGACACACCTAGCCCTGAAGGACAAATCAAGACTCAGGGTTAAGGGATGGAAAACAGTGTTTCAAGCAAATAGAAATCAGAAGAAAGGAGGAGTTGCAACCTTATTCTTAGATGAAAGTGGATTCAAAGCAACTAAAGTTAAGAAAGACACAGATGGACACTTCATACTGGTCAAAAGAACAATACAACTAGAAGATATCTCAATTTCAAACATTTATGCACCTAACTTAAATGCTCCCAGATTTACGAAACAGATCTCGAGGGGTATGTGCAATATAATATCCCATAACACAATAATAGTCAGGGACTTCAACACCCCTCTTGCAGAACTGGACAGATCCTCTAAGCAGAAACTGAACAAGGATAAAAAGGACTTAAATGTGACCCCAGGATAAATGAGATTAATAGATATATACAGAACACACCATCCCAAAGCAAAATAATATACTTTTTCCCTCATCAGTTTATGGCACATACTCCAAAATAGATCACATCCTAGGATAAAAATCAAACTGCAGCAAAATTAAAGGAATAGAAATTATACCATGTCTCTTCTCAGACCACAAGGCTACAAAAGTGAAGCTCAACTCCAACAAAATTGTTCATTTCCTGGAAATGAAACAACCTTATGCTGAATGATAGTTGGGTTCAGGAAGAAATAAAAGAGAAAACTGTTAATTTTCTCAAACATAACAACAATGAAGGTACAAGTTACCCAAACCTATGGGATACAGCAAAAGCAGTCCTGAGAGGTAAATTTATTGCACTAAACCCCTACCTGCAAAAAAACAGAAAATGAGCACATCAGCACACTCACAAACCACCTATGGAATTATAAAAGAAGAATAATCTAAGCCTAAACCCAGCAGAAGAAAAGAAATAGCCAAAATTAAATCAGAGATTAATAAAATTAAAAACTCATTCAGGAAATTAATGAAACAAAAAGTAGTTTTTTGAAAAAGTAAATGAAATCGATAAACCTTTGGCCAGACTAACTAGAAATAGAAAAGTAAAATCTCTAGTAACCTCAATCAGAAATGATAAAGGGGAAATTACAACTGATGCCTCAGAGATACAAGAGATTATCTCCGAATACTACAAGAAACTCTATGCCCAGAAATTTGACAATGTGAAGGACATGGATCAATACTTGGAATCACACCCTCTCCCTAGACTTAATCAAGAAGAAATAAATCTTCTGAACAGACCAATTTCAAGCACTGAGATCAAAGAAACAAAAAAAATGTCCTGGTCCAGATGGCTTCACACCAGAATTCTATCAAACCTTCAAAGAAGATCTTATACCCATAATGCAGAAATTATTCTAAAAAATGGAAGAGGAAGGAATCTCTCCCAACACATTGTATGAAGCAAACATCACCCTGATACCAAAACCAAGAAAAGACCCAAGTAAAAAGGAGAACTTCAGACCAGTTTCACTCATGAATATAGATGCAAAAATTCTCAATAAAATCTGAGCCAAAAGATTATAGTTTATCATTAAAAAGTCATACATCATGATCAAGTAGGTTTCATCCCAGGGATGCAAGACTGGTTTAACATACACAAGTCCATAAACGTTATCCACCATATCAACAGAAGCAAAAACAAAGATCATATGATCCTCTCAATAGATGCAGAAAAGCATTTGATAAAATTCAACATCCTTTCCTAATTAGAACTCTGAAGACTATAGGCATTGTTGGCACATTTCCTTAACTGATTGAAGCCATCTATGACAAACCCACAGCTAATATTTTACTGAATGGAGGAAAACTGAAAGCTTTTCCACTCAGGACTGGAACAAGACAAGGTTGCCCTCTATTGCCACTACTGTTCAACATAGTACTGGAATACAATCAGGCAAGAAAAGGTAATAAAGGGAATCCAAATCAGAGCAGAGGAAGGTAAAGTCTCCCTCTTTGCTGACGACATGATCTTATACTTAGAGAACCCCAAAGACTCAACCATAAGACTCCTAGAAGTGATCAAAGAATACAGTAATGTCTAAGGATATAAAATCAATATCCACAAGTCAGTAGCCTTTGTATACACCAATAACAGACTAGATGAGAAGCTAATGAAGGACACAATTCCCTTTTCAGTAGCTTCAAAGAAAATGAAATACCTAGGAATATACCTAACAAAAGAGGTGAAGGACCTCTATAAAGAAACCCTAAGGAAAGAAATAGCAGAAGATATTAACAAATGGAAGATCATACCATGCTCATGGCTGGGAAGAATCAACATTGTTAAAATGTCTATACTTCCCAAAGCAATCTACAGATTCAATGCAATCCCCATTAAAATACCAACATCCTACTTTCAAGATTTGGAAAAAATAATTCTTTACTTTGAATGGAATGAGAAAAAACCTGTACAGCTAGAGCAATTCTTAGCAGTAAAAGTCAGGCTGTGGGCATTAACATACCAGACTTGAGGTTATACTACAAGGCCATAGTGATCAAATCAGCATGGTATTGGCACAAAAATAGAGACATAGACATCTGGAATCAAATAGGAAACCATGAGATGAAACTATAATCTTATAGCCACCTGATCTTTGATAAACCAAACAAGAACATTCACTAGGAAGAGAGAATCTCTATTCAATAAACAGTGCTGGGAGAACTGGATAGCCATGTGTAAAAGACTGAAACTGGACCTGCACCTTTCTCCACTCACAAAAATTGATTCAAGATGTATAAAAAATCTAAATCTAAAAAAAAAAAAAATCTAAATCTAAGGCACGAATCAATAAAAATCCTTGAAGAAAGTGTAGGGAAAACACTTGAAGCTATTGGCCTGGGGGAAAGACTTTATGAAGAAGACTAGAGTGGCAATTTCACAATAAAAATAAACAAATGGGACTTAATTAAACTGAATAGCTTCTGTACAGCTAAGGAGACAACAACCAAAGCAAATAGACAACCATCAGAATGGGAAAAGCTATTTGCATATTATGAATTGGACAAAAGCTTGATAACTAGGATCTATAGAGAACTCAAATTAAGCAACAACAAGTCAAGAATTCCTTATACCAATGGGCAGGTGAGATGAATAGAACCTTCTTTAAAGAAGACAGACGGAGGCTAACAAGGCTAACGAGCATGTGAAAAAAATGCTCATCATCCCTAATTATAGGGGAAATGCAAATCAAAACCACCCTGAGATATCACCTAACCCCAGTGAGAATGGCCCACATCACAAAGACTGAAAGCTGCAGATGCTGGTGTGGTTTTGGAGAGAAGGGAACACTTTTACACTGCTGGTGGGACTGCAAACTAATACAACCCTTTTGGAAGGACGTATGGAGAATCCTCAAAGAACTCAAACTGGACCTCCCATTTGGTGCTGCAATCCCATTACTGGGCATCAAACAAGAAGAAAAAAAAAAAACTTTTTTTTTTTTTTTGAGACAGAGTCTCTCTACATCACCCTTAGTAGAGTGCCATGTTGTCACAGCTCACAGCAACCTCAAACTCTTGGGCTTAAGCAATTCTCTTGCCTCAGCCTCCCAAGTAGCTGGGACTACAGGTGCCCACCACAATGCCTGGCTATTTTTAGAGATGAGGTCTCTCTGTGGCTCAGGCTGGTCTCGAACCTGTGAGCTCAGGCAATCCACCCACCTCGGCCTCCCAAGTGCTGGGATTACAGGTGTGTGAACCACCATGCCGGCCCTAAAAAAAATAATTTTATCATAAGGACATTTGCAATAGACAGTTTATTAGAGGTCAATTTACAATCGCTAAACTGTGGAAACCATCTAAATGCTCATCAATCCAGGAATTCATTAATAAGGTGTGGTATATGTACACCATGGAATACTACACAGACACTAAAAAGGATGGTGATTTTATATCTTTTGTATTAATTTGGATGGAGTTGAAATACATTCTTCTTAGTAAAGCATCACAAGAATGGAGAAGCAAGAATCCAATGTACTTAATTCTGATATGAAGACAACTGATGCTTGTACATGGTGGGAGGGGTAAGGGAGGAAGGGAAAGAGGGACAGAGGGAGGGGGATGTGGGGCCACCGTGTGTGACACATCTCTTAGGGGTGGGACACTATTAAAAAAGGGACTTCACCCAGCAAATGCAAGCAAATGTAACCTGGCTCATTGTACCCTCAATGATTCCCCAACAATAAAAATAGAAAAAAATAATTAAAATTAAAAAAATTACGAATATGATTACATAAAATGCCCCAAAAGGATATCTTAGTTATTGTTCGAGAAATTTATGAGGGAAAGATAAGAAAAGTAGAAAATTCTCTACAAAAAGAAAGAAAACAGAGAAGAAATAGCAAAGAAAGAAAGAAAGGGGTAGGAAAGCCATAACAAAAATGGAACCCTTGATCTTAAAGAAATTAAAGATGAAAAAATAAAAATACAAAATAAAAATAATAAACATGTTAAAAAAAATTGCAATAATATGCCTGGACACTAGTTGGGGCTTCAAGAAGATAGGAAAAAAAGATATATTTTACGGACACTAGATGGCGCTCCAGGGTTAGGAGCCACAAAAGACGCACCTGGATTCTGTTGTATAAAATGGGGGCTGGGGGCAGCACCTGTGGCTCAAAGGACTAGGGTGCTGGCCCCATACACCGGAGCTGGCGAGTTCAAACCCAGCCTCGGCCCAAAACTGCAAAAATAAATAAATACATAAATAAATAAAAATAAAATGTGGGCTGGACGCTGAGAAGAACTGGTCCCATCTTCCTGATTGATTTGCCCTCAATCAGGCCTCGGTTGCTAAGCTAATGCTCTATGCCATAGGACTGGAAGCCTGAAGCTCTTGCCAGACACACCTAGCCCCTCCAAACAGTGCCCATTGGCCACAAAGGGGCTTTCCCATGGGTACAGGAGCCTCCCAACTCACCCCAAGTCTGGCTGCCTGAGCTCAGCAGGTGAGCCAGAGCAGGGCACGTGGTGGGACCCTGCACTGTGCCCCTCCCCCAGTGGTGGCTCCCTGCTGGCATCTGAGCTGATGGGAGTTCCACCCCATCCAGTGGTTCAGTCCTCACCCCCCAGGCACCCATCAAGTCCACTCACTTGCTCAAGCCCTCCCAAGTCAGCTCTGTGAGCACCCAAGTAAAAAACAACTTCAGGAGAGGCCTGCCCTGCCTCTAGCCCTCGGCCATGACACTCACACAGGCACTTGCCTTCTGTGTCAGTCTTCCACTGCTTCCAACCTCTTCCTTGGCTCCTGGCGTCCCCTGCTGTCTCACTGTGTCCCCAGAGGTGACTGGAGTCCTCTCTCCCTGATTTCACTGTGTCTCTAGTCCCCCATCCTGTTCTGTCTCTGTTGAGATGGGTAGTTCTCATTGTGGTCACTGTGGCCCTGGTCAAGGTCACCTGACAGGCAAGTCTGGTGCCATGATCCTGGGGGTATGGGATGAGAGTGACCACTAGGAGCAGGTGGTGATGGGGCCCAGCGGGGACACAGGGTTCTTTTTTAGGAGAATATGGATCACAGGGCACAGAGCTGGTCAGATTCCTGGGGCAGCCAGACTCCAGGGTTCCTGAGAGGAGGATGTCAGGTGTGTGGGTGAAGGGTAACAAGTGGGGGACCAAGGATCAGGAGGGAGAATCTGAGGTTCAGCCTTGTGGAAGCTCAGACTCTGGTCTGACCCCTCCTCTGGGTTAGACACACTTTATCCGCAACTCCCTCAAATAGGGTCCCATCCAGCCCTGCCCTGTGGGCCCTTGATCTTCCCTGTGGCCTCCGCTGGGGCCTGTGCCTTCCCCACCACAGGCACTGAGAGCTTGTGATCCATGTAACTCCAGCGTGTACGTCCTCTTTCCATTTGAAAGGAGGATTCCTGCACCCCTTCTTCTGATATTTCTGGTGCTCAGGGAACAGTTGTTCCTCTGCGGGTCCCCGAGGAGGTGGAATCGGTCCCCGGGCTCCTCCTGCACTTTTTCATCTGGGTTATTTGTGGCCACTGACATGCACCGGTGCATACTGGCTCCTTCCCGGAACAGGGCTAGAGTCAGGCCTGCAGCTGTGACGGTACGAGGCCCTGCAGGGGACATGGACTCAAAGGTCCTTTTGCACCGTCACTGACTCCAGAACTTCCAGCCTGTATATGGGATCCTGGGCCAGGGCCTCTATGAGGAAACCAATGTCAGCTAAGCCTCAGTCCCACCAGCACTTCTCTGTCTGCTCATAGCAGGGGTAGCGGCGGCTGCATCTCAGAGGCAGAGGGTTCCTTAGCTGCGTGGGCGAGCAAAACAGGGGCAGGAGGAGGGGGGAGGACAGGAGAGGGAGGGCTGCAGGACCCTCGGGGAGCTGGGCAGGGCGTGGAACCTCTGCAGTTCACAGAAGAGGAATCTCAGACCCACAAGTGGCTGGAGCTCATCCCATACTGAGAGTGCCTGGACACCTCATATCCCAGAAACCCTGGAAACCTGTGTGGAGAGAAGCAGAGAAGGGACAGAGTCTGTCCTGCTCCTATCTCGGGGCTTCCCTGGGCACCAGAGCTGGGCCTGACGCCTGGGTGCTCCTGCCAGACCCACCCCTCTCTTGTAAGTGTCCAGCTGCCTGGGCTGAGGTGGCTTTGGTGCCTCACCATTTGCCCCAGGAAGTGGTCCCTTGCCAGCCTGACCTGAGAGAGGGTCACAGGATCCAAGATTCTCCATTGAGGGCGATTCTTCTCCTCATGGACATTTGTTACTCTGTGGACACATCGTCACAACCAGGCGGGGTAGGGTGATGCTGCTGGTCCGCAGGAGTAGAAGCCTCAGGAGCCAAGGGCATCCTGCCATGCACGGGACAGCCCCAACAGCAAAGGGTCAACAATGCCAAGGCCAGAGTGGGGTGAGGATGTGGGGTGCGGGTCAGGGCTGGCGAGTGGAGGTGAAGCACACAGGAGCGGGGGGTGGGGGTGTTTCCTAGGTGCAGTCCTGGGAGAAGCTCAGGATGCTACTCCCCCGAGCCCCTAATACGTTGCTCCCTCCTTCTCCTAGGACTCTGGTCCCATCAAGTTCTGCCCTGCAGCCTCCATGACCCTCCCTTGTGACCTCTTTTGGAGCCTGTTGCTTACCTGTTACACACACAGTTTGTTATCTAACGTAGCTCCATTGCATGGGTCTTTTCCCGCCTGAAAGGACCACTTTCCTTCTCTGCCACACACTGGAAAAGTAAGAGCTGTCTTGGGCCACACAGTAAAAACATAAACACTAATGAGAAAGCTGGTTAGCAAAAACAAAACAAGGCCTGAGCATGCTTTCTGTGATATCGGACACTACGGAGGAGCGAGACTGTAATAAAATCTGTGTGTGGCTCTACAGTAACCCCTGGTGCCTCCTCTGGGCATCCCTTTTGGTGCTCATGAGTTCCCCAGAGACCACACTGCCAAACAAGCCAAATTTACAGCAGAATCCTTTTACTGAAGAGCCAGCTGGCGACTGCCTCAGTGTCCCAGTTTCTGAGAGCAGCCCCGAGTGCTTAAAGAGTCAGGTGTTTAGGGCTTGGTCTGCATCCTGGTTGGGAATGCAGCAAGTAGGCATTGCACAGAAGCAGAATTTTGCAGTTAGCCAGCCATACGTCATACATCTTTGTTTTAGTATCTCCCCAAGCATCTTAGTTCCAGTCCTTTTCCTCCATACATCTTTGTCTCAGCATTCTCTCCACCTGGTATTGTCTAAAGGTTAGTCGGTTTGTTTCCCAGGCCCAGGAGTTAGTCAAGCAAGAAGTTAGTGAGCACTTTCCCATCTGTCTTGGGAGTGAACCAGACTTACTCCATTTTGTTGAGGGCGTGCAGCCCAGGGATTTGTCAGGAGTTAACTGCTATTTTTCTACTTTAGCCTAGACCTAACACCCTGAGGCTCAGAGGGCGGTCATTGGTCTGTGCGTCCCCAGCGAGGTGGAATCAGGCCTAAGTCTGCTCTTGAACTTGTCTGTTTGGGTTGTCTGCAGCCACTGAGTCATGATCCTGGGGGTATGGGATCCAATAGTCACAACCTGGGACAGTCAGTTCAGCCACCCAGGTACACACAGGCCCTCTTGCCCTGTCACCACCCTCTGCACTCTCAGGGCGAAATCCCACCATGTCTTCCTCATCCCCCACAGCAAGGGCGGCAGCAGCGTGTCTGGGGCTGCAGGGCAGGCCTGCGGGAAGAGAGTGTTCCTCAGAATTTCTCTCAGTAAGCTTCCCTGCTCCCAGTCACATATTTGCAGCAGGAAGGAAGGGTCTGTGCCCCAGCCTCAATCACAGCCCACCCCCCTGGGCAGGCGGCCCACCCCAGAGCCTGTCCTATAATACACTCTGCGCAGAGCGTCTCCAGGGAGCTTGCTGAATTCCCAGCAAGTGCTGAGCCTGGCAGGTGAGCTCCTTTCCATCTGAAGCCTCTGCGTGGGGCGGCTCCAGGACCCTGGGTGCGGAGAGCAGGGAGGGACTCAGGGCTTTCCCCCTTAAGGACCAGCTCGGTGAGGGAGAAAACTTGTCAGCCATACAGACCTGGCACAGGGCTGGCCTATTTGGACAGGCAATAATGTTCCTGTGTGAAACTGTCATTTACCAGAGAGGCCCCAAGTGGGATGAGGGCGTGATGAGGTCTCCCAGGGGACACCACCCATGACGGACCAGAATGGAAAGGGGATTTGGCATCCTCAGTCCTAACAGGCCCGTGGTGTGGGAAGACATGTCATTGTGGGTGGGGCTCCCTCCTGACTCTTCATGTCACTTGTCACCAAGTCGAGGATAGCAGTTACTTTAAAAATATATGTCTCCACAAATACCTGCATAACATAAGAACAAGTTTAAATGTCTTTCTGTCCCCACACAGGTCCCGGGGCTCCTGAGGTCCTATCTTCTTCCTCTTACTGAGCACACAATTTCGCCCTTGTGGCGGAGTGGCCTCTGCCACTGACTGCAGACACGCACTTTCACATTGTCATCTGCTTCCGTACTTGTCACCTACTCTTCCAAAACAGAAAACCAAACACTCTTCACAGCACCTCAGACAGATTTTCTGTAATATCTCCTAGGACAGCAGCAGTAACAACCTATACACAAAAACTGCGAATCCATACAGACCTTTTCTCTCAATTACCAAGAGATCCCATCACCCCCTAGCTATGTGGAGTCCCCCCTACCCTCCTTCGGGTGCATGTGGTCCGCTGACTTTCCATTCTTCCTCTGTGACTCTCAACCAATAAGGGCTCCAATTATTTTGCCCTGACGCCCCTAGCCCAGCCCACCCTTCCCTGCCTCCCCAGGGTCTCTCTGCTCTCACAGTGTCTCTCTTGGTGAAATCTGTGCCAGGGTTCTTCTCTACTTTACCTGAATGGCGGGGCCTCCTTGCACTGGAGGACGCACAGCCTCTCCGTGCAGTTTCTTCTGGAGAAGGCAGAGCCCTCACCTCTCTTCCCACCAAGTCCAATTCGTTCTCCTTGTAATCAGAATGTCTTCACCAGAGCAGTGGCCCTTGGCCCAGATGCACAGATTGGAGGTTTATATTTGCTGAATAGAGACAGCTGGAACTGTGAGGGGTGTGGGGCAGGGAGGCTGGAAGCCTTGAGCACCAGCCCCTGCCCAGGGCTGCAGTGTCCCCTGCGTCCACCAGCGCTGTGGTTCTAGCACCTGCTCAGGCTGCCCAGTGCCTGGGCTGTCTCCCATTATCCCCCTCTGCCCCGCCAGGCACATACACTTACAGATGTCCTCCCAGAAATTACAACCAGCCAGTGGGGCTGCACACAGGCCCAGGGAGGGTTGGGCTGGGCAGGGGAAGAGCAGCACATTTGCATGCAGGGCCCCTCTCTCTCCTCTGATGCTGGAGGGGGATACCAGAGACCTGCAGCATTTCTTCAGAATTTATTCCGTGTTTGAAAAACAATAGGAATATGTGGATCAGATTTAAAGACTAAATTCAGACACCTTTGCTTCAGAAATAAGCATTTCTCATGGGATATTTCTGACTAAGAGCAAAAGGAAGAAAACTTTTTGGTATATTAGTACACTTAATTTATTAGCTTTCATTTTAGTACAAGACACATATTATGTAACAGTCTTCAAAAATATTAAAAATATAAATTTTTAAAGAAAGATCCTTCCAGGGCGGCGCCTGTGGCTCAGCGGGTAGGGTGCCGGCCCCATATGCTGAGGGTGGCGGGTTCAAACCCAGCCCCGGCCAAACTGCAACAAAAAAAATAGCTGGGCGTTGTGGCGGGCACCTGTGGTCCCAGCTACTTGGGAGGCTGAGGCAAGAGAATCGCCTAAGCCCAGGAGTTGGAGGTTGCTGTGAGCTGTGTGACACCATGGCACTCTACCGAGGGCGATAAGGTGAGACTCTGTCTCTACAAAAAAAAAAAAAAAAAGAAAGATCCTTCCTCCTTAATATTACATTTAAATTAGTCTCTCTGGCAATATATGTCAAACTTCTAACCCATGGTACTTCCCAAGGTGACCTTATTTATAAGACAATGTCTTTGCAGATGAAATTACTTCAGCTGAGATCATCCATTAGTAGGGTGACCTCCTGGTGAGATGGGCCTGGTTTCCTAATAAGGTGGTCATGAGAAGACAGGGGATACAGAGAGAATGTCAGGTGCTGGTGGAGGCAGAGAAGAGACTCGTGCAGCTGCAAGCCAAGGGCAGGAGAGAATCCAGGGGGAGAGAGAAACCTGCTTCAAGAGCAGCCTGGGAAGTGGGCTCATGGCTGAACAGTGTCCTGTTCTCAGCTAATGTGCATCTTATTTCTTGTACAGTTTGTAAAGGAGATGCCCCTCCCCTTAATGTGGGGTGAGCTGTGTGTCTTGTCCCCACTGAAGAGACTCAAAGGATAAAGACTGAGAAGAGGTAGTAGCTGCCCTGGGGAGGGGCCTCTCTCTGCCCTTGGGCAGGGAGTGGACAGTGGTCAGGGCCCCAGTGGGGGCAGGAGCCTCTGTCAGGACCCCCTGGGCATCTGGTCCCAGACACGCTGGACCTGGACGTGGTCAGCAGGGGGCTCTGTGGGGCTCAGCTGGGAGCATAGATACCTGGCCCTAGATTCTGCTCAGGGCTGTCTGGGACCAGCAGCAGAGTGTACTCTGGGCCCTTGGGGAGTCTCAGAAAAGCCCAGCCCGACCTCCCTCTCATAAGTGACACCCAGCCACTGTGGCTCACACAGGCCCAGGTGGGGTTGGGCTGGGCAGGGTGAGAGCAGCACATTTGCATGCAGGGCCCCTCTGTCTCCTCTGGGGCTGGAGGGGGGATAAGAGAGACCTGCAGAGTGTCGGCCTCAGCAGAGCTCTGGGTGTCTGCACCATGGCCTGGACTCCACTCCTCATCACCCTCCTCCTTCACTGCACAGGTCAGGACAGATCTAAACATCCACCCCCAGCCCACTTCCCACACTCATGCCTGGACTTTCCTTCCCTCTCGTCCTTCCTCCAGGCCATAATGGGTGTCTGTGTTTCCAGGGTCCCTCTCCCAGCTTGTACTGACTCAGCCGCCCTCTGCATCTGCCTCCCTGGGAGCCTCGGTCAAGCTCACCTGCACCCTGAGCAGTGGATACAGTGGCTACACCATTGCATGGCACCAGCAGCAGCCAGGGAAGGCCCCTCGGTACTTGATGTATGTTAGCAGTGATGGGTCCAGCAACAATGGGGACGGGATCCCTGATCGCTTTTCAGGCTCCGGCTCTGGACTTCACCGCTACTTAACCATCTCCAACCTCCAGTCTGAGGACGAGGCTGATTATTACTGTGAGAGTGGTTACACAGTGACACAGGCAGATAAGGAAGTGGGACAAAAACCTCAGCCTGCTCAGGGTCTTGTTCTATGTTAATTTTCAGATTTTAAAATAAGTTCCATGTAGTCAAACAGTACTTGGGAGCTCCTCTCATTTAAAACATTTCTTCTCTCACTTTTCCATTCACTGTTCCTGTAGTCATAGGAAAACTAAAAGAAAAATGAAAAAAGAAATCTGGTAACACTAAATCATTAACTATTAATTCAAATGGGCTAGAACCAGTGTCCGTGGGGCTGGCTTTTTTCACTTGAAACGTGGAAAATGAACCTCTCCACTTTCACATTTTTGTCAGTACCCAGGGACCATCTCAGCAGGTGGACAGTCCTGCAGCATGGACTGTGCCCTTCCAGTTGTCACTGCAGAGACCTCCCCTTCTGTCCCAGTCACCTGTGCTCAGGACTGCCTGAGGCTCCCTACATCCTAGGAATGAGGCAGTGGGATGTGAAATGCAGCTGAGGACACAGGTCAGGGAGGAATTCCAGGAACAGAGCTGGCCTGGCTCACTGATGTGTTCCTGCAGCTGTGTCTGTCACCTTAGGATAGAGGGTGGCTGTGGGACAGGTATGGGCCTGAGGCAGCAAACTTCCTTGTAGGAGGAGAGAGGGGAGGGGGAGGCTCCTCCTCAGCTGGGAAATACTGAGCCTGCTCCAGGGGAGTTGGGGGATGTCGGTCCCATGAATGTGACTTTCCTATGTCCCATCCCACTCAGGAACATGGGGACCCCATGGGTGGCTTCCCTGATCCCACAACACTGAATTCTTTCCACCCCTCTCCTGCCTCATTTGGACTTTTCAACAGTCCAGGATGTGATGTAAGGTTTGTGGAACATCGGGGACCAGAAGTGCCCCAATGTGAGGCTCATGTCACTCTCCCTGTGGAGCTCATGATGTGCACGGATAATTGGGGGTGACTGTGGGGCCTGGGGGTGACCATGGGGCCTGGTTACCAAGAGTCCCAGACAGAAAGCCTGAGTCTGTGACCAGGCACCAGTCTTGGGGTTCATCTGGACTCTTCTTTGTCACCATGACCTCTTTGACACCTTTGCCTGTAGGAACAGCATCAGGCTGACCACTGCTGTGGCTGAATACAACCCAATGCCACAAAGAGTTCCTATCCCTGGGGGAATGAGACCAGGGTCTACCCTTCATGTTCACCATCAAATCCATCCCTCACCTGTCCCCACCTTTGGCTTCTTCTGTCACTTGTGCTCCCAGAAGGTCTGATGTTCTCAACTTGCCTCATCTTCATGGGGTCAATGAGAATCACACCTCCTCTCACTGGATTCCCAGTGAAAATGGGACATTTGTCTCTAGAGGCTAGAAGAGCCTCCCACATATGTGTGGGTATATCACTGGGTATAAAAATGCAGCTTGTGACATGGGGGGAGGAGCCAAGATGACCCAATGGGGTCAGCTTTCAACAGAAGCTCCTGTCCAGAGGGAGAAATAATGGCCAGAACTAACCTAATAAAGCTGAAGGTTGGGAACTGTGCTGAGAGAGAAGAGTGACAAGTTCATGTCATTCCTGCTGAGGCAAGCTGGGACTCCAAGGAAATAAATATCAGGTACAAAACCCATCCCAAAGAGGATGAGAGTCCACCTCTTCCCCCCATGGAGCCCGGCTGGTTGCGGGCTCTATAAAAGCCAGCCCTGAACAGAAGTCTTCTTGTTTCACCCCACGGGAGAGAGGGGCTGAAGGCTGGAACTCCTTCTCCAGGGAGATCCCACTGCAAGTTGGAGCAGTTTCTTGCCCAGAACAAAAGTTGAACAAATAGTTTCCCTGCCTTCCTAAAGTCCCAGTCCACCCTTTCTCCCTCTCCTGTCAGTCTGGAGGCCTACCTCCTGCCCAGACCAAAGTATCTGGCTGTTTCTAGCTAGAGCTGGGGATCTCATGGGCTGTGGCACAGCTGTGCTGAAACTGTAACTCTAGTAGAAGCAGGGAATTACAAGGGGAGGGGCCCTTGCTGCGTAAGTACCTAGCATGGGGACCCACCTGGCAGATGCACGTCTGACAGGGGGTAGCAGCACCTCTGACCAGTGGCTGCAGCACCTTCTACTGGCAGCTGCCATACCTCCGACCCACGGCAGCCACACCTTTCTACAGTGGCAGCTGTGCCTCCAATGAGCAGCGGCTACAGGTGGCACCTTCCCCAGCTGCAGCCCCTCTGCCACCCCCAATGGCTGCACCTCCCACCCACGGGGACCCCACCTGAGACCAGGACTACTGCACCTCCAACCCACTCAGGCTGCACCTCCCGCCTGCAGAGGGGACATCTCCTACTGGCAGCAGCTGCACCTCCTACCCACAGCACCACCCACAACTGCTGCAGCACCACCCATGACTGTGGTGGCAGCTCCACAGACCTTTGGCGGCATACCCCTGACCTGATCTGTGGTGACACTCTCCCATGGGGGTCAAATTTGGGAGAGACACCTTCTCAATTCTGTAGACCATCAGAGGGAGCCAGACCTCTCCTGCAGGGGTTCCAGAGGGTGGTCAGGGCAGAGGTGTGGGCTCTGAGAGAGAGAATGATGCACTGCAGTAACCCTGGCTCAGAACAGACACAGGTGGATCACATTCCAACTTCCACTGTGCACCTGAGGTAGTCAGGCTTCAGCTTCCCCTGCTGGCTGGTGGCAGAGTACAGCGGACTGGCCAAGGAGGCATTCTCTCCCCTTTGACTCTGGCAGGCATGAATCCCTGGCATTTGCTCATTGGAGGGAACTGGGCCACAGCCCCACAGGGTTACCAGTGACTGAATGTGACAGAGGTGCAAGGTGGGGAAGGAGGCACCAGCCCCCTTGGACTAACGCTTTTGCTGGATGGGTCTTTCTGACTTCATGGAGCACCAGAGAGAGTCACTGGTGCTGCCAGTGGACCCCTGCTGTCTAGTTGCTGGAGACCTTTTGATCTCTTCCACTTGATTTGCATTTGTGCTGACTTGGCCAATTACCTGGGGACCATCCAGGGTCATGCCCATGGCTGTCTTATAGTGGGAGGGTCTGATTCTTCTCCTCCAGTTGTTGCCTGTGGGGGACAGGGTGTCTTAGTTGCTTGTATTTCACCACAGCTGAGATTTCAACCCAAAACCACTGATTCACTAGTATTGTATAGAGACTAGCTGAATGCAAGATAGAGTCACCTAGCCCTATCACACCAAGCAGGTCCCCAGAGTCTCAGGCTGTAGTACTGAATGGGACCTTTGTAAAGCTCTAGGGGAAAAGCCACAGTCACCAGTCCCAGCTCCTTGGTAAAGGGCTGGTTAATTACAACTCCAGGAGCCCTCAATCCAATTTCACCGTACCAGCTTCTCTAGCCACACCATGAAAGATAATCATGGGGCAGAATCAGTGGAAAATCTTTGGCAATATGAATAAGAGTAGATGAACTCCCCCAAGGAATGATAAAGGAGACACAACAGAAGATCCCATTCATAAACAAATGGCTGAGATGTCAGAAATTGAGTTCAGAATTTGGATTGCAAATAAGATTAATAGAATGGAAGTAAAGATGGAATTAGAAATTCAAGTAGTAATTCAAAAGTTGTCTCAAGAATTCAATGAATTCAAAGACAAAATCTCCAAAGATTTTGACACATTAAGTCAAGAATTTGCAGTCCTCAAAGATCTGAGCAGTATAGTACAATCCTTCAGTACTAGAATGGGGCAGGCAGAAGAAAGGATCTCTGACATTGAAGACAAAGCTCTTGAATGCTCCCAAATGCCTAAAGAAGCAGACAAGTGGAGAGCAAAAAATGGGTCACTCCCCGAGAGAGTGGTAAGAACACTCTAAAAAAGCAAACATTTGCATTATAGTAATTCCTGAAGGAGAAGAAGATGTTCCTAAAGGTATAGATGCTATTCTCCAAGACATAATAAAGAAGAACTTTCCAAGCATGGCAAGAGACACTGAAGTTCAGATAGCAGACAGTTTCAGAAACCCAGCAAGACTCAACTCAAATAACGCATCTCCTAGACACATTGTAATTAACTTTGCCAAAGTTAACACGAAGCTGAAAATTCCAGACAATTCCAGACGTAAGAATATCATAGCCTACAAGGGGAAGAATATTAGAATGACTGCAAGTCTCTCAGCTGAAACTTTTCAAGTCAGAATCCAACAATATATCACTCCTACAACTTTCAGCCCAGAATCCTGTATCCAGCTAAACTGAGTTTCATTTGTGATGGAGAAATCAAATACTTTAATGACATACACATGTTGAAGAAGTTTGCCATAACTAAATGAGCTCTCCAGGATATTCTCAGACCCATCCTCCACAATGACCAGCACAATGCTCTACCACCAAAGTAAGCTCACTTAGAAATTTTTGATCAAAACCCAACTTTCGCAATGGTGAAGGGATAAAAAATGTCCACTGGACTTACAAAAAAATTGACACCTAAAACACTGCCAGGTTTATCAATTCTCTCAATTAATGTGAATGATTTAAATTGTCTTCTAAAGAGACACAGGTTGGCTGACTGGATGCATAAACTCAGACCAGATATGTGCTGCATACAAGAATCTCATCTTACCTTAAAGAATAAAATTAGACTCAGGGTGAAGGGATGGCCATCTATAATTCAGGCAATTGGAAATCAGAAAAAAGCAAGTGTTGCAATTTTATTTGCAGATACCTTTCATTACCAACAAAGGTAATGAAAGATAAGGATGGTAACTACATATTTGGCAAAGGAAACACTCAACATGAAGTAATTTCAATTATGAACATTTATGCACCCAACCAGAATGCTCCTCAGTTTACAAAGGAGACCCTAACAGACATGAATGACTTGATATCTTCCAGAACCATAATAGTTGGAGATTTTAACACCCCTTTAGCAGTGTTGGATAGGTCCTCCAAGAATAAACTAAGCAAAGAAATTTTAGACTTAAATCTAACCCTAGAACAGATGAACTTAGCAGACATCTTCAAAACATTTCATCCCAAGAAAACTGAACACACATTCTTTTCATCAGCCCATTGAACTTCCTCCAAAACTGATCACATCTTAGGTCACAAGTCTAACCTCAACACATTTAAAAGAATAGAAATTGTTCCTTGTATTTTTTCAGATCATCACAGAATAAAAGTTGAACTTAATAACAGCAGGAATCTTCACACTCTTACAAAGTCATGGAAGCCAAATAATCTTATGCTAAACAATAGCTGGGTCATAGACAAGATTAAGAAGGAAATTACCAAATTTTTGGAACAAAATGATAATAAAGACACAAATTATCAGAACCTGTGGGATATGGCAAAGGCAGTCCTAAGAGGGAAATTTATAGCATTGCCTGCCTTCCTCAAGAGAATGGAAAGAGACTTAATGGGACATCTCAAACAACTGGAAAAGGAAAAACATTCCAATCCCAAACCCAGCAGAAGAAAAGAAACAACCAAAATTAGAGCACAATTAAATGAAATTGGAAACAGAATCATTCAACAGATAAACAAATCAAGAAGTTGTTTCTTTGAAAAGTTTATAAAATTGATAAGCCTTTGGCTAACCTAACCAAAACCAGAAAAGTAAAATCTCTGATATTTTCAATCAGAAATGACAAAGGCGAAATAACAACAGACAACTCAGAAATTAAAAAAATCCTTAGTGAATACTGTTGGGCCTTCTCGCTTGGGCAAGGCCTACTTGAGGCCTAGAGGAACTTCCTAAGCCTGAGTCAGGTTGGTGCTATCCGCGCCGCATAGGAGTGACGCGGCAAGACCCGACCTGAAATGGCCTCTGCCTGGATACAGGTGATGGGGTTAGATTTTATTGGCTTGAAGCCTGTCACCCCATTTTATGTACCCCCTCCTTCCTGCTCCCACCTCTTGCCCCCTAGCTGAAGTGTATAAAAATTGCAGCATGTTACAATAAAGTTGAGTTCCTGCTTTGACAGACTCCCGGCTCTGTGTGTCCCTGTTCAAGCCACCGACACTCGCCATCCCGCTCGGCCCCTGGGATGAGATCGGGCTGGCCCCGATCTTCCCTCAACTGCGACTGCCGGAGGACCTGGCAGATTGGTGCCCCGTGTGAGGAAATTAGGCTCCCCACACGAAGATTGCTGACGGGCCAATCGGTCTGTGGGTGAGTGTACTCCCATAAATTATGGGGAAGTCTTACTCTAAACTTGACCCCGCTTTAGAATCCCTTTGAGTTTTACTCAAGAGTCGAGGGCTTGACCTCTCAGATAGTCAGGCCTCCCAGGCTTGGGTGTGCTTGCTCCGGATCACGCCCTGGCTTCCAGAGAGCAAGCTCTTCGACTGGGACACTTGGGACAGGGTTGAAAGGTTGATTTGGAGAGCTCATATAGAAAAAGGAGAAATCCGGGGCAGCGCCTGTGGCTCAGTCGGTAAGGCGCCGGCCCCATATACCGAGGGTGGCAGGTTCAAACCCGGCCCCTGCCAAACTACAACCAAAAAATAGCCGGGCGTTGTGGCGGGCGCCTGTAGTCCCAGCTACTCAGGAGGCTGAGGCAAGAGGATCGCTTAAGCCCCAGGAGTTGGAGGTTGCTGTGAGCTGTGTGAGGCCACGGCACTCTACCGAGGGCCATAAAGTGAGACTCTGTCTCTACAAAAAAAAAAAAAAGAAAGAAAGAAAAAGGAGAAATCCCACCTATTGGAGCTCTCCCCACAGTGTCTGCCCTGAAGGGTTGCTTCCCACCCCGTCCGCCCAAGGTGGTGGACAAAGCTCCTCTTCCTCAAGGAACAGAGAACAAAATCCCCGACACCAGTTGGGACTCAGATCAG
This sequence comes from Nycticebus coucang, assembly GCF_027406575.1. Classification (NCBI taxonomy): domain Eukaryota; kingdom Metazoa; phylum Chordata; class Mammalia; order Primates; family Lorisidae; genus Nycticebus; species Nycticebus coucang. Next base: position 135,064,503 of record NC_069783.1, read on the forward strand.
AGTCCCAAACGTGTAAGCCCCACTCCCCCACCAAATCAGCCTCCCTCTCTTTATCCTTCTCTTAATCAATTCAGGAGCACCCCTTGGCCCCATAAGGAGCCACATTCCCTGATCACCCCGACCAAACCCTTTGGGGCCCCACCTGCACCTCCTCCATATGTCGGGGAAAGGGAGGTTGGGGATGGAACGACCAGCCTCTTTCTGGTCAATGTCAATCCTGGAGGCAATCGCCCTGCGGCCTGGTATCCCTGGGAGCCTCAAGATCTTAAAGACCTAAAAAAGGCAGTCGCTGAGGATGGTCCTAATTCACCTTGGGCAGAAACTATCTTAGAAGGGCTAGCCCATCAGGCTTGTGTTGCCCGCGGCTGGAAGGAGCTTGCCAAAGCTGTGCTCCCCGGTCCTTCTTTCCTTAAATGGATGGCCTTCTTTTAGGAAGAGTGTCGCATATATGGGGAACGTAACCAAGCTGCCCGACCCCGTATACCTATCACCTATGGCATACTTTGTGGCATGGCTGATCAATTTTCCACCGGCCTCCAACAAGCTACCAGCCCCCCTCCCTATCAAGACCAAGTCAGGGTCTGTGGGCTAGCCGCTTGGAAAAAGCTCGATGAGGGCCTAACTGAGTCCCCCATATCAGAAATTTTCCAGAAGGGCACTGAGGACTTTCCCACGTATGTTGACAGGGTCCAGAAAAGTTTAAAAAAGAAGTTCCCTGTCAGCGAAATGCACGATTGTTTCATTTGCTCCCTAGTTTGGGATGGCATGACCAATGAGTGCAAGCTTGCTTGTGTTGGGCTTAGAAACCAGTCCATAGAGAGATGGATTATTGCTACCCAAGACGTTGGTACTGCGTCTCACCACACGAGGGCGATGGTCTCTGCATTACAGGCTAACTGCCAGGAGGAGCTTCAAACGCTTATTAAGGCCTTTCAGTTAGCCCCCACATCGGGCAAGCGGATGTGCTTTGGGTGTGGCAGAGAAGGACACTTCTGACGAGAATGCCCTAGGCAGCCTAAAGCTCCTTCTGCCTCCATGGGTGGAGACGGACCCCGGACCCCATGCCCCCATTGTAAAAAGGGTTTTCATTGGGCCCGCGACTGTAAGCCTAAATTTAATATCAAAGGTGTGCCTTTAAACTCCCAATGGGGCCGGCCCCAGCCCCGTTAAATAAGGGGAGCCGACCTGTCCAAGCTCACTGGACCATCCCTCTCATTGCCGGCCTGAGACCAAAAATGACTGTTTCAATAGGGGACAAATCCTTTAAATTCCTCATCGATAGCGGGGCAGATCGCACAGTCATCAGAAAGGAAGAAATGCCCATGTCCTGGCAGCTAATTCCTGGACCACCCCTGGTAGGGGTGGGTGGCCAATCCACATCCTGGGAAACTGCCAATTGGCTTCCCTGGGTAGACCCTACTGGAAACAATGGAGCAATCTGCCCACTAGTAGTCCCTGGCTTAACCACCAATCTTCTGGGTCAAGATATTTAAGGCGAAGCTGAAGCATGTATTACCACTAACCACAAGATCCTTTATGACAACCTTTCAAACCACGATAAAATCAAGCAGCTGCCTCAACAACAATATAAAAGCCAGCCCAATCTGACACATAATTTGCTTCCTGAGCCAATTACACAATTTTTTCCCGGGGTTCACCCTCAACCCTAAGGGCCACTGCTCGTCCCCCGGTATTCCAAATACAGTGGATACCCGGAGACCCTGTGTGGGTAGAGCAGTGGCCTCTTCCTACAAATAAACTCCAACAACTACTTATGTTAATCAAACAGCAAATAGTTCAAGGGCACCTAAAACCTTCTACTAGTCCTTGGAATTCCCCTGTTTTCATTATTAAAAAGCCCAATGGTTCCTGGAGGTTTTTACAAGACCTTAGAAAAATAAATGATAAAATGATCCCTTTGGAACCCCCCAGAGGGGCCTTCCCTGGATCCTGGCAATTCCCTCAACTTACCACCTAACCATCATCGATATTAAAGACTGCTTCTTTTCCATCCCCCTTCACCCTAACGACACTGAAACATTTGCTTTTTCCGTACCCCCAACTAATTTCCAAAAACCAGATTTAAGATTTGAGTGGACAGTATTGCTCCAAGGGATGGCTAACAGTCCCCCTATTTGCCAATACTATTTAACACATATTTTACCCCATTAATAAAACACCCAGATGTATTATTCTATATTTATATGGATGATATCATCATAGGAAATCCTACTCCACATGGCCTCCAGAAATTTACCATTAAATATCTCAACATTCTCCAACAAAATAAATTCCAAGTCGCGCCCGAAAAAATAGAAACTATCCCCCCTTTCAAAATCTTAGGATCTATCCTTTCTTTAGATTCTATTTCCCCTTTAAGCCCCAATTAGTCTTTCAAAACATTTATACCTTACCCCAACTCCAGAGGTTATTGGAAGAGATTAACTGGCTCTGACCTTGAATTCCCATTTCTACGAAAGAGCTAATTCCCCTATTCGATCTCCTTAGAGGCCATGATTTGGCCTCTCAAATTATAATCCCGCCCCACTGTTTATCTATCCTCACAAAAATCCAACAATCCATAGGTAAAGCCTCCCTCAAAACATTTGACCCCCACATCCCTCTTTATCTTTATCTTTATCTTTTCCCAGGGGAAACTTTATGTACTGCTCCTGGCCCAGGACGGGGAGCCTAACCATTGGATCCACCTTTCAGTGGGAGGGATCCCCCGAGTGTATTCCATGATCAATCAAATTGCTGACTGCATCATTAAGGGAAGAGACACAGCAGTCAGGTTATTCGGTATTGAACCCCATTTCATCATTACCCCATATAGGGCCACTGACTTTTCCTGGCTCCACAGGAATAACAACAGAATTGGCACTTGAAGGATTCCTTGGCCAAATTGACTGTCACTACGGACCCTATAAGTGGATGAACTCTTTCTCCCAATTAACTTGGAAACCTCCCTGATTATTCCTTTCTCACCCTAACCCTAATTTCCTCACGATTTTCACAGATGGGGGGCACCTGGGAGCTTCTGTAATTATTTATCCACCCCTGCTCCAAGCACAAGAGCCCACACCTTCAAAGTCCCTTTTACAAGAACTTAAAGGATCGGCTCAGTTCAAAGAACTCTTTACAGTAGTTATGGCATTGAACGCCATCACTGAACCTTTCAACTTATTTTCAGATAGCCTCTATGTTGTAAACCTTCTACCCTGTTTAGTGGAAGCTCATATTAGATTAGATTCCAACCCTATTTCTCCCTTAATGATCCAAGCCAGAACTTTACTCAAACAAAGATCTAATGCTATTTATATACAACATCTCCGAGGACATCAAAATCTCCCAGGATTCTTAGCAACCGGCAATAAATTAGCCGATCAATTAGCTTCTCATCCTCAATGTGATACAGTCATAGAAGCCACTCATTTCCAACAACTCACTCATACCAACTGGAGAGGACTAAAACATAAATACCCCAGGTTCCCACCAAAGACTTAAAAAAGATTGTTCGCACCTGTCAATCTTGCCAACCTTTTCTTCAAGTTCCCCCACTTCAACCCGCAGGAATGAATCCATGGGGCCTCCGGCCTAATCACCTCTGGCAAATACATGTTACTCATTATGCCCCTTTTGGAAAACTAAAATGTATTTTCGTGTGTATCGACACTTTTTCCCATGCTTGCTCGGTATCGGTGCATTCAGGGGAAAAAACTAAACATGCCATAAGCCATATGCTTCAATGCTTTGCCACATTAAGCCTACCCAACCAAATCAAAACCGATAATGGTCCCTGCTTCACAAGTAAACCTTTTATTACTTTTCTCCAAACTTGGAAAATTTACCATGCCACTGGTATACCCTATAACCCCCAAGGACAAGCAATCGTAGAAAGATTCAACCAAATCCTTAAGAGCCAATTACAAAAACAAAAGGGGGAGCCACTGCCCCCACATGATCAACTCAAGAAGGCATTATTCACATTAAATATTTTAAATTTTTCCAGAAATAACCCGCATCTCTCCCCCTTTCAAAAGCATTGGTCTTCTTCTGTCACTTACAGCTCCATTTGGGTCAGGTGGAAGGACCGGCTCATGGGAGCATGGAGAGGCCCGGACCCCCTGCTTACAGCAGGGAGAGGATTTGGGTGTGTTTTCCCGCAAACTGAAAACAGATCTATTTGGATTCTGGCACGATCTCAAATATTTGCCCCAGCTGGAACACACTGATCACCCTTCGTCCAGGGAGTCTGACACCCCTGAGACGCCCCTCCTATTTTTTCCCCAGATACTGCTCACAATGAGGATGCGGATGCTGACACCTTTGTTCCTCTCCCTATTGATGATGTTCATCCACCCCAGCAAGGAGGGGCTTGATGATACCGCTGCCGCCAAAGCACTTCTGCAGAGGATGTACCGTAATCCTTGTGCCTGTTCCGCAGGAACGGTTACTGCCCTTCCAAGTGGAATGGCAGGATTAGGCCAGGCACTCTCCACAGTTGACTGTGGAGACAAATTAGCACATCAACACCTCATAACACAGCTTACAGGTGGCACTGCCGGCTGGTACTGTGTGCCTAAACTGAAGGTTATACCCTCAGTGGGAGGGAGGCCAGGTCCTTGCCCGCGCGAATGCACTGAATTCCACTTAACTATGCATGTCACCTGTTATGATCAGGCCCAGCAGTGCACCGCTCACAATCGAACCTATTGGGCAGCTATCAGAAAACCAGCAGGGACCTCTGTTTCCTCCCCAGGAGCAGGCAATCTGGCTCCTGCTCCCTGTCCTGGAGTAGCTGGAAAAAAACAATGCTGGAACTTGGAGCCTCCCATAGGGTATACAGACGGAGGGTGGGTACAGGACGACATCCAGAAAGCTAAAGTTCAAGAAATGATAGAACAGGATCTTAAGTTCAAATGCCCTAAACTTGATTATCACCCATTAACTATACCTGAGAATCGAGGCGAATTAGCCCTTGACCCCCTCACTGAAGATGTCCTTGTCCTCACTTTTTCCCTTTTGAACAGTACAGATCCTACCCTCACTGAAAGCTGTTGGTTGTGCTTACGCGCCAGTCCCCCTTGACCCATAGCTATAATTACCAATGCATCTACTTATAATATTCCTCACCCAGCGCCTAATTGTACTTTAACACCCCCATTCAAGTGCAGATGCACCCCCTTCTTCCAGGAATGTGCCTTTGGGCTAGCCCTTATTCAAAGGAGTCCAGAATCGATGTTGGACAGATCCCCCTGTCTTCCTGCTTTTCAAATTTTACTCCAGAAAGTAATGGCCCCCTTTGGCTTGATTTTTATGTGCAGAGGAGGACTAGCTTATAGTTATTTACCAGTCAATTGGACAGGTTTGTGTGATCATGCCCTTTTAACACCTGATGTAGATATCATCCCTGGAACGGAGCCCCTCCCCATCCCGGTGTTCAACCGCATTGGGGGAAGGGCCAAGAGAGCAATCCACATGATCCCTCTCCTTGTTGGGTTAGGGATCACCACAGGAGTGACTACGGGAGCCTCAGGACTGGGCCTTACGGTCCAGTTCCATCAAAAACTCTCTCTTCAATTAATCAATGATGTTCAGCTCCTATCAGGTACTGTTCTTGATTTACAACAACAGCTTGATTCACTAGCTGAAGTAGTTCTATAAAATAGAAGGGGGTTAGATTTATTAACTGCCGAAAAGGGAGGCATTTGTTTATTTTTACAGGAGAAATGCTGTTTTTACACTAATAAATGTGGAATTGTCCAAAACAAAATTAGAGCCCTAAAAGAAGACTTAGAAAGAAGAAAGAAGGAACTCCTCGAAAATCCTCTATGGACTGTTCTACATGGCTTGTTACCCTATCTCCTCCCCTTACTCTGTCCCCTTATATCACTCATGTTACTTCTTGTTTTTGGACCTTTCATTATTAATAAAATCACCCAGTTCATCCAAAGTAGAATAGAGGCAATACATTTAAATCAGGTCGAGGTCCACTACCACCGACTCATTAACCGAGAGGCTGACTCTTAACAATGACCCCTTCCCTCCATGTTTCCCATGACGGGTAAGATCCCAGATGAACTGGGACAACCTAAGATAGGACATGGAGAGGTTCCCCAATAAACTGATTTCATAGTACCCAATGACGGGTAAGTTCCCTCTGCAATCAGTCAACCTAAGACAGGCACCAAACCTCAGATGTTTGCATCCCGATGACGGGTAAGACTGAGAATGCGAGAGTGGACAACCTAAGATAGGGACTATGTATAGCCAATAACTGTAGTACTGTACAAAAACAAAAGGGGGAGTTGCTGGGCCTTCTCACGTGGGCAAGGCCTACTTGAGGCCTAGAGGAACTTCCTAAGCCTGAGTCGAGTTAGTGCTATCCACGCACTTCCGCAAGACCTGACCTGAAATGGCCTCTGCCTGGATGCAGGTAATGGGGTTAGATTTTATTGGCTTGAAGCCAGTCACCCCATTTTATGTACCCCCTTCTTCCTGCTCCCACCTCTTGTCCCCTAGCCAAAGTGTATAAAAATTGCAGCATGTTACAATAAAGTTGAGTTCCTGCTTTGACAGACCCCTGGCTCCATGTGTCCCTGTTTGAGCCGCCGACACTCGCCATCCCACTCAGCCCCTGGGACGATATCAGGCTGGCCCCAATCTTCCCTCAACTGTGACTGCCGGAGGACCCGGCAGAATACTATAAAAAACTCTATTCTCAGAATTATGAAAATATGAAGGAAATAGACCAATACCTGGAAGCACACCACCTTCCTAGACTCAGCCAGAAAGAATTGGAAATGTTGAATAGACCTATATCAAGTACTGAAATAGCATCAAGACTATGAAACCTCCCAAAAAAGAAAAGTCCGGGACCAGATGGCTTCACATCAGAATTCTACTAAACCTTTAAAGAGGAACTAGTACCTATATTACTTAACCTTTTCCAAAAAATAGAAAAAGGACTACTTCCCAACTCATTCTACAAAGCAAATATCACCCTAATCCCCAACCAGGAAAAGATCCAATAAAGAAAGAAAATTATACACGAATATCTTTAATAAAAATTGATGCAAAAATATTCAATATGATCCTAGCAAACAGAATCCGACAATATATCAAACTAATTATACACCATGACCAAGTTGGTTTTATCCCAGGATCCAAAGGCTGGTTCAAAATACATAAATCTATAAATAGAATACAAAACATAAACAAAATAAAAAACAAAGACCATGTGGTTCTCTCAACTGATGCAGAAAAGGCTTTTGACAATATCCAGCATCCTTTCATGATCATAACATTTAAGAAAATAGGCACATAAGGGGCATTTCTTAAACTGATGGAGGCCATCTACAGCAAACCCCATAGCCAATATCCTAATGAATAGTGTAAAACTGAAAACATTTCCACTCAGATCAGATACCAGGCAAGGTTTTCCACTGCTTTTCAACATAGCAAGGGAAGTCTTAGCCATCACAATCAGGCAAAAGAAGGTGATCAAGGGTGTCCAAATAGGGTTAGAGGAGATCAAACTCTCACTCTTCGCAGATGATATGATTTTATACCTGGAAAACTCCAGGGGCTCAACTACAAAACTCTCAGAAGTGATCAAGGAATACAGCAGCGTCTCAGGATACAAAATCAACACTTACAAATCAGTAGCTTTTATATATACTAACAATAGTCATGCTGAAAAAATAGTCAAGGACTCTTTTCCTTTTACAGTAGTGCCAAAAAAGATAAAATATTTGGAAATGTACCTAACAAAGGAAGTGAAAGGTCTCTATAAAGAGAACCATGAAACTCTGAGAAAAAAAGTAGCTGAAGATATTAACAAATGGAAAAACATACCATGCTCATGGCTGGGAAGAATCACCATTGTTAAAATGTTCATACTACCCAAAGCAATATATAAATTTAATGCAATCCCTAGTAAAGCACCACTGTCATACTTTAAAGATTTGTAAAAAATAGTACTGTGTTTTATATGGAATCAGAAAAAAATTGAATAGTCAAGACATTACTCAGAAATAAAAACAAATTAGGAGGAATCACGGTACCAGACTTCAGGCTATAGTATAAATCTATAGTGATCAAAACAGCATGGTACTGGCGCAAAAACAGAGAGGTTGATGTATGGAACAGAATAGACAACCAAGAGACAAACCAAGCTACTTATTGTCATTTGATATTTGATAAGCTTATCAAAAACATAAATTGGGGGGAAAGATTCCCTTTTTAACAAATGGTACTGGGTGAACTGGCTGGCGACTTGTAGAAGACTGAAACTGGACCCGAACCATTCACCATTAACAAAAATTGACTCTCAATGGATAAAAGATTTAAACTTAAGCCATGAAACTATAAAGAATCTTGGAGAGAGTGCAGGTGAAACACTTGAAGAAATTGGCCTGGGAGAATACTTTAGGAGAAGGACCCCCCAGGCAATTGAAGCAACACCAACAATATATTACTGGAATCTGATCAAACTAAAAAGCTTCTGCATATCCAAGAACAGTCAGAAAAGCAAGCAGACAGCCCTCAGAATAGGGGAAGATAATTGCAGGTTATGTTTCTGAAAAAGGTTTGATAACCAGAATCCACAGAGAACGCAAACATATTAATAAGAAAAGAACAAGTGATCCCATTGCATTGTGGGCAAAAGACTTGAACAGAAGCTTCTCTGAAGAAGACAGGCACATGGCCTACAGACAAATGAAAAAATGTTCATCATCTTTAATCATCAGAGAAATGCAAATCAAAACCACTTTGAGATATCACCTAACTCCAGTAAGAGTAGCCCACATAAAAAAATCCCAAAACAAGAGATGTTGATGTATATGTGGAGAGAAGGGAACACTTCTGCTCTGCTGGTGGGAATGCTAACTAGTATGTCCCTTCTGGAAAGCAGTTTGGAGAACACTTAGGGAACTAAAAGTAGACCTGCTGTTCGATCCTGTAATTCCTCTACTAGGTATATATCCAGAAGACCAAAAATCACTTTGCAACAAAGACATTTGCACCAGAATGTTTATTGCAGCCCAATTCATAATTGCCAAGTCATGGAAGCAGCCCAAGTGCCCATTGACCCATGAATGGATTGACAAATTGTGGTATATGCACACCATGGAATATCATGCAGCTATAAAAAGATGGAAACTTTACCTTTTTTTGTTTACATGGTTGGAGCTGGATCATATTCTTCTTAGTCAAGTATCACAAGAATGGGAAAAAAATACCCAATGTACTCAGTACTGTTATGAAATCAATGTATAATTACCCACACTTTCATATAAAAGATAAAACACAATGATAGCCCAGAAAGAAGGAAAAAAGAGGAGGGCAAGGGGAGTGGAAGATGGGTGGAGGAAGGGTAATTGGTGGGAGCTCACCTATTGTGCATGAGTACATTTTCAAGCGTACATGTCAAATATATTAATAGTAGAGTATAAATGTCTAAACACAACAGTTAAGTAAGTGAGGTGAACGATATGTTAACCAGTTCGATGTAAACATTCCAAATTGAAAATCAGCACATTCTACCCCATAAATGCAGTAATGTACACAGTTATGATCTAATAAAATTAAAATAATAGCAACAAAATAAAAATGCAGCTTGTGTGACATGGCTACCCAGGTCCCCTCTGCCCAGTTCCCTAAATGTCATCTGCACACGTCAAGGCCTTGTAGATCATTCCCTGAGCTCTGAAGCCTTAGGGAAGCTGGGTCCTCCTTATCGTTAGAGTGCACCCCAGAGAGGTCCTGGATTCCCAGGTTCAGGATGAGCCCTCCGTGTAGGCAATGGCTCTGGAACCGTTCACTGTCACCTTCCCTTGTTTAATCCCATGAATCTGATTCTTTCCTCTCTCTGTGTATTTGGTTGGGAAGATGCTGGAATGCACCTTAGTTCTTTGGGGATAAGAGGATAAGTATCACAGTTCACAGAGGGCTGTCACCTGGTCAAGCAGCATCTGCCAAGGGCCACCAGGGAACCTACGCTCTCTCTGCTCCCTGCTCTGTCGGCATCCTGACCAGCTCTTGGACGCTGGGCTCTTCTGCCCCAGCAGGATTCCCAATCCTTCCATGCCCCATGAGTGACCAGGGGCCATTAGACTGATTGTCTAATAGGCAGACAATGTCTGTCTAGGATTATCAGAAAGCACTTCCAGCAGTCTGTTCAGACAGAATCTCCATCTCCTCATCTGCCCCTCAGGAAAGTGACAGTGAAGTCTGACTCTGAGGGACATGAAGGCTCAGCGTCTGCAAGGCCTGGCTCAGGCTTAGCCTAAGGCTGGTACAGAAGGGAAGCAAGAGGGAGGCTCAGCCATGGGCGACCAGGCCCAGCTGTCCCATCAGGGGCTGAGCTCTCTGCAGTGTGGGTCCTGCAGAGACAGCCTTAGGGGGCTGAGGCCCCAGGGTTATGATGAAAAGCAAAGTGAAGTGAGCAGGGGGAGGTCAGAGGACAGGTGTGGGGCAGATGTGGTAATGGGGTGCAGCATGAAGAAAAGATTATCTGTTGTGACCCTTAGTGTGAGGACCCATGGGGACTAGAGCTGTGACAAAGAGAAGACCTGGCAGTTCTGGAACTCTTGAGTTGAAGAAGACATGGGCCTGTTCCTGAGGGGCCCTGGAGAAGATCACAGAACAACCATGGTGACTGTCCTCTATGCAGAGCCATCTGTCCCTCCTGCTGTCCCTCCCAGGGCCTCTGGGGTGTACAGGTCACACCCTCCCTGTGGTCTGTGTTCCAGCCCCAGCTCCCAGGGGCAGGTCACACTTTCTACTGAGTGGGGCAGTACAGCCCAGGGGAGAAGCACAGATTTGAAGAAGGGGCCTCCTCTGCCCAGGGGAAGGGGAGGGTGAGCAGATGGGGCATCAGGGCTCCACTAGGGCCCTGGGGAGCAGAGCAGAGGTGCTCCCCACACCTGGACTCCTCCCTTCCCCTGCTCCCTCCCTCTGCTCACTCAGGCTCAGGCCAGGTGAGGACTCCAGGCTGCCTGAGGGCCCCTCAGAGCCCAGGGCCTCTGTCCCAGGCCCTGTCCCCACACTCTGTGTCTGAGATGGCAGAAGTGTTCACTCCATGTGCCCAGGGTGTGATTAGAGGGTGCTGAGTCTAACCTTGAAATGGGCTAATGTCCTCTCAGTGTCCAGGGAGGAGGGAGAAGGGTCAGGAACGAGCAGCCCCCGGGTCTCACCCCTCTCCTCTCCCTGACAGTCATCACCCTAGGAGGTCTGCCTAGGATGGGCATTTTTCATTCATATTCTTCTCTTTCTGCGATCTGTGCCAGTGAGGGGCTCAGGGGAACAGGGGTGCATCAGAAAAAGAGGCTGGGCCAGAGAGCAGGTCCTGGCCACCTGGGGAGCAGGCTCTGCTCTGCCCAGGGAGGAGGAAGAGGAGCAGCTCCTGGTGCCCTGAGCAGTGGGGGCAGCTCCCCTCTCCCCACTGGGCTTCCTGCTCTGCTGCCCCCACAGGGAAGAAGAGCTCCTGCCACTGTCCTGTAAGCCACACAGGGACCAGGCACGGGGAGGAGGCTGTGTGGACACCTGGGACTATGTGTGTGGGGCATGGACCCTGCTCACCTCCATCCTTTGTGGGAGGCCACAGGGCACAGGAGGGACAGGTCTGGGTCTGGGCAGCAGGGAGTGCTGTGGCCTGTCCCTGAGGCCTGAGCTTTGGTCCCAGCTGGGAGCCCCACCTGGCCTGGTCTGAGCCCTCTGCCTTGTGGTCACTGTGCCAGCATCTGTTTCCTCACAGGTCTCCAGAGCACCAAAGAACAGGCCCACCCAGGCCCATCCCTGCCAGGATCAGCTTTCTAGGCAGCGGTCAGAGGCAGGGCCTGTGGTGAGCTGGGACAGCCCAGGGGGAGGCTGTTTTGCATGAAGGGTCCTTCTTGTTTCTGGGCTTCAATAGGGACTAAGAGGGACTAGTGGGGAACGAAGCGGCTCCTCAGGATGCAGAGCTGTGTGGGTCCCCAGCATGGGTGGCCCCTCTCCTTCTCTCCCCTTCTCACTATCTGCGCATCAGGCTGGAGATGAAAGCCCCAGGGGCTCTGGACATGTCTCTGTTCACTGACCCACCTTCTCCCTCTGTGTCCATCCTGAAGTTCAGGGTCCTGGACCAGTCTGTCCTGACTCCACCACTGGCAGCCCTGAGCCTGGGGGGAGGCAGCCTCCAAGTCCTTCCTGGAAGCAGTAGTGACTCTGGTGTGGCTTTTCCTTTGGGACCAACAGCTCCCAGGCTGTGCTGACTTGAAACACTGTTGTCAACAACCCCTTGTCCTGCGGGAACTGGCCGTGCTCTGATGGCCCATCTGGAGTAGTGTCAGTGGGGTTCAGTGACCATTCACACCTTCACCCTGGTCAGCATCAAGGAGGCTGAGCACGTCAGTGCTCCTGGGACCTCCTTATACCCCCTTCCCCAACTGATTGTGGCAGGGCCCTGTGTGGAGCTGAACTTCAACCCCACCTCCAGCAAAGTGATGACTGAAGAGGGACTCGGCAGGATGGGCAGCCCTACAGGACGCCCGCCCTGACCCCTGACTGGGGGGACCTTGGAATCCAGTGAGGAGCTGAGCACTGAGTCCCACCTGGTGACGACAGCACTGGACAGGGGAACAGAGGCAGGGTCACTGGCACCTCAGCTGTACTCCCCTCTCCCTGTGTCAGAGGCATGCAGTCCAGTGGGCAGCTAATCTCACACCCCTTCTTGAAGGGGTCACGTCTGTGCAAATCACTGCTTCCCTTTCCCCAGGAAGGTGTCAGCAGCCCTGGGGCAGTGAGAGTCAGGCCCGCTCAGCTGGGGCAGTGGGGAGCTGAGCCCACGACCCCAGGCCCTTGTGCTTCACCTCGGCAGAGAGGTCCCTGATACAGAAGGTTAAATAGGAGCCCGAGGAGGTCTGTAATGTAATATCCATAATGTCCGGGGTGTAAAAGATGTCACTTGTCACGTCAAGGAGCAGAATCGTACCCACTTAAATCAGAGATGAAATCAACAAACATGAACACTGATGTAACTCAGACGCTGAAATTACCTGACAGATTTTCAACTATCAACACTTTTTAAACAAACGGAAAAGGGGAAACTATCAGGAAAAAATGCAAATTATAAAAATCACACCAAATATAAATTTTAAAAAACCTGAAAAAAAGAATAGACGGAATTTTACAAAGAAAGTTCAGGAGGGACTCAGGAATTGGTAACATCTGATTGTTTGTCATGGGGGAAGTCGCTCCACAGGACAGGAGAATGACGTGAAAATAAGGGAGTGAAGAAGTGAAAAGCTATAAATGGGTTTGACTTGGGGAAAATTAAGTGGAAATTGTTAAATAATTTTTATTTGTTCAAAGAAAGAAAGGGCTACATTTAGCTCCTCATAATCAGCCCAGTCACATTCTCCTGAGGATGTCCCCAAGGGGTCCTGGGGACTTTCTCAGAGCTGAGCAAGGCCTGAAATAAACTCATAGGGTTAACCTGAGCCTGTGCTCTCTGGAGCCCTCACTCTCTCTGTCCCCAAAAAGGATGATCAATCTCACCTGCAGCTCCAGCCCTGGAGAGGCGACCAGCAGTCCCTGTCCACCTGCGTCCACCAGAAGTCTGGACAAGCCCCCAAACTCTGATTCATGATACAAAGAAGAAACACCACTGGGCTCCCAGCCGGTCACCAGGATCCCTGCTGGGGATGGAGCTGTCCTGTGCCCCTCAGGCCCCAGCCAGAGGACTCAGTACAGCTGCTGGCTACACCACAGAGATGTTCAGTGAGTGACCCGGATGGGGACCAAGTCATGAGCCTGCTTGTAACCGAGCCTGGGTGCAGATATGATCATAACATCCTGGATCACAGGACCAGATGCCTGAACTCTCAGGACGGCCCTAATTGAGACCACACAAAGAAAAATAGGGAAGGGACGCATCTGAACTGAATCCTCTGTGTGCCTGAGGCTGGTAGTTGCGGGAATGGTGGGTGATGTGTGAAGAACTGGTCCAGAGAGCCCGGAATCCAGTGTGCTGTAACTGTGTTACCTCATCCCGCGTAGACTCTGCGCTCACCGCTGTCCTGCTGTATTCCACGTGTACTACTGTGCACTGCTGTGCGTCTTCATTGTTTTGTCAAACACTTTTTCACTGTGGCTGATTAGATCCCTGGATGTGGAGACCTGGACGTGGAGGGCTGACCGCGCCCGGAAGGCAGCCACAGACTCACCAGCGTCTACAAGCTCCGTGTGCTGCTGCGGTTGCTGCTCGTCAGACAAACAGAAATTGACCTAAAGTGACATGGAACAGCAAGGATCCTAGTTACCATCGTCTTATAGAGGAAGGAAATTCCACTTCCCGATTTCAAAGCTTACTATAACGCTGCATTACTCAAAATGCTGCAGTGCAGGCGTAAGGACAGCCTGTAATTACCGAGGGTATTACTGAGAGCTCAGAGGTTACACAGCTCTAGACACTTGCCACACAGGATGAAATGATAGGTTCTGCAGCTTCTCAGGAAATTCTTCTGAAAGAGCTGGATATAAACACAAACAATAATAACTATGCCCCCCCACCTTAGAAAACATACAAAAACCAAACTCAAAGTGTATTAAAGATCTAAATGCGATAGTTGTAACTGTGAAACACTTAGAACAAACATAAAAGCATAAAAGCTTAATAAATATGGATTTTGAAATGGGTTATGAGATATGACACCATAAGTATAACCGACAAAACCTTCAAATTTGACTTGATGAATTTTTTTTTATTTTTTGCAAGAGAGTCTCACTATGTCACCCTCTGTAGAGTGCTGTAGCATCACAGCTCACAGCAACCTCAAACTCTCGTGCTTAAGCGATTCTCTTGCCTCAGCCTCCCCAGTAGCTGGGACTACAGGTGCCCGCCACAATGCCTGGCTATTTTTTTGTCATAGTGGTCATTGTTGCTTAGCTGGCCCTGGCACCACCCTCGATGCATATGGCTGGCACCGTACCCACTGTGCTAAGGACGCTGAGACGTGATGACAATTTTTAAGTGTTTATCAACCAGACATGGTCAAAGGGATAGAAAGTCAAACACTAACAGAAGAAACACGTGCTGATCACATGTCTGAGAAAGCTCTAATATCTCACCTCTAATAGAAAGTCTCACAACTGACATAAAAAGGCAACCACCCTGTCATGGTGCAACGTGGGCAGAGATAGAGCAGAGCCAGCATCCCAGGCCTTTCCAACTAACAGGTCTTGGCTGGTCTGTCGCTGTCCTTAGTGGTTCTGGTGAGCTGACCCCACAACAAATCCACAGTGGGAAGAAATGGCCACGGAGTAAACGGCTGAGGAGGCTGCGACGCTGAAGTCAGGGCTTAGCCAAGGTGAACAGCTGTCCTGTGGAGGAGGCGCCAGGAAGTGAAGGGGTCCCTCTGTCTGAGGAGGGCAGCAGAGAAGAGGTGGGGAGCCCAGTGCTCTCCCCAGGGTCCCCTGCTGGGCATCACAGACCTGAGTGAATCCATCCCTGAGGCAGCAGGGGGCGCTGTGGGGCTGCCTGAATGGAGCCACCTGCTCCCTGCTGGGGGCCCCCCCGGTGCTCACTGTCCCCTGGGACAGACTGGCTGCTTACTCTCAGCCACGAGGAGGCTCAGGCCAGGCCCTGCCAGCCTCATGTAGAGAAGCCTCTGTGCCCAGGGGCTGGGAGGCCATTTGAGGGGAGGGGACTGATTTGCATGGAAGGCCCCTCAGTCCCCACAGTGGGGAAGTAGGTACAAGAGACAGGGGCAGCTCTGAGGCAGCTGTGGGTCCCCAGGAATCAGAGCTGGCAGGAATCTCCACCATGGCCTGGGCCCCTCTCCTGCTCACCCTCCTCACTCTCTGCCCAGGTGACAGGCCCCGGGAAGCAGAAGTGCCTGGGTTGGGGGGACACCTAGGGAGATTTCTCCCTTTCATTTTGAGAGCATGTGGTGCGTGATGACCCCAGACTCACCTCTCTGTGTCTCCACCTCTTCTGTTCCAGGGTCCTGGGCACAGTCCAGACTGACACAGGAAGCCTCGGTGTCAGGGTCTGTGGGACAGAAGGTCACCCTGTCCTGCACTGGAAACAGCAACAATGTTGGAAGTTATACTGTGGGCTGGTACCAGCAGATTTCTCATGGTGCCCCCAGAACTGTGATGCTCGGCACATCTCGGCCCTCAGGGATCCCTGATCGCTTCTCTGGCTCCAAGTCTGGGAACACGGCCTCCCTGACCATCTCGGGCCTTCAGGCTGAGGACGAGGCTGATTATTTCTGTTCAACATGGGACTATAGCCTGAAAGTTGACACAGTGCTCCAGACTCATGGGGAACTGAGACAAAAACCTGCCCCTGCTCCCCTGTGGTCACCCTCATGACTGCCTGTGACAAACCCCAGCCAAGAGCCTGACTGTGACCAGCCCTGGAGTGTCCACATCTGGGGATCTGATTCTCAGATCACAGACCTGTTAAGAGGGTCAGTGACCGTCCAATGTCAGTGACTTCCTGTCTTTCATATTGTTTTTCTGAAAACATCTTTTAAAGGTATAATTGCATATCATAAATAGCAAACATTTATAAGCTTCAATTTTTTTTGGTATGCACAGTGTTGTATAACCAGTCACCATAATATAAATGTGAATATTTCAATTATTCTACAAAGGCACAATTACTATGGTAATACCCAGTATTGTTATACCTTTGAGCTAAAAATCCAATTTTTGTTTTCTCCATAATTTAGGGAAATAATGCACTAAAATGTTTATTGGTCCACTTGTTTGGACATACACTTCATAAAAATGTAATTTAGTGGTATCAAGACTTCATTCCTTTTTATTGCCAAATAACACTCCACAGTATGACTATTCTAAGGTGGTTTAACTATCATTTGGGCATTTGGGTTGCTAAGCCTTTTGATTTTCTGAGCAATCCACTGTAAATACTGGTGTACACTGTGTTCATGTATCTTGGGTGTCTAGTAGGGTGACATTTCAGGGTGACATAGTAACCCTTTTTAGGAAAATGTTTTCTTTCCAAAGAGTCTGTACCAGTTCACATCTCCATGACTAATAACTGTGTGTTTCAACTTCTCCACATTCTCAGCAACATCTGCTATTCTCCGTCATTTTGGTTATAGCCACCCTGACGGGACTGCAGTGGAACCTCATTCTAAAACTTATTGCATTTCTAAGTAGCTGATGGTGTCAGGAATCTTTTCATAATCTTGATTCTAATTGTGAAAAACCCGGAAGGTCTGAGGCTCTTCCTGAGTCCCTGACTTCAAACCATGGTAGATTGAGATCTTGTTGAAATTACACACTGAGCCTGCTCACCTCCATGAGCATAAAATTCATGTTCAAGAACAGATCTCCTTCTAGAGACAACAGAATGGGCAGAACGAGGCCCATCCACCCAGGCCAGGCTCAGGAGACACCGCGACATGTAGACTCCACCTGTGCCAGTCACCACAGCCCCAGGGCTACACCGGGCTCTAGGTCTATTCTAGAGCCTGTCACTCACTCAGTCACCACAGGGGACACACAGCAGGTCCAGACAGTGTCCCCTGCAGCCTGTGCCGAGGATGTTCCAGTGGAGCCAGGACTTGTGGGGGGACTTGCTGCAATGCACACAGGAAGTCGTCATTATTAACCACAGGCCCGCACAGTGCCTCTACTCAATCATGTGGCAAAGAGCACAAAACAAGCTTCCGTAACAAATTAAGATTCCATTAAGTGGAATAAAATGAGACTTAAGTAAGTGAAGAGGTAGAGTACATGGATTGATAAGAAAGTTTGAGAGTCACAAAAATAAAAAATGATGTATATTATAATATAGCAATATACTAAAAGTATGTTTATCAACACTAGTCAACATCATGGGAATATTAAGGACATTTTTATAACATGGGAAAATTTAAATCCATGAAATAGCATAAATATTTTGCAGATGAACAAAAAAGTGACTGGAGCATACACTTAGATGTTTGAAACAGAGCTTAAAACAAAAGGAATGTAAACAGTTGACGCTATTGCTGGAACACATGGAAGAAACTTTCAGTAACAGTTCAGAAAGACCTTGGTATTGAGCAGCCTTAGATCAGCTGTCAGGAACCACGCTGCAAACCCAGTAGGCTCCGTGTCCCAGCAGAAGCATGCATCCTGCAGAATTGCTTCTAAGTTCTATTCACAGTGAGATTCATCATTCCAGATAAGGAAACTATTTTCATATAAATTGAAAACAACAAACATTCCAGCACTGATGGCATAGGACAAAAAGCTTTTAACCTCTCATGAACAATTTGAGAACTGGATAACAGCGTTCAAAAAATACTTCAGTCCTTAAGTATCAAGTGGTACAAGGCTGGGATCTTTGACAGAAAATAGGAGGTGACATCAGTGTTGTTCTCTGTGACTCTTATTGGAAACAGGACGAACCCGGGACCCTCCCTGGTATCTCCTGAGACTCAGGTGAGCTCCAGGGCTGAGGGTCCCTGACTCTCCCCTGGATCCAAGGAAGCCTTTGCCAGTGTTGGGCGCAGCTCATCTCGGAAATCCAGCATGGGGACAAGGCTATAATGAAACAAGACTGTTTCTCACAGGGTCCTGAGTGAGGTTTTCTCTGCAAATTACAATATTTTGAGTTTGGGGCCTGTGAGAAGCAGGTGACAGTGAGGGACTGGACAAGGATTTATTCTGTGTGGGGAGGGGCATGGGTGACAGACAAATGGGCCAGGAGCTGGCAGAGGAGGGGGCTTCAGACCAGAGACCTGACCTATGAAAGGAGGGGGTAGAGGATGGGCAGGGCGGGGCTCAGACCACCTCTGCTGCTCCCTGCAGCATCTCCTGGGGGGAGGTCTCAGTGGCACCTGCCTCTGCTGCTGTGTCCACCCTCAGGACGGGGCTGTGTCCTCCTCCCCTGCCTGCTCCTCCACTGGAGCCCATGTGAACTCAAAGCTGAGGTGTCTTAGGGCTTTGGAGCCTTTGCCACCCACAGGCCCTGCAGCCACTGAGACAACCCCTCTACCATCTGCTGAGGGGCGGGGTTGGTGGAAGACATGACTCCTCACAGCCCACTTTTCTGGGGTCACACTGAAGGCTTCTGGCCTGGGGCATCCTCTGGAACCATCTCCATCCTTCTTCAGTGCTGGATCCTCCTGCTCCAGGGATCTGGGCCTTGGCATCTAACACGTGCCAGGCCTTCCTGAATATATGTGTAAAGAATGAACGAATAATTCACCCTAGTTTTCTCTGAGATATATATATTTTTTGAGACAGAGTGTCACTCTGTCACCCTGGTAGAGTGCCATGGCATCACAGCTCACAGCAACCTCAAGCTCTAGGGCTCAAGTGATCCTCTTGCCTCTGCCTCCCAAGTAGCTGTGACTACAGGTGCCCACCACCAGGCCCAGCTAGTTTGAGATGATTATTTTAATACCCACCTTATCTATAGGAAAGTAAATGAGTTGCTGTGACCTTGATTGTTTCAGAATTGTGCCGACCTGTTCCCTCACTGTCTCACCGTGGTCACAATGTACAACCAACCCCACTGTAGTCCTCAGCCCGGCTCTCCCTCCAGGCCTTTCTTGCATCAGCTGCAGCATCACCGCCTCTGTGGATACTGTGGACCATCTCCTCCTCTTTGCCAGCCTGGGCTTCAGTCTACTGTCCCCTGTATCCCATAGCAGGGACACAGGCCACTCCACCCCTTTCCTGTTTGCTCTGCTATCATTATCCACCAGCTTTCCAGGAATGTTTCCCGCCTGGTCCATGTCAAAGCTCTCCTAGAGCTTCTGTCCTCGAACTGAGTTTATAATGGATAACCGAGGACAGGCACAGCCAAGGGTCAGCATCTCCCTCTCACATGAAGGAGAATCAGCCCCAGGGCCCTGGTCATCACTCCTGCTGGACACCCAGGCCCCACACCCACCTCCACACTCTCTGTCCCCACACTGGTGTTTGCTGTGTCCTCTCTGAGCCTCGCTCTGGAAGGGGCTGAGAATCCTCCCCACCCTTTCTACATCCCATCCATGAATGTCCCTTTCCTCTTTGGTGATTTCCTGTTCACACTCACCATCCCCAGCAGGTGTCCCCTGGCCTGAGCCTTCTCCTGGAGCGATCCACTCTGAGCTGCCCTCCAGCCTCAGTTGCTCAGCTCCAGAGCGGGTCACACGCTGCCCTGGGCCGGCATTCCATGCAAGCCACCCCCACGGAACTCGCCCATTTTTGCCCCAAATGCCTATAGAATCTGAAAATTAAAACCAAAACACAATACCTCCTTGCCTTTTCCTTGTCTTGGCAATGGGGGCCCATTTGCTGCCCCTGGAGAACGTATCTTGCTGTGTAAGCCTATGCCTTGCTCTTATTCTATAAACCTCTCTCTCTTTCCCAATAAACTTTGTTTCATGTTTGCCTTAAAAAAAAAAAAAAACCAAAAGACAAAAATATATACAAATACTAACATTACTATTGAATTTCCACTAATAAAAAAGATGTGGAACAGAAGGTGAAACCCAGCCTGGCGCAGTGGCTCACGCCTGTAATCCCAGCTCTCTGGGAGGTCGAGGTGGGAGGATCACTTGAGCTCAGGAGTTGGAGACCAACCTGATTAAGAGTTAAAGCCTGTCTCTACTAAAAATAGAAAAATTAGCTGGCATTTTTGTGGGCAGCTATAGTCCCAGCTACTCAGGAGACTGAGGAGGTAGGAGGATCTCTCCAGCCCAGCAGTGTGACGTTGCTGTGAGCTAGGCCGAAGCACTGCACTCTGACCTGGGCAACTGAGTGAGACTCTCTCACTAAAATAAATAAATAAGTTAATAACACGGTGAAATCCATCCAGATGACACCACATAATACCATTACATATAAAATAAAAATTTATAAAATTATGTATGTTCTGCATAATATGTATAAGACAATCTCAAAATGTCAGCTTCCACCCTGACCTCCAGGTGAAGCCCATCTCTTCCCAGAGACAGAGGAGGAGCTGGCTGGGGCCGTGGCAGGCTCAGGAGCTCAGGGTTCCCCAGGACAGGGCAGTGACTGAGTCTGGAGCCCCAGAGCCAGGGAAGGGGCTGCAGGTGGCTGTGGGGTGGGCGAGGCCAGGAAAGGAAGGGGCCTGAGGGGGCTGAAGAGTGTGGGGTTTCTGCAAACAGCCAGGAGGTGTCAGGGCCAGATTTCACACCAGAGGTGACCTGCCTGTCCTGAATGGAAGGCATCTTTCTGGATGCCTTGAGAAGAGAGACCTCAGGGAGCCAGAGATCTGACCATAGGTTATTTACTAAGGGAGATAGTAAGCTGGGGAGTTTGGGAACTATTTGCACAGTTGCAGCAGATTCGCTCCTGGGTTACACAGAGGAAGTGATGGTGCCTGTGTTCATCTGCCCAGGAGTCAGTGTTTGTGTAGAAACATTAAAATGTCACACATAGCTTCCTAGCAAAAAAAAAAAAAATAATAATAAAATAAAATAAAAAGTAATGTTTAGAATGTAAACGAATTGTATTCTATCTAAAACAAAATACTAATAAGAAATATAAGACCTAGATAATCATAAAGTACAAGTTTAGGAAGATAAAACTCACTTCACAAAAACCAGTGTTAGGCCTTTGCCTACCTACTAATGTTTCACAAGTAAAATCTAGTCTGTACCAACATTGTACAGCCGGGCACAGTTGCTCAGGCCTGTAATCCTAGCACTCTGGGAAGCTGATGTGAGTGGATTCCCTGAGCTCAAGAGTCGGAGATCAGCCTGAGCCAGATAGAGACCCCGTCTCTAAAACTAGCCAGGCATTGTGGTGGGCACCTGTTGTCCCAGCTACTTGGGAGGCTGAGGCAAGAGAAGCCCAAGAGTTTGAGGTTGCTGTGAGCTATGACACCATGGCACCCTACCAAGGGTGACAAAGTGAGTCCCTGTCTCAAAAAAAAAAAAAAAATATATATATATGCATATATATACATATACACACACATATATAAAATCCTTGTACAACTTTTGAACCGTTTTCTAAATTGCTGAATTTTAAACACATGAGAGGGCCAGAAGCAGTTTCTGGAATTTTCTCAATTCCATTTCCCTGAACAGCCTGTTGGTGACATTTAAATCACCTTGAGTGTTGCAGCATTTCTGGTCCCTTACCATGATGGCAGTTGGAGATCTTTTAGGTTTTTGTAGAATGTAAAAAAACCTGAGGGACTGGCACCCAAAAAAGCTATGTATACACATGATTTCACCTCTCATGGTGCATGATTCCTTCTGGGAGTGGGAAACTCCAGTAATCACTCACAGTGTATTAGGGTCACTCTACCCTGGGATTGGCCTATGAGTGTGTGGACAGTGACAGGAACTGCAAAGACCAGTGGGTCCTTCAGGTGTCTGGACCATGGGGAGGTGTGTGCAGAGACCAGCAGGGGGCACTGGGGAACTACCCTGTGTTCCCTACACACCTGCTCAGGGAGAACCAGTCACTCCAAGGAGCCTGAGCTCAGGGCCGGGCCCTGTGCTCACCGATGGGGACACAGCAGCTGTGTCCTCTCTGGCCTGGCACAGTCCCTTGAGCCAGGACCTTTGTATGGTCTCAGAAGGTGCTTCCTCCCATGGATTCCCCAAGGGGCAGAGCAAACCTCCCTTTCCTCATTCTGCAGGAAGAGCTGAGCCCCAGCCCAAAGGTAAGGAGGGGCTGGGCACACCCTGGATGGAAACACATTTGCATGAGCAGCCCCTCCTGTGCAGAGGGTGGGGAGAAAAGAGGGCCTGGGGCAGCCCAGCCCCAATGTGGGGATCAGGGCTGTGTCCACCATGGTCTGGGTGCCTGTCTTTCTCCTGGTCCTCTGTCACTGCTCAGGTAGGGGCAGGCCTGGGAGATCTTGAGCACTCCCAGTCTGCTTCTGCATCTTCTAGCAAAGATTCCTGAGAAACTTTACCCTGGACTCTGCCCCAGTAAGCGCTTGTGTCTGTGTTTGCAGGTTCCCTCTCCCAGCCTGTGCTGACTCAGCCGCCCTCCCTCTCTGCATCGCTGGGAGCCTCAGCCAGACTCACCTGCACCCTGAGCAGTGGCTTCAATGTTGGGGACTTCTGGATACGCTGGTATCAGCAGAACCCAGGGAGCCCTCCCCGATATCTCCTGACCTTCAAGTCAGACTCAGATAAGCACCAGGGCTCCGGAGTCCCCAGCCGCTTTTCTGGATCCAAAGACGCCTCCGCCAATGCAGGGATCCTGCACATCTCTGGGCTGCAGGCCGAGGATGAGGCTGACTATTACTGTGCCACATGGCATGGCAGCTCTAAGATTTACACAGTGCTCCAAACCCTTGGGGAAGTGAGACAAAAACCTCCTCTCTGCCCTCCTAGCCTGGTGCAGTCGTTCTTTCTGGTGGTTCTGACAAGGAGGTGACTGCTCCTGACAGCTCAGCCAACACCTGATTTTTCTTGGAAAAGTAGGTCTGACAATGTCACACCCTGTTCTCCAGTTCAACTTTTAGGCTGATCCGTTGCTCACAGCTTCTCACCCTGCTCACGTTGTACAGGAACAAATTCCTTATTGAACCTAAAACTCTCCCAGTGGAGACTTGACCAAGGGAAGTTCATCTGGGCCACGCCCAGCTCAGGGTGGAAAGTCTAAAGGGAGATGTCAGTGGCGTGACAGTCCCTGGTGGAATCCTGTTCTGGGCCATGTGACCTGCTGGTGTCTGAGGAGGGGCAGGTGCAGGCAGCTGATTAGAAGTTAGGGGACCCAGACCAGGTGAGTCCAGGGAGGACAGTGTCAGTCGGGGCAGAGGCCCAGAGCAGGTGCAGGACACGTTGCCCTGATGCTGATGGGCAGAGTGTGGGAGCAACAGGCCTGGGACAGGGCACAGTGGGGCTTAGACTGTGCTATCACCTGCAGTGTGCACCTGAGAGGGTGTGCTTTAGACTGTCCCTTCACTCCAATAACGGCATGTGTGACCTACAATTGGTTTGAAGAGAATCATCCAGAAGGCTCTTTAGAGGAAAGGACACCATCCTAATGTTTCCTGACTATATTTTAAAGGTTAGAAGTGGACCCTGCATCCATAATCCCTGGACAGACAATCCGAAGACTCTTCTCACAAAATCCATCCCCTCCGATAGCTGCCATGTCCTGTCCTAGGACGCGTGGTTGTGTCCCTGCCCCACATTAGTGCTGCAGTCTGGGGGTGCAGTGGGGTGTAATCCACAAGGGGGAATCTTCAAACTTGAACTTCTCAGGACTTTGTAGGACCCAGGGCATGGGATTCCCCATCCTTCAACAAATAGCACGGAATGTTCCACAGAACAGGACCCAGGAAAAGGCCAGAAAGGCAGAGAGGTGGATGTCAATGTGGATGAAGTGTCTCTGACTTTGCTCTGCACATGAAGCAGGGAAAGAAATCTGAAAGAGCTCTGTCTTCATTTTGGGTGTCAAATAGCAGGTTCTGAGATGTCCCATCCTGCTCTGAATCCCCTCCTCCTTACTGTGCAGAACCATGACCTAGGTCCAGGCTCCTGACTCCCTGCAGGCTTTCCTCCCCAGCTCTGCCACCCAACCCGCCCTGTGCTTACAGGTCTCTGCACTTCTCCTGCTGGTCCAGCTGCCTGCAGGGCCCATCCCCAGGACAGAAGCTGATACCTGCTGCTTGGGGACATATCAGCACTGGGCAGAATGGTCAGACTTTGTCCTGGTAGCACAGGGACTCCTCATCAGAATTCTAGACCCTTGGACACAGCATATACTGATCAAACCTCAGTTCATCATTTTGGCTCCTGGTCACCCTATATCAAAACCTCAACCACAGGAGAGACTGCACCAGACTCCATCCTTGTGTCAGGCTGTGTCCCAGCAATGAGGTGCCCACCCCGTGTGTCCATGCAGGGTGCTGCATGCAGGCCGTGCTCACTCAGCTGGTCCATCATCTGGAAATAACGGTCACCTCCTCCTGTCCTGTAATGAGCAGCAGAGTCAGGTGGGCAATGTGGCCTGGCTCCACCAGCTCTCTGGAGAAGCCCTACACAGTGATGCCTGGTGGTTCCCAGTCAGCAGGGCAACAGAGCCTGTCTCTTGCTTTAGGCCTGGCCACATGGGCTCATGGAACATTGTAGGATAATATTTAGAAATAAACATACCCTACATCAAGCACACAAAGTGAATTCAGTGTGAGTTTAAAATGACTTGCTTTTCTTCCAGAGGCTTAAGGGACCTGGACTCCCGTGGGATACAGACAGAGTTGGCTTCCCTGGAGTTATTCCCTAAGCCATTTCTCTGAAGCTGTACACTCCGTGAAGCCTGAGATCAAAGGGCATGCCGCCCTTCTTCCCCGGGCCAGAGGGTTGACATATGTTAACAACATATTGTCCGAGGTCTATAGGTGCTGTGCCCTGAGGAAAAGACACAGTCATTACTTCATACTGAGTAAACTGAGCGAATGCTTGAAGATATTTTTCCATTAACTCTGTTCCCCTGTGGCTACTTTCTTCTTTATGATTTTGTTTACACACCTTCCCAGAGATTAGTCAGTGTTTAGAAGAAGATGTTTACTGCAAAAGTGATTGTGTTGATGTGGTAATAGGATATTTCCTTTTTAGTAGATTTGAGATAGGTAAATTGAGGTAATGGTGAAAATAACAGATAATAGATTAAGTGTGTACGTGACTAGAAAGGTATAAAATCAAACCCCTAAATAAAGATCTTTGCTACACGCCATCTCATCTCGTGTAGTCTGTTTCTTGACTTAATAATTACAGGAGCGAGTTTACACCCATGGCAAAGCTGCTGTTCATTAGTGTCTCTGGTCACGCAACAAATTGGTGTAGTCGGCAGGATCAGGGGATAACGAAGAAGCAGAAAGACTTTCTGGACACCGGGCTGGAGGACAGCCGCCTCCGCCAGGACACCGTGGAGAGATCTACCCTGAAGCTGTTTGAGGTAAGCTTGAGAACCCTGTAACTGGGACGGTGCAGAGTACGTGGGACGTCTCCAGCATAACAAGAAACGTGGGAGGGAATAATATGAGTTTTCAGCTCGCTTCCTCTTTGGAGGATCAGTATATTGCCATTTAAAAAACTCTGATTTCTACCACTAAAATTACGGTAAAAAACCAGTAACCTGAGGGAACTTTTCCATGTGGTTGTTAAGCATTGCTGCTGGTTTACGCCTGACCGGAAAGTACAGCTTAATTTGAAAGTCTGGAAGAAAGTGGGTTGGGCTCTGCATTGTGCCCACCAAAAAGGCATTTTTATAAGTAGGGAAATATGGGCAACCTATCAACTGGTTCAAATTGTGTCACGCAACAGAACATTGTCTGTGGAGGAGGGTGATGATCATGGCTCTGATGCGGGTGGGGCCGGAGGTAACCCAGGACCCAAGCCTCCTGTCTGAACCCCATCCCAGAACATAGGCCCACTCTCAACTTCTGTGACCAACACTAGACTCAGGGGACACTCCTATATTTATTACTCATTCCAAGACCAATGTTCTGAAGCCCTTTGCTGGATATGGAAATTTCTATCCAGCCAATCTTAACATTAAGCTATTAGGATGAAATACCTCAGCCTGGTCATGCCCACAGAGACAGGCAGAAGGCATGGAAAATTAGTTTGCTTGTTCCAGTTGTCCGGGCAGGTGGCCTTCCTGTGTGTGCGTGTGTCCTTGTGTGGAGACAGCAGTGAAAGTGGTTACCACACAGCCCGCGGGGGTGGGGTGGGGGGTGGAGAACTGCTGAGTCTTGTGAAGTCACAGAGGAGACTCATGCACATCCCAGCTTGTGGGTCTGCCTAAGGCAGCTCCTGAGGTCTACGGGTTCCTGTGACCCACAAAAGGAGCAGGAACATTCCCCTGAATTGATGACGGGGACACAGCACACAGACCAGTTAGGAGGAAGGTGCGGACTTTGAAAAAAACTAAAGAATGCTAGACACTTGATCATGGCGAAGGAAACTGAAGTACATTTGGGTGGAATTCAATTTTACTTAGGACTTAAATAAATTAGAGATTAAGGGTTATAAATCACCAGTGGGTCCTTGTATAAAAACAAGATGCTGAATTCCAACCCACATGTGGCAGGGGCTAAAGAGAGAAGGTAAAAACCACTGGAAGCCGGGTGGAGGGAATTTCTACCATTCCTAAGTACTGACATGACAGAGCCCTGCCAGGGTCACAACCCAGGGAGAAGGAAACACATTAGATACACAAGGTTATGCTGATGTCGGAAATACCACCATTACCCGCATAAGAATAGTTTTAATGATTCACACATATGGGCGTGTGTAACATCCACCCATACCAATTATCACAAAGGACAGGAATTTCCTAAATGGTTGTAGGGTTCTGTGCTTAGAAATTGTCAAAATACTGACTTTATGTGGGTACTAAGACGACAAGGCTGGATGTGGCTATAGTTTGGACTATTGCTGACAAATTAGGATGTAAAAGTAAATAGCTGCTGAATTTTTAAAGATGCAGTGGAAATACTTGATTCGTGAAAAATGGGAAAGGAAAATCGAAGCCCCAGAGCCCCAGATGGAATTAAGAGAAAGACAGACACAAACAAACACAGCGTCAGTGCGCACAAAAAAATGTCAATTCACGGAAAACTAGATAAAAAGAGACGCCCTGAAAACGCAGGTGCATACACATTCGCCTTCCTGTCCTTTCTCCAAAAGCGAGTTTTAAGACAGAGTGTTTTAAACTGTTTCATAATGTTCACATTAAATAGTTCAAACACAGCACGTTTTAAAAAGATTTCTGATTATGAGACTCATGATATCCCGTTTTGTTATATCTGGAATTGGGACGAATCTCTTACTCTAAAGATGATATGGATGCACACCCGGCCGGCTGCGGGCACACACACGCGCAGGTAGCGACACTCACCTGAGCAGGTGCCCAGGGCCCCAGCCGCTTCCGGAGCGGAGGCGTGGCGGGCGGGAGGGGCCCACTGTGCTGGGGCACCGGGAGCTGCCACAGCGCGGACCTGCAAATCCAGGTGATGGCGCGTTTTGCTTAATCTCCTCCTGCAGCACCTCGGCCGCTGCCCTGCTCGGCTCAGGCGGGGGAACCGAAGTTAGCGGGGTCCCAGAGAGGCGCCTGCTGCGGCGCCCTGGCGCGGGGCGGGAAGGCCGCGCTGCTCTCCAAGCCCGCGAGCTCCCGGATCCCTAGCCGGCCGGCGCGCCTGGAGGGGCTCGGGGGGAGCAGAGGCTGCACCGCCCAGGGGACAGCCAGACGCAGCGCCTCAGCAAGTCAGGACGATTTCCTGAGGCTGGGAGACCCCCAGGTTTGCTGAAGCGTCATCCAACCTCCTTCCTCGGTCCTCCCTTTCAACAAGCGGGGAGAAGGTCTCAAGAAGCAGGTGCTGGGCTCACAGGTTCACCCAGGAGAGAAGAGCTGGTGCTGCCATATTTGTGTTTATATCCATTGCTGCCGCTGTGCGTTCTGGTGGCGCCCAGGACACTCCTCCTCCTCCCCAGCTTCTTCCTACTGCAGGGTCACCTCCTCTCCTCCTCCACCCCCATCTGCTTCTGTGAAATGAGAAAGGCACTGAGGAGAACCCAAACACTCCAGCTGCCAACAGCCCCCTTTGGCACTTGGCAGCACTTGACAGCGGGCTTCTGGCTCAACTCGGTGGAGCGTCAGTGACGCAACTTCCAGGGCCGCTGTGCATTTAATAGAGAAAGGACAGCGGAGGGGGAGAGCTCTGCCGGGCAGCCGCTGTCTGCAGGCAGTTCCAGAGCAAACCCAAGCCGAGAGGTAAGAACAAAGGAAAGTTATGGGCAAACCGCCACTGCGGTGGGGACACTGCCAAGAAGTTACAGTCTCCTGAGAAGATTTTACCGAGTGCTCCGCCGGACAGTCCAGGTGGCCCGGGGCCGACCCGCCCCTGGGCTGTTTCCCCGAAACCTCCTCCCGGGCGGGAGCGACTCTGGGCTGCGAAGTGGGGCGCAGTGAGCACTGGCCAGCCGAGCAGGTCCCTGGGGGCAGCCAACATTGATTCCCTCCAGGCAGGGGGCGAGTGCCCGGAAGATGCGGGATGCATGTCCAAGCGTGAGCATGTCCAGGCCTGTGGACCATGTCAAGCGGTCCATGTCGCCTTCATGGTGTGGTCGCGGGCTCAGCGGTGCAAGGTGGCCAGGAGAACCCCAAAATGCACAACTCGGAGATCAACCAGCGCCTGGGCGCCGAGTGGAAGCTGCACTCCGAGTCGGAGAAGCCGCGGTTCATCCACTAGGCGAAGCATTGTCGCACTACGCTGGTGAAGCAGCACCCGGAATACAAGTACCGGCCCCGGCGCAAGCCCAAGACGCGGCTCCAGGACAAGTTCGCCTTCCTGGTGCCCCGCGGCCTGGGCGGCGTGGTCAGCGCCGAGCACCCGGCGCTCAGGGCTGCCTTGGAGCTGCACGCGGGTGCGGGCGGTGGCCTGGTGTCCGAGTCACCGCCGGCCAACACGAGAAGCCGCTGCCGCTGCAGCCGCTGCAGCCGCCCTCACCGTGCGCGTCTACTTCCCGCATTCGGCCGCCGCCACCCCAGCAGCCGCCGCCGCGGGCAGCCCCTACTCGCTGTTCCACCTGGGTTCCAAGACAGCAGAGACCTCATCTTCGTCGTCCGCCCTCCCGTGCGCGTCGTCACTGGACTACCCCAAGGCGGGCGCCGCGTGGCGGCGGAGGCTGCGAGCGGCCGGGGGGCCCACGCTCTCGCATCCTGCCCGGGAAAGCCGGGGTCCATGATCCCGTGCAACGCAGCGCGTGGCCCAGCCCCGGACTCCAGTCGCCTACATCCTGCTGCCGGACACGAGCCAGCCTGAGCTGGACCCTACCCCGCGGTTCCTAGAGCAAAGCAAACCCCACGCCGCCGCCGCGCTAAGACCGGGTAGGTTCACCTCGGGAGGACCGCTGTGCACACGTGTAGATACAATAGGTCAAGGCTCTTCCTCCTCCCAGCGCCCTCCCACAGCAGGGGGGTCCCGGGTGTGTGCACCTAAGTCGTACCGGAGCCTGGCGGAGGCGGAGACGCCTGTCCGGGCGCGACCCGCTGAGCGCGCCAGTGCGCGGGGTGGTGGGCCTGGGAATTGGCAGGATCATTTCAGACCCGCACAACTTGAAAGAGGGCGGGGGTATCCGGCGGCAGCTGGGGGTTGCTTTGCCCTGGGAACCTGTTGTATTTTGAGGTGGAGTAAGTTTGTGACATTGGGCTTTCTAGTTCTGTTGGTTGTAAGTTTTATCGTGGGTTTTGTTTTTGTTTGTCATCATCTCCTCCCCAACCAGCCCACCCCTGGTCTGTTTTACGCGCACTGTGTTCAAACGTTAGGTGTGAAATGTCTGGCACACAGAAAAAGCTGATCTCCGAGTGGGACCGCTCTGAGCAACCTTGCTCCCTCTTCGTACTATTTGAACTTTGCAGATCTCTGTTCTCTCGAGCAGAGCCCCCAGACCGGATCCATTCTTGACCAGTGACCAGCTCGAATCTGGCCTTTTGTACGTGAGGTGACCACTGTTTCTTTTGTTTATCACGCCATATGCAAATTAGAGCTAGAGCTCTTGAGAGCCAGAAACCCAAACAAGAAACACGTGTGATGAAAGTTGTCAATCGCTGCTCAGCGTCCATAGCCCAGTGGTTACTGCGCCAGCCACATACCCGAGGCTAGCGGGTTCGAGCCGAGCCTGGGCCACCTGAACAACAATGACAACTACAAAAAAAATAGCCGGGTGTTGTGGCGAGCGCCTGTAGTCCCAGCTACTTCGGAGGCTGGGACAAGAGAATTGCTTAAGCCCAATAGTTTGAGGTTGCTGTGAGCTGTGACGCCACAGCACTTTACCCAGGGCGAAAGAGAGACTCTGTCTAAAAAAAAAAAAAGAGAGAGAGAGAAAGTTGTCAACTGGATTTTCTCCCTTAAAACAGACAAAACTACAAGAAGTCTCCCTGAGTTCAGGAGCTTGGATTTATGACACAGTTTACAAAAAGGGAAAAGGCGTGGTTCCTATTTTCCTTTAGGGCTGATTTCACCTTAAGATTGTAAATGTGAACATGTCACTGAAAAGATTGAGTCTTGGGAAATTGTTATTTTCGTTGTCCTAAATTTGAGTCAGTTTTAGACTCAAAAGCATTTTGAGCAAATGTCAAAGTTAACTTTTAAAAATTATGAACTATTTGCCTGTAGTCCCAGCTGCTCGGGAGGCTGAGGCAAGAGAATCGCGTAAGCCCAAGAGTTAGAGGTTACTGTGAGCTGTGTGAGGCCACGGCACTCTACCCGAGGGCGGTATAGTGAGACACTGTCTCTACAAAAAAATAAAAAATAAAAATTATGAACTATTTCTGAATTGCAGTTTTATTGAAGATTAAATCAGACATTTTTGTCTAAAGGGTAATTATATATTTATTATTTAGCAAAAGTGAAAAACAGCACAGAATCATCTGGACAGATGTGTCTCCTTTTCAGCTAGCATTTTTCTCCCAACTTGCGCCATTATAATGTGTTTAGAATTCCTGTCTCCCTTGGTTTACTTTTTAGATCACCTGGGATTCATTTGCAAATTATCATAAAACACACTTTAGAAGAAAGATCCTTCCTCAATTATGACTTTTTTGTTTCTTTGTAAATGTATATATTTTGACTAATGTTTGCAAATGAAGTTGGCTAAGGTATTTAGTTTCATCTTGGCTTTATGTAATATAAAGTTTTTAAAAATTTAAATTTGGGTTTTAACCTTTATGTGTAAATGGTTTTCTTGTGTGATCTAATTTGAGATGTCTAAGCTATATCTGTAAATTAGAATCCGACTATCACTCTGTTCATTTTTTTTTAAATAAGGACTTTATATAAAGCCTGAACCGGGGAAGACAAACAAATAAAAAAAAAAAAAGATGATATGGCTTCTCCTGAGAATGGTCAGGTCCACTCACACTCCCCTGATCACTGGCAGTCCCTCAGAGCAAAAAAAAAAAAAAAGAAGAAAGAAAGAAAAAATTGTCTGCAGCCCCGCCTGGCAGTGCCCAGCTGGGTGTCACACCCCCAGGGCTGGTCTTTTCAGGCTACCGTGCCGTTTGCAGGATTATGCCAGAGGAAACCCCTGCCCCATAAGGCTCCCCGCCACAGGTTCTGAGATTACCCCCCTCCTCCCAAGGGGCTCAGTGCTGGAGACGGGAGGACCCACTCATGGCCCACAAAAATGAATAAATAAATAAATAAGTAAATAAAAGGACATGAAATCATTTTACCTGCAGAGGCAAGAAAATGTTTGAAGGGCTGGGGTCAGGTTTGGGGAAAAGTAGATTGTTGGGGCAGGCTGTGGAGACCTCAGGCAGCTCATCCTTCAGCCCTGAAGTTTTCAGAGAAGAAATGCAGGATGCAGGTCAGTAAGATTGGGGAAGCTGATTTTGTAAAGGACGTCACTTCAGACCAACAGTGCATTTCCCCTGTTCAAGTCATAAGCATCACTGGGACATGCAGGACAACGTCAGTGAGAAAGATGATGACACAGAAGGAGAGAGACGAGGCTTCAGAACCGTTCCAGCACATGGAAGGCCGACTGCAGGGGAGGGATCTCCAATATGGTTTGACTGACTGCAAAGTCTAGAACGAAAGGCTTACAAAGGGGACTCTGTCTCATTTCTCCTCATAACGACAAAATGCAATTTAATAGAGAAAGCTAATGAACCAAAAGCTGATACTATTTCATATCTTCTGACCAAACCTCTAGACAGTCCACATTATAATATCCAAAATGTCTTGATTAAAACTTTAAAAGGACTTGTCATATTGGTACAGGACAAATGGCCTCCCAGCCAGCTCCGTGGAGCTGGGAGGGGGATGGACCGGCTGCCTCTGCCTTGGTGGTGTTGGTGCAGTGTCAGGGAGCAGAGGAACCAGGGAGCTGGAGGATAGACAGGGGGGCCTCTCAGGAGCCAGAGGGGCCAGACAACTGCTGGGGAGACACCAGCACCTTAGGGTTCCCTCCCCTTGCACTTATGTCTGAACAGGGAACTCCTCCCCACCCCCCAATTTTCTAGGCCTGGTCAATTTTATGTAAATTTCCTAGGCCTGGGAATGAAAAGGATTGTAGCCATTGATTTGTGAACCAGACATGTCTCAGACCCCTTGTGCCAGACATTTTAAATGTAACTACTGAGGGTCCCAGACATACTAAATGTAACTACAGAGGGTCCCAGGCGACTATGACTATATATATACCCCTAGACAAAGAGCCAGGGGAGAGACAGAGAGAGAGAGAGACAGCAGGACAGCTCTGGAGCTTTTCTCTCCCGAGTTGGATTTTCTCTCCCTGCCAGAGCTTTGGTGTTTTTGTATTATTTTCTGTAAATAAGTCCTGTCTTACCACTGATCTGTCTGTGGATTTATTCTTCAAGTCACCGAGACCAAGCACCTATTGAAGATGAAATTCTGGTATCAATATCAAGAGCAAGAAAAATTAGAACTTGAATGAGAAAAGACTATTCATAACACTGACAGGATGTAGGCAATAAAATTGTAGGGCAGATATTTTTAAATGAGGGATGACACAATCCTTGATGAGGTTGATGAGCTGGTTCACTTATTCTTGAAACACATATAATAGGAGAAAGTCTCTGAAAAACAAATCATGAAAACAAATTAAATAAAAATTAGCAGACAATTTTGTAAAGAAAGAAAAAATGTCTCTTTAGAAACTTAAGAACAAGTAACTATGAAAAATTTAGACATTAGAGAAGTTACTTCTGACAAGTAGACAAGAAAGTACGAATAGTAGTTGCCTCAGCCCAGCAGGGGGAGCTGTGGGTCTCCTCACGGCAGAGCCAGGCCTGAAACAACCTCAAATGTTCCGATTTAATGGTTCCTGGACCTGAGCTCACCGGCCTGAGTTAGAGGGGACAGCAGGTGCTTCCTCACAAGGGGCGAAGTCAGAGCTCACACCAGCCCAGCCTGCCTGACAGTGTTGCTGCTCCCTGGGCCAAGGACGCAGACTCAGATGGTGCTGGTGGTGTTGGTGAAGGGCTCATATTTGTATTATGCACAACCCAACGCACACCCTCCTCCCAGTGGGGTGTCAGGAGACCAAAGAACCATCCCAGAGTCCAGCAGAAACTGTGGGCTCCTAGGGTGTTTGGAGAGCCCACACGGTGGCCTGGCTGCCCACCCTTCTCTCCCTCCTCGCTCTCTGCCCAGGTACATAAAGATTTTAGAGTCGCCTTTGAAGGGGTTCCTCTGTGTTCTTTCCTCAGTCCTCTCATGTGTCTGATTTGGTTTCAGGGTTCTGTGTTGAGGCGACTGTGAGGACTCAGGAGACCTTGTACTATGTCTGCTGGAGTGACAGACACTCTCACGTGAGACTCTAGCATCAGAGCAGCCACTAGTGGCCACCATCCTTACTGGATAAACCGTAGTCTGCCCCCAGGACACTGCTTGATGATCAACAACAAACATTCCTGGACACCTGCCTGGTTCTCAGGTTCCCTGCTTGGGGTCAAAGCTGCCCTGGCTGGTCTAGGCTGAGGACTACAGCAGGCTACTCTGCGAGGTGCTCTGCACAGGGAGATGTCTAGGGTGTGGGGGGGGACAAGACCTAAATCTGCCTTTGACTGAGGCTCGGTACACACATGATGGTGTGATGTCAGGACCACACAGGCAGACGCCTGAGCTCTCAGGGCAGACTTCCTGCTGACCGTCTGTACAGAGAAAGGTGAATGTCAGGTTAGGATTTCTCAGACTTTCATGGGGAAATGGATCATCTGGGAACCTGTACCAGGTGGATTCTGACTCAGTGACTCTGAAGTGGAGGCTGGGATTCTGCAGTTATAAAAAGTCCCTTTCTGTGGTGTCCCTTTTCCCAAACGTCCAGATGTGAGGTTAAATGTCACCAGGTAAATAAGAATGGTGGATCAGCTGGTGTCCTGACTCAGTGTTCTGATAATACAGTTCTGAGAATACAGGAGGACACGGAGAGGACGCCATGTGACGATGAGGGCAGAGAAAAGATTTCTGTGGCTGCAAACCAAAGGACACCAAAGCTTGTCAGCAAACCACCCACAACCGGTAAGAGGGAGGCAGGATCCCCTCAGGCCAGAGCACACAGGGCCCCGTCTCTGGACTTTGCAGGACTGGCCTCCAGAAGGGCTCATTTCTGTTGCTCTAGGCTGCCCAGTGTGTGCTGCTTTGTGACTGCTGTCCCAGAAAACAAATGTACCAAACAACCAACATAATAGGGCTTCTGAATTAGATTGCATTTATTTCAACTTGCCCTCACTTTCTCCACAAGTATGATCATATCGGGGCCCCTAATTCTGTACTTTATGCCTGCAATTGTCATTTAGGCTTAATATAGTGAATCCTCTGTTTTTAGAATACATAAATATATAAGCACTGCTTAGTATTAAGAATATGATAAGTACCAAAGGGAAATTGCAAATTTTAAATTATTACCCTTGTTCATTGGTATCAAGATGTGAAGATGAAAAGATCATGTTGTTATTACCAGGCTTCAGGTCATCTCTGGGGATGGGTGAGCTCAGGGGGAGCTGCCGCCACACTTGATGGGAAACCTCAAGTCATTATGCGCAGCCCACCATTTAACAGTTGGGAAACAGGATAGTACTTTCCTGGACACACTGGCAGGAGGCAGAGCAGACAGAGGCATGAGGAGCAGTCCTTCACCAAACCCGCCAGAACCTCCCTGCCTCTGTCAGACCAGAGCTTCTCAGACGTTCCTGGGCACAGGGATCACCTGGGATCCTGTCACATGTGGACTCTGACTCAGGGCAACTGGAGTGGGGCCTGGGATTCTGCATTTATAAAAGGTGCTTCCCCCAGACCTCCACACCTATGCCTCAATGTCACCAAATGTATACGAATGGTGGAGAACAAGAAAGAAACACATTAGCAAATGAAAAAAGAAAAGAAACCTCTCCAAAGAGAATTAAAGCATTTTGATTAAAGAAGGATTCTGCGTCTATGCAGGAAGAAGACCAGAGAAGACAGCTGAGGAGCTGGGAGAGGCTCCACTTTCTACAGGAGTCAGAATCAACATTCTAAAATCACTGTGTACATTTTGAAATATTTTCTGACTTGCTGATTTTTAAACCTGTCACTGAGCCAATTCCTGGAACATTCCTCTTCAAGCCTTCCCTGAAGAGCACATTACACCATTTAAACAGCTCCACTGTTCCGCATCAGTGGTGACTGCCACGATGGCACAAGAGGGTCCTTTAGGTTTTTCGAGGAGGTACTCTGGGCATCCTGACATCTTAAAAATATATAAATGCAAATGATTGTCCTCTTAATATTCCAGGATTCATTCTGGGTGAGAGAAAATCTAGTAACCCTTCACATTGTGCTGGGGTGATTATACCAGGAAATCAGCCAAGGGGTAAATGAACAGACAGTGAAACGAGCTGGGCTCTCAGGTCTGTCTGGGCCATGGGGAAGTGTGTGCTGAGACCAGCAGGGGGCACTGGGGGACTGCCCTTTGGGCCCTGTGCTCACTGATGGGGACTCAGCAGCTGTGTCCTCTCTGGCCTGGCATAATCCCCAGAGCAACGACCTTTGTATGGTCTCAGCAGGTGCTTCCTCCCAGGGCTCCCCCAAGGAGCAAAGCAAACCTCCCCCTCCTCAGTCTGCACGGAGAGCTGAGCCCCAGCGCAGGGTCAGGGAGGGGCTGGGCAGTCCCTGGATGGAAACACATTTGCATGAGCAGCCCCTCCTGTGCAGAGGGTGGGGAGAAAAGGGGGCCTGAGGCAGCCCAGCCCCACTGTAGGGACCAGGGCTGTGTCCACCATGGCCTGGGCTGCTGTCCTCCTCATGATCCTCTCTCACTGCTCAGGTAGGGACTGGACTCAGAAGCCAGGAACAGCTCCTATCCTGATTCTTGATCTTCTGGGAAAGATTTCTGAGACACCTGACCTTTGATTCTGCCCCAGTAAGCACTTGTGTCTGTGTTTGCAGGTTCCCTCTCCCAGCCTGTGCTGACTCAGCAGCCCTCCCTCTCTGCATCCCTGGGAGCATCAGCCAGACTCACCTGCGCCCTGAGAAGTGGCATCAATGTTGGTAGCTACAGGATATACTGGCACCAGCAGAAGCCAGGGAGCCCTCCCCGGTACCTCCTGTCCTACTACTCAGACTCAGACAAGCACCAGGGCTCCAATGCAGGGATCCTGCACATCTCTGGGCTGCAGGCTGAGGATGAGGCTGACTATTACTGTGGTACATATCATGGCAACTCTGACAGTTACACAGTGCTTCAGTCACATGGGGAAGTGAGACTAAAACACCCCTGCTCTCCTGGCCTGGTGCAGTCTCCCCTTGGTGGTGACTGTGACCATGTCCAGCTCAGGGATGACATCTCCAGTGATTGTCCTCAGGGAGCAGACCTGACAATGGCACATCATTTTCTTCAGCTAAACTTTCAGATTGATCCACTGCTCGTATCTTTTCACTCTACTAATATTTTCACAGGCAGAAATATTTTCACAGACATAAAACTTTCTCAGTAGAAACTTGGTAGGGAACAAAACAAGTTGATTCCAGCACATACAGCTGAGGAGCCAGGAGTGACTCAGAGATGCTCCCGTGTGAGAGCCTTGACCTGGCCTCTAGGATATGACACCGCCCTGCAGGAAAGAGTTTTATTCTCTACTGTAGCAATATACCAGCACAACATTTAAGATAAAAATAAAACAGTGCGATTTACAATAATATCAATATGAAGCACTTAACTGTATATCTGAGAAAAATTTAAATTACTATAAACTGAAAATTATAAAACCTTGTGAAAAATTAAATAAATTTTTAATTAATTCATAGGAATACTTTTGGCTTTGAAAAACTCATTGTGGTTAATATGACGATTCTTTCCCTATTGATCTGAAGATTCACCTTGAGGCCCCTAAAGTACGTGTGCAGAGAATGATGAGTAGGAAATATCAGCAAATAAAAACATAAAAGGTCAATAAAGACAGTGATGAAACACAGCCCTAGGGATGACCCTGCCCAATCCCCTGTTACTGACTGTGTCTGGGGCATGGTAGGGTGGGAGGGTGGTTTGAAGTCCAGGAGCTCAGATTTCATTCTGGGTGACCAAGTGAGTCCACGGAGGACAGTGCCAGTCAGAGCAGAGGACCAGGTCATGTGCAGGTCCCTGCCCCACAGGTCTGATTATGAGACCCATGATTTCCTATTTGGCTGTTTCCGGTGTTGAAAGGAAAGTCTCACGTTTCTGATGCTGCTTCTGCTCAGAATGGGCAGCTTGCCTGAAGCTCTTCCTGGTCACTGGCAGTCACTTCGAGTGGAGCAGGGTCAGCAGCCCAGCGTGGCAGTGACACTCTAACTGCCACACACCCAGGCCTGGTCTTTTCACTGCTGCTACTGTACACAGTTTACAGGGCTGGGGCAGTCAGAACCCCTGACCATGCCACAGGCTCTGAGAGTCCCCAGGGGGCTCACTGCTGGGGGAGAAGACCCATCAGTGACAGTGACCCACACAGAAGACATGAAGTCCTATCACCTGTGGAGGCAAAAAGTGTTCACAGGGCTGGAGTAAGTTCTGGAGAAGACTCCATTGTTGGGGCAGGATGTGGAGACCTGTTGCAGCTCATCCTTCAGCCTGAAGTTTCCAGAGAATAAATGCAGGACATAGGTCACTAAGTGTACGTGGGGAGCCGATCTGGCGAAGACATCACTTCAGACCAAAAGTGCGTTTCCCCTTCCTCAAGTCATAAGCGTCACTGGGGCATATGTGGCCACCTTCAAAGAGAAAGATCGTGAGGCTTCAGGACCATTTCAGCAGATGGAAAGCAGGCTGCTGGAAACTTTATTTTCAATACAATTTGACTGACTTCGAAATCTGAAACTAAATCCTTACAAATGCAAAGTGTCTCATTTCTTCCCAAAGTGACAAAATGAAAACCAACAGAGAAAACTAATAGACAAACACCAGGGGATATTTCAGTTCTATTGACAAAAGCTCCAGCAGTCTCATAATATAATATCCAAAATGTCTTATATACAATAAGAAATCACTTGTCATATCAAGAACATGGAAAACTACAACGTGAATGAGGAAAACAGGATCCACAGACATAGACAGTGAGATGATCCGGGTGATGAACGTGTATGGCCGATGGATTTAAGTCGGCAATTGTAAAATTCCTTTGATAAGCTATTTTGGATATTTTTGAAACAAATGACAAAGGATAAAATCTCACAAAAATGAAGTTATAAAGACTAAATGTAAATTATGAGGACAAAAAGTTTTAACAAAATGAAAGTTTTTAGATAAAACTCTTTGTAGAGACTCAAGTACAAGTCAATACGAAAGTAAAATTCAGGCACTAGGAAAGATACTTGGCTCAAGGAAAGAAAGCAGGAACAAGTTACTTCAGCCCAGCAGGGGGAGCTGTGGGTCTTCTCAGGGCTGAGCCAGGCCTAGAAAAAACTCAAATTATTCAAATTTCATGGACCCTGA
This sequence comes from Nycticebus coucang, assembly GCF_027406575.1. Lineage (NCBI taxonomy): Eukaryota > Metazoa > Chordata > Mammalia > Primates > Lorisidae > Nycticebus > Nycticebus coucang. Next base: position 135,103,916 of record NC_069783.1, read on the forward strand.
GCCTGAGCTCACTGGAGTAAGTTAGAGGGGACTGCAGGTGCTTTCTCCCAAGGGGCAAACTCAGAGCTCACACCAGCCCAGCCTGCCTGACAGTGTTGCTGCTCCCTGGGCCAATAACACAGATTCAGATGGTGCTGGTGCTTTTGGCAAAGGGCTCATATTCCCATAATGTACAACCCAACACACACCCTCCTCCCAGAGAGTTGAGGAGGAGATCAAAGAACCATCCCAGAGTCCAGAAACAGTGTGGGTCTGGAAGATTGTTGGAAAGACCACACCATGGCCTGGACTCCTCTTTCTCCTCACTCTTTGCCCAGGTACAAAAGAGACAATCCTTTAACAGCATCCCTCTGTCTTCCTTCCTCAGTCCTATCAGGTGTCTGATTTTTGTCTCCAGGTTCTGTTTTCAGGCTGTGATGATTGATAGAGTAGAGTGTTTGGACCTGCCTAAGTAGAACTGACCCACCCAGGAAGAATCAAGCGCATGTCCCACTCAGGAAATAATGAATGTGCCAATCCCCTCTGACCCTTTAAATTCCCATCTGCCATAACCCACATGTGGAATTCTTTACTGGTCAGGGATCGCACCCCACCTGCACCCAGGTGGAATAAAGACCCCACATAAGTCAGACTCCATTTTCCTTTCATTTCACACTGCGTAAGAATCTTTCATCTTGGCGTCTTTATCCTCTCGTATGGTGCCGTGACTCAGATGGGGAGAAGGCCCGTTGGAGGACTGAATATACCCCATTGGACTCAACCAAATGGGCCCTTATTCCCATGAGATGAAGGGAAAAGGGACACCCTCCAACCCTGCCTGAAATCCATCTATTTAATGGTGAGGTGAGGCTTTATCCAGAACTTCTTTTCTGAACTTTTTTTCTCTTCTCATTCCTACTCTAATTCCTCTTCTCCTTTCCATTTCTGCACCTTTTAAAAGCATTTGTACATTCGTCTTTTGGAGCCATTTAAAACTTCCTTTACTTCTTCCCATTTTAGGCCCAAAACTCTGGTGAGCTGTGTCTCTTCCAGTCACAGAATAGCCTCAGTGGGCCAGGCTCACCAGCCCAGTGCCTTCCTGTGGGGCTGGGCCACTCTTGGGGGTCCATGTCTTTTCCAGTCACATGTTAACCTTGGTGAGCCAGGCTTGCCCATCTGGTGCCACACTGTGGGCCTAGATTCTTCCAGATGGTTAAGGTCCCATGCAGAGGCCAGGCCCTCTTTGATTGACCAAGGTCATACCTGGAGACCCGGTATTCTCCCTCAATCCAGCCTCAATGAGCCAAGCTCTCTATTTCAGTGCCTTCCTGTGGGCTGGACCACTCCCAGTGGTCCATGTCTCTTCTGGTCACAGACTAACCCCTGGCAAGCCAGGCTCACCTGTCCAGTGCCTTCCCAGGGGTCTGGGTCACTTTTTCCTGCTGATGGCCACATACAGAGGCTAGGTATTCTGTGGCTTCAGCCTTGGCCATTTTATCCCTCCTTTTCGTGCTCAAAAGTTCTCTTTTCATCTCATTTATTTTCTACCTCCAGTTTTGGATATGGGCAATGCTCAGTCACGGGCAATGCTCATTCCCCCTTGTTCACCTCTAAGCTATCTTTTAGCTCACCTCAAGCCTCTACAGCTTTATCCTGACCTCAGACCTAAATGCCTCACCTTTTTCTGTAATACTATTGGTCTAGGTACAATCTGGATAATGGCTTATGTTCAGGCATTTCTCATATTCTGAAATATTCTTTCTCTGTGTTCATCTTGAGAACCCTCTCAGGTTCTCCTAGAGCTGGTAACACTGGCTTTCCACGGTGCATCTGGGTCTTCATTGTCTTCTTTGACCTGGTGGATAGACCTATCCCTTCTGTCCTTCTACAGCCCCACCTTTCATAGCCTCATTCCTGCCCACAGAATTCCTACCTGCAGATTCCCTACAAGCAGAATTCCACCCCAGCCTCCAATGTATTTAATGCCCCCTACCTGGCCTCCTCTGCACATGGTACAAAAAAAAAAAAAAAATGTCGGAACTGGGAGAGAAAAGAAACACGGCAGAACTCCAAAAATTGTCCCATGGCCCTCAGGCCCCCCACTGAGATCTCACTGAGGTAGCCTTCAAGGTGCAGCAGTGCTTCTCAGGACTCCAGTTATAGGCTTACACCAGGGGGCCTCAGACTGCGGCTCGCGGGCCACATGAGGCGGTGTGATTGTATTTGTTCCCGTTTTGTTTTTTGATTTCAAAATAAGATATGTGCAGTGTGCATAGGAATTTGTTCATAGTTTTGCTTTCTTTTTTTTTTTTAACTGTAGTCCAGCCCTCCAACAGTCTGAGGGACAGTGAGTTGGCCCTGTGTTTAAAAAATTTGAGGACGCCTGGTACACCATTAGATAAAACCAGGCTACTTCGTAAAACTCCATAAGGAACTTCAAAAGAACAAAATCTCTTCTGGGACTGTGTTTTAAGTACAGCACACCAGGCTTTTGACATGAGTAGTGCTCAAATCCAAACCCTCCCTCAAACTATGTCCAGTCGACAAAAGTCTTCACTGGAAGTCTGAGTGCCTAGGTCTTTGTGAAGATCTGATTTTGCAGTCCCTCCCAAGACCTAGTGGAAATTCCTGACCTCCTGAGACTAGCTGAAAGAGACTGATGATTCCCCAAAATCAGGATGCCCCCTGGATGCCGTCCTGTAAAACTGAACTCTGGGTACTTTTTCCTAGTGGAAGGTGAGCCAATCCCTCTTCTGATATCAGGGTCCTCTAAAACAGGCGGAGATCCTGGTGATGGGTATCGATGATAAAACCCCACCCTTGGTGCATTCTTTCTCGCGTTCATGCCTCGTTAACCCTTCATGCAACATTCTCCTAGTAGGTGGAGACGCCCTCTCAGGATTACCAGCAACCCCAACAATTCCCGCCGGCTCCCGCCTCTCACTGTCCATCTTCTTCCTTGGTTATCTTCTATGATAGGGACACTAATTATAATTTTTCTCATTCTCAGCTGTGGACCAGTAATTCTCTGCTTCATCTCCTGATTTATTAACCAGACAGTCACCTCAAAACAACTGCTCATAGACGTGCCCTACATGGATACCAACCAGTTCAAACCGAAGAGCCCAAGTGTTCCTGTAAACATCACCTGCTCCCGCTCCCGGAATCCCCTCCCCCTACCTTTCTCTTTATAGGCAGCCCACACAGCCCCTCACCCACAGGAAGCAGTCAAAGAGATCCCTTGCCCATCACCCTGCCTCCTTATAATGGACTAAAAAGACTAGAATGATAGAGTTGACCCACCCAGGTAGAACTGACCTTCTCAGGAAGAATCCACCACGTCTCACCCAAGAAATAATGACTGTGCCAATCCCTGCCCCCCTGACACTTTAAATTCCCACCCATCATAACCCATATGTGTAATTCTTTCCTGGCAAGGGATTTCACCCCCACCTGCATTTGGGTGGAATAAGTCCACATTCACCACACAGAACTAGAACACCATTTTTCTTTAATTTCGCCCCTCAAAATAATCTTTCATGTTTGGGTCCTTAACCTCTCAGTGATACAGGAGCATCCTACAGTGTCCGCAGAAAAGACAGTCACTCTCATCTGTGGCTTCAGCACTGGAGCAGCCACCAGTGGTCACTGTCCTTACTGGATCCAGCAGAAGTCTGGCCAAGTCATAAGACATTAATGTGTAATATAAGCCACAATGCTTCTGAACGACAGGGAGTTCTTATGTTCTATGCTTAGGGGCAAAGCTGTCTGGACCCCTCTCAGGGCCCAGCCAGTGGTCCAGGCTTAGGACTACTACAGGCTGCACTAAAGGGGTGCTTGAACAGGGAGAGACCCAGAGTAAGAACAAGACATAAATCAAACTTTAACTGAGCCTGAGATTCAGTCAAATATGATCACATGTTGTCAGGATCACATGAGCAGGCAGCTGAGCTCTCAGGGCAGCCTACTTATTAAATATCCTTGGAGAGAAAGGTTAATAGAAGGGTCTGAAATAATTCCCATTCCCATTTCAGTCTTATAATAGAAGATATTTCTGAATGATTTGGAAGGACATAAACCACAAAAGACATAGTATTTATTTATCCTAAGTTATATAAATAAGAGCAACAGCTGGGTCAGGTTTAATGATCAACATCAAACACATTTCCTTCAGAGATTAAGCATGTACAGTGGCATTCCTTTTGGCAACTAAGAGTAAAGGGAAGAGGGTTTTTTTGTATGTTATTATAATAAAGTTTATTTATTTAGCTCCATTAGAATACAATATGTGAATGCAGTATGTACATTGCAGAACATTTCCAAAATATTTTACAAATGTAATTGTACAAAATGATTCTTTCTGTCTATGGGTGTAATGAAATAAATCCAGTTACTAAGATAAATTGTAGTCCTAACCCCCGGTATGCTTAAGGTGACCTTACTTAAAATATAATATCCTTGCAGATGAAGTCAGTTGAGATGAGGCCACACAGGATGGGGATGTCCTCCTGATTCCACATTAGCTGAGAACAGGACAGTTCAGCCATGATCCCACTTCGCACTGACTCAGCGTTCCTAGTGTTCTGATATTATGGTCCTGAGAACACAGGAGGACGTGGAGAGGACGCCATGTGACGATGAGGGCAGAGAAAAGATTTATGTGGCTGCAAATCAAGGGACACTAACGCTTGTCAGCAAACCACCCACAGCCCACAGGACAGAGGCAGCATCTCCCCAGAGGGCCAGAGCACACAGGGCCCCGTCTCTGGACTTTGCAGGACTGGCCTCCAGAGCGGCGCATTTCTGTTGTTCTAGGCTGCCCAATATGTGTGGTGTCCTGACTGTTGTCCCAGAAAACAAAAGTACCAAAGAAGCTACACAATAGTGTTTCTGAATTTGATTGCATTTATTTCATCTTGGCCCACCACCTCCACAAGTATGATCATATGGGGGCCTATTACTATTCTTTATGTCCGTAATTGTCATTGAGGGTTCATATAACAAATGGTCTGTTTTTAAAATACATAAGTATGTGAGCACTGATTAATATGAACATGAGAAGTAGTAATGGGAAATTGCAACTTTTTTTTTTGCCGTTTTTGACCAGGGCTGGGTTTGAACCCACCACCTCTGGCATATGGGGCTGGCGCCCCACCCCTTTGAGCCACAGGCGCCACCACAAATTGCAACTTTCAAATGATTTCCCTTGTTCACTGGCATCAGGATGTGAAGATGAAAAGATCATGTTATTACCAGGCTTCAGGTCATCTCTGGGGATGGGTGAGCAGAGGGGGAGCTGCCGCCACACCTGATGGGAAGCCTCAAGTGCATTATGCTCAGCCCGCCATCTAATCCATTGGGATGCAGAGAGGTACTTTTCTGGACACACTGACAAGAGGCAGAGCAGACAGAGGCATGAGGAGGAGTCCTTCACCAAACCCGCCAGCGCCTCCCAAAAGTGACACCCAGCCTCTGGGGCTGCACACAGGCCCAGGGAGGGTTGGGCTGGGCAGGGGAAGAGCAGCACATTTGCATTCAGGGCCCCTCTCTCTCCTCTGGGGTTGGAGGGGGATAAGAGAGACCTGCAGCATTTCTGCAGAATTTATTGCATGTTTGAAAAACAATAGGAATATGTGGATCAGATTTAAAGACTAAATTCAGACACCTTTGCTTCAGAAATAAGCAAATGTACCATCTCTCATGGTACCATCTCTCAAGCCCTGTGACTAAGAGGAAAAGGAAGAAACCTTTTTTGGATAATAGTAAACTTAATTTATTAGCTTTCATTTTAGTACAAGATACATATTATGTAATGGTCTTCAAAAATGTTAAAAATATAAATTTTTAAAGAAAGATCCTTCCTCCCTAATATTACATTTAAATCAGTCTCTCTGGCAATATATATTAAACTTCTAACCCATGGTACTTCCCAAGGTGACCTTATTTAAAAACAATGTCTTTGCAGATGAAATTACTTAAGCTGAGATCATACATTAGTAGGGTGACCTCCTGGTGAGATGGGCCTGGTTTCCTAAAAAGGTGGTCGTGAGAAGACGGGGGGTACAGAGAGAATGTCACATGCTGGTGGAGGCAGAGAACGGACTCGTACAGCTGCAAGCCAAGTGGCAGGAGAGAATCCAGGGGGAGAGAGAAACCTGCTTCAAGAGCAGCCCGGGAAGTGGGATCATGGCTGAAGTGTCCTGTTCTCAGCTAACATACATCTTATTTCTTGTACAGTTTTTAAAGGAGATGCCCCTACCCCTTAATGTTGGGTGAGCTATGTGTCTTATACTCACTGAGGAGACTCAAATAAAAGGATACAGACTGAGATGAGGTAGGAGCTGCCCTAAAGTGGGCAGTGGTCAAGGCCCTGGTGGGGGCAGGAGCCTCTGTTAGGACACCCTGGGCATCTGATCCCAGACATGCTGGACCTGGACGTGGTCAGCAGGGGGCGCTGTGGGGCTGTCACTGAGGGCTCTGTGGGGATCAGCCGGGAACACAGACACCTGGCCCTGGACTCTGCTCAGGGCTGTCTGGGGCCAGCAGCAGAGTGTACTCTGGGACCTTGGGGAGTCTCAGAAAAGCCCAGCCCAACCTCCCTCTCATAAGTGACACCCAGCCACTGTGGCTCACACAGGCCCAGGTGGGGTTGGGCTGGGCAGGGCGGGAGCAGCACATTTGCATGCAGGGCCCCTCTGTCTCCTCTGGGGCTGGAGGGGGGATAAGAGAGACCTGCAGAGTGTCACCAAATTTTTGGAACAAAACAACAATCAAGACACGAATTACTAGAACCTCTGGGATACTGCAAAGGCAGTCTGAAGAGGGAATTTTATAGCACTGCAAGCCCTCTTCAAGAAAATGGAAAGAGAGGAAGTAAACAACTTAATAGGACATCTCAAGCAACTGGAGAAGGAAGACTGTTCCAACCTCAAGCCCAGCAGAAGAAAAGAAATAACCACAATTAGAGCAGAATTAAATGAAAATGAAAACAAAAGAATTACACAACAGATCAATAAATCAAAAAGTTCATTTTTTTGAAAAGGTCAATAAAATAGATAAAACTTTGGCTAACCTAACCAGGAAAAAAAGAGTAAAATCTCTAATTTCATCAATCAGAAATGGTAAAGACAAAATTGCAACAGACCCCTCAGAAATTTAAAAAATTCTTAACAAATATTACAAGAAACTTTACTCTCAGAAATACGAAAATCTAAAGGAAATTTATCAATACTTAGAAGCACACCACCTACCAAGACTTAGCCAGAATGAAGTAGAAATGTTGAACAGGCCTATATCAGGGTCTGAAATAGCATCAACTATACAAAATCTCCCTAAAAGGAAAGCCTGGGACCAGATGTCTTCACATCAGAATTCTAACAAATCTTTAAAAAAGAACTAGTACATATATTATTAAACCTCTTACAAAATATAGAAAAGGAAGGAATAGTACCCAACACATTCCATGAAGCAAACATCACCTTGATCCCTAAACCAGGGAAAGACCCAACAAAAAAAGAAAATTATAGACCAATATCATTAATGAATTTTATTGCAAAAATATTCAATAAGATCCTAACAAACAAAATCCAACAATACATCAAACAAATTATACACCATGACCAAGTGGGCTTTATCCCAGGGTCTCAAGCCTGGTTCAATAATCTATAAATGTAATTCACCATATAAACAAATTAAGAAATAAAGACCATATGATTCTCTCAATTGATGCAGAAAAAGTTTTTGATAATATCCAGCATGCTTCATGATCAGAACACTTAAGAAAATTGGTATAGAAGGGACATTTCTTAAACTAATAGAGGCCATTTACAGAAAACCCACAGCCAATATCGTATTGAATGGAGTTAAATTGAAATCATTTCCACTTAGATCAGGAACCAGGCCAGGTTGCCCATTGTCTCCTTTGTTCTTTAACATTGTAATGGAACTTTTAGCCATTGCAATTAGGGAAGAAAAGGCAATCAAGTGTATCCACATAGGGTAAGAAGAGATCAAACTTTCACTCTTCGCAGATGATGTGATCGTATATCTAGAAAACACCAGGGATTCTACTACAAAACTTTTTGAAGTGATCAAGGAATACAGCAATATCTCAGGCTACAAAATCAACACCCGTAAATCTGTAGCCTTTATATATACTAACAACAGGCGAGCTGAAAAAACAGTCAAGGACTCTATTCCTTTCACAGTAGTGCCAAAGAAGATGAAATATTGGGGAGTATACCTAACAAAGGATGTGAAAGATCTCTATAAAGAGAACTATGAAACTTTAAGAAAAGAAATAGCTGAAGATGTTAACAAATGAAAAAACATACCATGCTCACGGCTGGGAAGAATCAACATTGATAAAATGTCTATACTACCCAAAGCAATATATAATTTTAATGCAATTCCTATTAAAGCTCCACTGTCATATTTTAAAGATCATGAAAAAATAATACTTTGTTTTATATGGTATCAGAAAAAAACTCGAATAGCCTAGACATTACTCAGAAACAAAAACAAAGCAGGAGGAATCATGCTACTAGACCTGAGACTGTACTATAAATCGATAGTGACCAAAACAGGATGGTACTGGCACAAAAACAGAGAGATAGATGTGTGGAACAGAATAGAGAACCAAGAGATGAATCCAGCTACATAAAGTTATTTGATCTTCGACAAACCAATTAAAAACATTCAGTGGGGACAGATTCCCTATTTAACAAATGGTGCTGGGTGAACTTGCTGGCGACCTGTAGAAGACTGAAACTGGACCCACACCTCTCACCATTAACTAAGATAGACTCTCACTGGATAAAAAATTTAAACTTAAGACCTGAAACTATAAAAATACTAGAAGAAAGTGCAGGAAAAACTCTTGAAGGTATTGGCCTGGGTGAATATTTTATGAGGAGGACTCTCCAGGGAATTGAAGCAGCATCAAAAATACACTACTGGGACCTGATCAAAGTAAAAAGCTTCTGAACAGCCAAGAACACAGTAAGTAAAGCAAGCAAACAGCCCTCAGAATGGGAGAAGATATTTGCAGGTTATGTCTCCGACAAAGGTTTAATAACCAGAATTCACAGAGAACTTAAACATATAAGCAAGAAAAGAACAAGGGATCCCATCGCAGGCTGGGCAAGGGACTTGAAGAGAAACTTCCCTGAAGAAGACAGGTGCACGGCCTACATACATAAGAAAAAATGCTCATCATCTTTAATCATCAGAGAAATGCAAATCAAAACTACTTTGAGATATTATCTAACTCCGGTAAGATTAGCCCATATCACAAAATCCCAAGACCGGAGATCTTGGCATGGATGTGGAGAAAAGGGAACACTTCTACACTGCTAGTGGGAATGCAAATTAATACATTCCTTTTGGAAAGATGTTTGGAGAACACTTAGAGATCTAAAAATAGATATGCCATTCAATCCTATAATTCTTCTACTAGGTATATACCCAGAAGACCAAAAATCACATCATAACAAAGATATTTGTACCAGAATGTTCATTGCAGCCCAATTCATACTTGCTAAGTCATGGAAAAAGCCCAAGTGCCCATCAATCCATGAATGGATTAATAAATTGTAGTATGTGTACACCATGGAATATTATGCAGCCTTAAGGAAACATGGAGACTTTACCTCTTTCATGTTTACATGGATGGAGCTGGAACATATTTTCTTAGTAAAGTATCTCAAGAATGGAAGAAAAAGTATCCGATGTACTCATCCCTACTATAAAACTAATTTATGGCTTTCACATGAAAGCTATAACCCAGTTATAACCTAAGAATATGGGGAAGGAGGAGAGGGAGGGGAAGGAGGGCAGAGGTTGGGTGGAGGGAGGGTGATTGGTGGGATTACACCTGCAGTGCATCTTACAAGGGTACATGTGAAACTTACTAAATGTAGAATATAAATGTCTTAACACAATAACTAAGAAAATGCCAGGAAGCCTATGTTAACCAGTGTGATGAAAATGTGTCAAATGGTCTATAAAACCAGTTTATGGTGCCCCATGATTGCATTAATGTACTCAGCTATGATTTAATAATTAAAAAAAAAAAAACTTCTGCACAGCCAAGAACATAGAAAGTATAGCAAGCAGACAGCCCTCGGAATGGAAGAAAATATTTTCAGGTTATACCTCCGACAAAGGTCTAATAACCAGAATCCACAGAGTACTCAAACATATTAGCAAGAAAAGAACAAGCGATCCCATCTCAGGCCTGGCAAAGGACTTGAAGAGAAACTTCTCTAAAGAAGACAGACACATGATCTACAGACCATGAAAAAAAGCTCATCATCCATAGTCATCAGAGAAATACAAATCAAAACTACTTTGAGATATCACGTAACTCCAGTAAAATTAGCCCACATAACAAAATCTCAAAACCAGAAATGTTGGCGTGGATGTGAGAAAAGGAAACACTTCTACACTGCTGGTGGAAATGCACACTAATATATTTCTTTTGAAAGGAGGTTTGGAGAATACTTAGAGATCTAAAAATAGACCTGCCATTCGATCCTATAATTCCTTTACTAGTTATATACCCAGAAGACCAAAAATCACAATATAACAAAGACATCTGTACCAGAATGTTTATTGCAACTCAATTCATAAATGCTAAGTCACCGAAGAAGCCCAAATGTTCATCGACCCACGAATGGATTAATAAATTGTGCTACATGTATACCATGGAATATTATGCAGCCTTAAAGAAAGATGAAGACTTTGCTCTTTCATGTTTACATGGATGGAGCTGGAACACGTTCTTAGCAAAGTATCTCAAGAATGAAAGAAAAAGTATCCAATGTACTCAGCCCTACTATGAAGCTAATTTATAGCTTTTCTATGAAGGCTATAACCCAAGTATAGCACAAGAATATGGGGAAAGGGCCAAGGGAGGGGAGGGGAGGGGGCAGGTTGGGTTGGAGGGAGGTTAACTGGTGGGCCCACACCTATGGTGCATCTTAGAATTGGTATAGGTGAAACTTACTAAATGCAGAATATAAATGTCTTCATACAATAACTAAGAAAATGTCATAAAGGCTATATTAAACAGTTTGATGAGAATATTTCAGATTGTATATGAAACCAGCACATTGTACCCCTTGATTGCACTAATGTACACAGCTATGATTTAATAAAAAAAATAAATTTTGAAAAAGTCCTCATATCAGAATTGAGTACATTGGATTCTTGATTCTCCATCCTGTGATGCTTTACAAAGAAGAATGTAAAGTCTCCATCTTTTTTAGTGACTGAATGGTATTCCATGGTATACATATACCACAGCTTGTTAATTCGTTCCTGGATTGGTGGGCATTTTGGATGTTTCTACAGTTTGGTGACTATAAATTGAGCTGTGGTAAACAGTCTTGGGTAAATGTCCTTATGATAAAATGATTTTTTTTCTTCTGAGTAGATGCCCAGTAATGAGATTGTAGGATCAAGTGGGAGGTCTAGTTTGAGTTCTTTGAGGATTGTCCACACTTCCTTCCAGAAAAATTATATTAGTTTGCAGTCCCACCAGCAGTGCCACAGAGTGCCCCTCTCTCCAATCCATGCCAGCATCTGTAGTTTTGAGATTTTATCATGTGAGCTATTCCCACTAGGGTTAGGTGATATCTTATGGTGATTTTGATTTGCATTTCTTTGATAATTAGGGATGATGAGTACTTTTTCATGTTTGTTAGCTATTCGTCTATCTTCTTTACAGAAAGTTCTATTCATCTCTCTTACCCATTGATATAAGTAATTGTAGGCTTTATTTATGTCGATTAATTTGAGTTCTGTGTAGATTCTAGTTATCAAGATTTTGTCTGCTTTATAATATGCAAATATCTTTTCCCATTCTGATGGTTATCTATTCGCTTTAGTTGTTGTCTCCTTAGCTATACAGAAGCTATTCAATTTAATTAAACCCCATTTGTTTATTTTTGTTGTTTTAAACGCCACTGAATTCTTGTTCAAAAAGTTTTTCCCCAGTCCGATAATTTTCAGTGTTTTCACCACAGTTGCTTTGAGTATTTTTATTGTTTAAAGCCTTAGATGTTGATCTTTTTTCTATCTTGAATCAATTTTTTTGAGTGGAGAAAGATGTAGGTCCAGTTTCAGTCTTTTACATGTGGTTATCCAGTTATCCCAGCCCCATTTATTGAATAGGGATTCTTTTCCCCAGGGAATGTTCTTGTTTGGTTAATCAAAGGCTGTAAGATGTTTGTTTCATTTCATGGTTTTCTATTTGGTCCCCAATGTCTATATTTCTGTTTTGTGCCAATACCAGGCTGCTTTGATCACTCTGGCATTGTAGTACAACCCAAAGTCTGGTAGGCTGATGTCACTGGCTTTGTTTTTATTACTAAGAATTGCCTTGGCATTTTTTTTTTAAATCAATCAGTATGCACTTTATTTCACACCAATGTTTTACATAAGATCAACATACTGACTTGAATAGGCAAATTATTTCCATTTCAGAAATTACATGGTTTCTGTTTGGGTTCTGAAAAATTAGTTTGTTGCCATAACATCAAACACTTCAACCTAAAGCCACCTGAAGGTGTTTTAAAGTGTACCCCAAAGGTGCTGACAGAGGAAAAATTACAGTATTATGAAGTATACACAACTCATGACCACAGTGTACACCCATTCATAGTGAGTAATCTGTTCTTTGAAGTTTGTGAAAAATATTAAGTCACCAAACAAATGCTCAGAATTACCAAGGAACAGTTAAAAACGACCAAGATCCAAACAGGTTATTTATATAATATTTATCTATAAAGAAATGACAACACTAAAAAACACATTGAAAATCAGTGTTTTAAATTTTGAACGTGGGATTTAAAAATACTCCATTAACTTGAGATTGCAGTAATTGTTTTTTAACCAAATAGCACTTGACTGGCAATTCTGATGTAATTTCAGCTATAATATTCCCAAAAGGAATATCTACATACCTTGGCCTATCAAATATAATCTGCATTTTGCAAATCAATACAAAAACTTACCCATCATTTATACACTTTATATTTGTACACATTTTTAAAAATTACGTTTTATTGCTAGGTGAATTTAGAATCTAAATTAAATGTGGAAACTTTATACATATAATAAACACGCTTCGTAACCTCCCCATTCTTTTATTTTTATTTTTAAACACTGGCAAAAAATGATTATCCAAATGAGACTACAACTTAAGGCATTTTAAAAGGAAACATAATTAAGTGCCGTTTGGCATTTTATTTCCAAAGCATATTTGGGGTCCCACTAAGAGACTAAGACATGAACATTTCTTCATAAATATGACTACAGTAATCAGAACACAAAAACGTTCATGGGCATTGCTTAGATATTTAAAACAAGGGTAATACTTTCCCACTCACCTAGAAGAAAAATACTTTTGATTATCAGTTTATAAACGTCAGATTTGCCAGCCATGTTAAAAGGTGCAGCAGTAGAATCTTAATTCAGCAACACTTCAGAATGAATATATGTGTATATACATGCATGTATGTCTATGTATATATTCATTTTATATATCAGATAGTCAATGAATTTAATGGGCATTTCCCCACAAAAAGTGATTCATACTTAATTGCCAGTTTTAATAAACACTTGTTCACAGATCATCCATTTGTCTTATATGAAGTTAGGCAGTATCAGATGTTCTGTTCTGGTCTCCATCATCTTCGGAATCATCCTCTGAAGTTTCGAGATCTTCCATATGTGCCTGAAGAATTCTTGCATGGTTAATAAATCGGACACGTGTACATTTATATTTCCCATCATATCAGAAAAGCTTTGTTCACACAAGTGCAATAATACAACTAGGTAGAGACCAGAGCTGATAAACTCATACTCAGCTTGTTCATTTGCATGAGCTCTATGCAGTTCATGAATATCAAAATCCTCCAGGTTAAGCTGCAACTTCTCTTTACAGAGTTCACAGGTGGTTACAGCCTCTAAGGATGAACCAGAGTTAATTTTGGCCTGTAACCACTTTTTCATGCACTCTTGGTGGACATACTGCAAACGTCCTGTGCACTTGCATGGCTCTATTAGCAAATTAGACGATGATGCAGCCGCCATCTGACAAATTCTACATAAGTCACCTTCTTCTTCTTCAGAGTCCTCTAAAAGGAGGCTCTCTTTTATTTTCTGCAGTCTTTCTGGATCTCTTGAAGATGCACTTTTAGTTTTATCACTTTTCCCATCAGATGAATTCCAACCTGAAGGAATAATATCTACAGTGATCATGACATTGTCGGTCAAATTAGTTCCTAGTGCTGGAGGGACTGCAAATCGGAATAAGGAACCAGGAAGAATCCCTGTTATTCCTGCATTTCTTCCACCTTGAGCTGAATCTGATGTGGAGCCACTTCTCGTGGCACTGCTTGACTGTGCAGATGCTGGTGGCCGGTTGGCAGCCGCCCCAAGAGGATCACTCTGTGCTTCCAAGTGAACCACTTCATTTGGTTCTCTTCTAAAAATGTGAGATCTAGTTGGTGTATCAGAGGTAGGTATCCTCGAAGAGTCATCTCTTCCCTCTAGCCTCCTTCTAGAAAACAGAGGTGTGCACCTATTTCTAAATGAGGAAGATAACCATGGTCCTGTATTTCTACCTTCAGATACTTGGTTAAAATTTTCTGAATCTGACTCAGAGCTATGATTTTGGCTAAGAGATGACAAACCCCGTCTTCGCCTAAGAAGCCGAAATCCCTGAGAAGCTTCAGATGGCCTATTATCGGGAACTTCAGTAGTTGATGTTGCATTACTACGAGACTGTGAAGCTGTCAAGATTCTTGGAGAAATGTAAGAATTTTCAGAACTCAATGATCTTGTATTCAAGGAATCCTGACTACATCTTCGTGGAAAAAAAGTGGATGACATGCTAGAAGCTATCCGTGACAGCAATCTCCTGGTTGTCCGCCTACCTTCATGATCTTTGAGATGAAACAACCCTTTCTGAATTGCTTATGGTTGGAGTTTCATCTCTACTAGAAACATAAGGCAATCCAGGCTGTGTACTGCTTCGAGGAGATTCTGATTCTCTTGAAGAAAAATTTGATCTTAAAGAATATCTGCCAGAGTCCCTAGAACTTGGTATGGTCTGATGTTCAGAAGGCAAATGGTGATTTGTGGATGATGTATTCAACTGTAAAGTGCTCAGTGAGTTATCTTTTGGTCTTGCTCCCTGTGAATATGAAGAAGGAACTCTGTCTAGAACATATGATGAAGTTGTGAAATCACCACTTCGGTGACTATAATCCATAAGATTACTAATGGAGGAATCCGTTCTCCTCTCCAAATCTCTCCTCTCTCTCAGTAAGTCTGTTCCAAATGATCCAAGTACCACTGATGAAGATCTGGGAACTTGATTATGCCTCCAAGAAGAATCTGATACTGCACTTAAACCATTTCCAATATTTCTCCCAGCTGAGGTAGAAGTACAGTTTCTACAAGAAAGTTTAGGTCTTTTTGAATCATGATCCCTTTGCTGGTTCTGCGATCTTGAGTGTGCTCCCTGAGTTATCTCAGACTCACTATACCATGTAGACTGAAATGGTGATGCAGATGCTGACATAGACTGATATTCAGAGACCAATCTGAATGAAGGGTCTCTTGAGTGATAGTTATCATTTAAATTACTTCCTCTGCTTCCAGACATCATTCTAGCACTTAAAGAGCTGGAGGGTTGAACAGAAATTCTTCTTGGAATTCTTGAAGGTTTAGACTCCATTCTTAAGGTTTTCCCTGCTCCCGAGGCCGCACGGAACTGGGTGCGTCCTCCTCGCGGCGACCACAGCGCTGCCTCTCTCCTCGGAATTTTAGGCCTGTGGCTGAGGAAAAGCAGTTCACAACTGAGCACAACGGCGCCCGCCCCTCTCCTGGATCTGGCACAGAACCAGCCACCACCGTTATGCTTTTGTTTTTTTTTGGTTCCATACAAAAGAAGAATTATTTTTTCCAAATCTTGAAAGCATGATGTTGGTATTTTAAAAGGGATTGCATTGAATCTGTAGATTGCGTTGGGTAGTATAAACATTTTCACTATGTTGATCCTTCCCAGCCATGAGCATGGTATGTTCTTCCGTTTGTTAATATCTTCTGCTATTTCTTTTCTTAGAGTTTCATAACTTTCTTAATCTGATTTGTTTGTTATATTCCTAGGTATTTCATGTTTTTTGAAGCAACTGTGAAGGGAATTGTGTCCCTGATTAGATTCTCATCTTGGCTGTTATTGGCGTATAGAAAGGCTACTGAGTTGTGGACATTGTTTTTATAACTCGAGACATTACTATATTTTTGCTCACTTCCAGGAGATTTGTGGTTGAGTCTTTGGGGTTCTCTAAGTATAAAATCATATCATCAGCCAAGAGGGAGAGTTTGACCTCTTCTGCCCCCATTTAGATTCCCTTTATTTCCTTCTCTTTTCTGATTGTATTGGCTATTCCCTATGTTGAATAGTACCTATTGAAAAATCCCTAGTCAAGATGGCTTCACCCCAGAATTCTATCAAACCACCAAAGAAGAGGTTATACCCATACTGCAGAAATTATTCCTTGGACAACCTTGTCTATCTCCAGTACTAAGTGGAAAAGTTTTGAGTTTTCCTCCATTCAGTGTAATATTATCTGTGGGTCTATTGTAGATGGCTTCAATTAGTTTAAGAAATGTGCCACCTATCCCTATATTCTTCAGAGCTCTAATTGGAAAAGGATGCTGAATTTTGTGGAATGCTATTTTGCATCTATTAAGAGGATCACATGGTCTTTGTTTTTGCACTTCTGTTCATATTATGGATTATGTATATGGACTTGCATAAGTTAAACCAGCCTTGCATTCCCTGGGATAAAACCTACTTGATTGTGATGTATGACTTTTTAAATGACAAGCTGTAATCTATCAGCTAGGATTTTATTGAGAATTTCATTAGTGAGATTCATCTGATATTTTTCTTTTTAGTTGGGTCTTTTCTTGGTTTGCTTATCAGGATGATGTTTCCTTGTAGAAAGTGTTGGGGAAGATTCCTTTTCTGCAGTATGGGTATAAGCTCTTCTTTGGAGGTTTGATAGAATTCTGGGGTGAAGCCATCTGGACCAAGGCTTTTTTTTTTTATTGTTGGGGTTTCATTGAGGGTACAATAAGCCAGGTTACACTGATTGCATTTGTTAGGTAAAGTCCCTCTTGCGATCATGCCTTGCCCCCACAAGGTGTGGCACACACCATTGTTTCTTTGATCTCAGTGCTTGGAAGTGGTCTATTCAAGAGATCCATTTCTTCTTGATTAAGTCGAGGGAGAGGGTGTGATTCCAGGTATTGATTCATTTCCTCCACATTGTCAAATTTCTGGGAATAGAGTCTCTTGTAGCATTCAGAAATGATCTCTTCTATCTCTGTGGCATCTGTTGTTATTTACCCTTTATCATTTCTGATTGAGGTTAGTAGATCAAAGCAGCCTGGTATTGGCACAAAACCAGAAACTTTTCTGTTTCTAGTTATTCTGGCCAAGGGTTTATCAATTTTATTTATTTTGTCAAAAAAACAAATTTGTTTCATTAATTTTCTGAACGATTCATTTGTTTTCAATTTCATTCATCTCTGATTTAATTTTGGTTATTTCTTCTTTTCTTCTGGGTTTGGGATTAGAATGTTCTGCTTTTTCCAATTTCATAAGATGGTTCATGAGTTTGTTGTACTTTTTCTGTTTTCTGAACATAGACATCAAATGCAATAAATTTCCCTCTCAAGACTTCTTTTTCTTTATACCAATTGTTTTGGTAACTTGTGTTTTCTTTGTTGTTATGTTTGAGGAATTTAGCAATTTTCTCTTTTATCTCTTCCTAAACCTAATTATTATTCACTTTGTTTAATTTACAAGTCTTTGTGTGGGGATGAATATTTTTCTTGGAGTTGAATTCCAACTTTATTGCCTTGTGGTGTGGGAAGATACAAGGTGTAATTGCTGTTCTTTTAATTTTGCTGAGGTTTGATTTGTATCCTAGAATGTGGTTGATTTTGGAGTACATACCATGGGCTGACAAGAAAAGTGTTTATTCCTTAGCTTTGTGATGCTGTATGCTGTATATGTCTATTAATCCCATTTGTTCTAGAGTCCCATTTGAGTCCTTTACATCATTATTTAGTTTCTGCTTAGCGGATTTGTCTAGTTCTGTCAGAGGAGTGTTAAAGTCCCTGACTATTATGGTGGTGTGGAAATCCTATTGCTCAGACCCATTGAGGTCTGTTTCATAAATCTGGGAGCATTTAAGTTTGGTACATACATATTTAAAATTGAAATGTTTTCTGGTTGAATTGTTTCTTTGACTAGTATAAAGTGTCCATCTTTGTGTTTCTTAACTTTAGTTGCTTTAAATTCACTTGCACCTGAGAATAAGATTGCAACCCTTCCTTTCTTCTGATTTCCATTTGCTTGAAACACTGTTTTCCATTTCTTAACCCTGAGTCTTGATTCGTCCTTCAAGTCTAGGTGTGTCTCCTGGAAACAGCATATGGATGGCTTGTGCTTTTTTATCCAATCTGCCAGACTGTGCCTCTTCAATGGGGAATTCAATCCATTGACATCTACTAAGAGAATTGGTAAGAGTGGTGGAGTTCTATTCATCTTATTTTGTGAAAGTATGTTGTGTAATTTCGTCTTTTGGGCCATTGTGGAAGCCATGTTTTGACCTTTAGTTTCTGTTTGTTTACTCTGTTGGTGGTCCATTGTGGTAGTCAGTGTTGAGAATAGGTCAAAGTTTTTCCTGTAGAGCTGATCTTGTAGTGAATTTCCTCAGTGTTTGTATATCCACAGAAGATTTGATTTCTTCATAGATTTTGAAGCTGAGCTTAGCTGGGAACAGAATTCTGGGCTGAATACTGTTTTGTTTAAGAATGTTGAAGGTGGATGACATGGCTTTTCTGCCTTGGACGTTTTCAGTTGAAAAGTCTACTGTAATCCTAATGGCTCTGCCTCTGTAGGTGAGTTGGTTGCTTGTATAATTTTTTATTTCATCAAGACTTTGGATGGGTTCATTACAATGTGTCTTGCAGAGGCTCTGTTTGAGTTGAGAATACCCAGGATTGATATCCATCTGAAAGGAGTGTGTCACATCTTTAGTAAAACGTGGGAAGTTTCCCTTTATGATAGTGTCCAGGAGGGCTTCCATTTTTTTGGGACAATCTTCTTCCCTTTTAGGAATCTCTATTATTCATATATCTGAATGCTTCGTGGAATAACATAGTCCACTAATTGCCTATTGTGCTTTGTGAGTCTTCTTTCATGCCTCTTTAAATGCCTGGGTTAGGAAGGCTATGGTAACCAGTGTAATGAAAATGTGTCAATGGTCTATGAAACTAGTGTATGGTGCCCCATGATCACATTAATGTACACAGCTATGATTTAATAAAAAAATAAATAAATAAAATAAAAAAAAATAAATGCCTGGGTTAACTTGAAAATTTTGTCCGCTAGCTCCGAGGTTGTTTTTTCTCCATGGTCTAACCTATTTTTGATACTGTCTACTGCATCTTTACATCCCCTGATTGTCTCCTTCATTTCCTTAAGCTCCATGATATCCTTTCTATATTCTACACATCTTTCATCTAACTTTTGGTTCTGTCTTTCCATTTTCTCATCCATTCCCTTTATTGTCTTTATTGTCCATATTTTATATTCCATTCTGTCAAGTTCATTAATTCTTTATAGGTGGAGTCTTCTGCAGTAGCTGCCTATGGTCCCTTGTGGGATTTCCTCTATTTTTGTTTTTCATGTTGCCTGAATTTTTCTTTTGGTTCCTCCTTATGTGTTGTTTCTCCTTCTTCACCTCTTTCTCCTCCTTTTTACTTTTCACTGCCTCCTTTGTTTTAAACAGAAGTCCTTGCTCTTGATGACAGTATGTTGCAGTGTGTTGCTGGGACACCACATGGCGCTGTGGCTTTTTGAGGAGATAGAGAGCACAGCCAGCAAACTCTATAGCTTTTATTCCAAACTTAGTTGCCTTCCATGTTCTCCTTATTGTTTCCTCAGCATTCAGGCACTGCAGGGTTGGGATCTTAAAGCTCATAAGAATCATTCAGGGGCAGGTCTCACCGTGTCTCCAACTCCAGTTCCAATGGGGTGTGAGGGTCCCTCAGCCTGTCCCAAGAGAGGAGTTCTGATCCCAGCAGACAGAATTAAGATGGCTAAGCTTAAGACATTCTCACAATCTTCCCACAATGGCAGCCCCTGGCCAAGCTTGACCTTCTCCGTATGGCTGCCTCGCCAGTCACCACATGTACGACATATCCATTCCAACTGGCATTCAAGTGTGGTTGCTGTATACTGTTTGAATCCACCCACTCTTCTAAACTTTCCACTCAACATAGAGCTTCCCCCAACAACTGAAAACTCCAGAAAGGCTTCCTCCCATCCCAGGCCTCTGTGGGCAGCCAGCTAATCCCAGTCAGTCACAGTCACTTGTCTAATTATTCTGACTTCCACTGCTCTGGATCATATGCTATATCCAGCTCACCACCTTCTTGCTTTGCTCCCTGAGCTATGACTCTGGGTAGGGTCCCCATGCCAGGTGTGGCTGGGTTCTCTCTTCTTCCCCAGTCATCCTAGGAGAACTCAGCTGAATGATCCTTCTTGTCCACCATCTTGCTACACCCCCCAGGAAGTCAGGTTATGATCAAAAATTTAGTTGAGTATCAAGTTTGTTTTCTATCCCTGTTCTCGGAAAGGAAAGCCCCACTCTCAACCTGGCCCAGGTATGCAAAATGAGATGGCAGAGATTGGGCTTGTGGAGCCAAGTTTTCCTGGGTAGGAGGATCTCAGAATGTGGAGAAGCAGGGACTCTGCTCCCAGGAATGGTGGTAAGGCCATGATGCATTGTCATGAGTGTTGTTATATTGTCATTTTGAATTTAGAAAAGTTCCCTACCCAAACATTCACATATGAGCTTTAATACCAACAAGTATATAAAATGGTGAAAATTAGAAGGAAATATATTAAAAAACAGAAAGCAAAGAGAAGTCTTTCCCAGAGAGAACTGGAGGATTTTGATTAAAGAAGGATCCTCAAGTGCATAGAGGGAGATGGCCCCAGAGGACAGCTGGGAGCTGGAAGAGGCTCCACTTTCTTTAGGAAAGAAAACAGACATGAAATCAAACACACCCCAAACCTCTCTCAATCTTACTCCACCAAAGGCTCCTGCCAACATCCTCACTGGCATCTCCTCCAGTCCCTTCTTCTGTGGGGAACATCCTCACCTTCTCCCCTCCCATCTCTGACTCACAACTTCCCTTCTCAATCTTTAGGTCTCCCTCCCTGTACTCCCCTGCCCTTCCCTCCTGTGGACTCCACAATGAATCACTAACATATTTGTATAAGAAAAGCCATGGACACTATTTATTTGCTTACTTGGAAGTCTCACTCATATGATCTATTTTTCTTGAACTTCTCTAATCTTGCACTTGAGTGAGCTGATTCCCTTTTCTTATCACTACAAGGACCTTCTCCTCCTCCTCCCTGGGTCTACCCTCATTCCCCAGTGACCCTGATGGGCCCCCAGCCTGCTCCTTTATCCCGCAGACACTACCTACTCTTCTCCCTGTGTGTGATCTCCTGAGAGATCCAGTGGGGAGAGAGAAACTGGCTTCAAGAGTAGCCTGGGAAGTGGGATCATTGCTGAACTGTCCTTTTCTCAGATAATGTGCATCTTATTTCATGTGCAGTTTGTACAGGAGACACCCCTTTTCCCTAATGTGGGGTGAGTTGTATATCCTGTTCCCACTGAGGAGGCAGAAATAAAAATCAAAGGACTGAGATAAGGTAAGAGCTGTCATGAGGAGGGGCCTTTCTCTGTCCTTCAGCAGTGAGTGGGCAGTGGTTAAGACCTTGGTGAGGGCAGGAGGGCTGTCAGGACCTCCTGGCATCTGGTCAAGGCATGCTGGAACTGGGCCTGACAGCAGGAGGTACTGTGGGGCTGTGACTGAGGGCTCTGTGGGGGCTTAACTGGGATCCCAGATACCTGGCCGTGGGCTCTGCTCAGGGCTGACTGGAGCCAGCATCTGTTTCCTCTGGGGTCCCCTGGGAGCCTCAGGCCATTCCCAACATAAATCTACTTCTACAAGGAATGATACTCAGCAACTGGGGCTGCACACAAGCCCTGGGAAGGTTGGGCTGGGCAAAGAAAGACCTGCATATTTGCATGCAGGGCCCCTCTCTGGAGCGGGGATAAGAGAGACCTGCAGCGTGTCTGCCTCAGCAGAGCTCTGGAGTGTCTGCACCATGGCCTGGACCCCACTCCTCCTCCTCAGCCTCCTCCTTCATTTCACAGGTCAGGATGGTCCTCAGCACCCTGAAACCCCCATCCCACTTCCCACATCCATGCTAGAACTGTGCTTCCCTCCTATTCTTCCTCCAGGTCATAATGGGTGTTTGTTATTCTAGGGTCCCTCTCCCAGACTATACTGACTCAGCCACCCTCTACATCTGCCTCCCTGGGACCCTTAGTCAAGCTCACCTGCAGCCTGAGCAGTGCACACAGAGGCTACGACATGTATTGATATCAGCAGCAGCTAAGGAAGGCCCCTTGGTACCTAATGTATGTGAGCACTTGTGGAAACTCTAGCAGGAGTGCCAGGTGCCAGGATCCCTGATGGCTTCTCGGGCTCCAACTCTGGGGCTGACCGCTACTGAACCACCTCCAACCTCCCATCTGAGGACGAGGCTGATTATTACTGTCAGACCTATGACAGCAATGCTATTGCCACAGTGACACAGGCATATGAAAAAGTGGGACAAAAACCTCAGCTTGCTCTGGAGCTTTCTCTACGACACTTTTCAAATTTCAAAATAGGTTTCCTATGCACAAATTCTACTTGGGATACCTTTGGTGTTTAAAATATTTCTACTCTCAATTTCTCTCCAGATGTTTCTGAAGTCTCAGGAAAACCAAAAGTAAAACCCAAAGCCCCCTGGTGACACTTATGACACTTTTTATCCACATGTGATAAATCTAGTATCTGGGGGTCTGGCCCTTTTTTACTTGAAAAGCAGACACAGGCCTCTCTTGGCTCACATGTTGGTCAGTACCCAGGGACCATCTCAGCACATGGACAGTCCTGCAGCATGGACTGTGCCCTTCCAGTTGTCACAGCAGAGACCTCCCCTTTCCTCCCAGTCACCTGTGCTCAGGGCTGCCTGAGGCTCCCTAAGTCCTAGGAACGAGGCAGGGGGATGTGAAATGAAGCTGAGGACACATGTCAGGGAGGAATTCCAATCACATAACTGACCAGGCTTACTGATGGGTTCCTGAAGCTGTGTCTGTCACCTCAGGATAGAGGGTGGGTGTGGGGACAGCTATGGGGCTGAGGCAGCAACCTACTTGTAGAAGGTGAGGGTGGGAAGGGGAGGCTGCACCTCTGATGGGAGCTCCTGAGCCTGCTCCAGGGTACTTGGGGGATGCAGGTCCCAGGACTTTCCTAAAGCTGATCCCACTCAGGAACATGGGGCCCCCATGGGTTGGTTTCCTGAGACTTTTGTCCACCCTTCTCCTGTCTCATTGGAGATTTTCAATAGTGCAGGCTGTGCTTGTGGGTCTGTGGGACATCAGGAACGAGAAACACCCAAACCAGTGCCCATGTCACCCTTGCTGAGGATCTCATGATGTACCCATATCCCAAGGATAGTTACTACTGCACAGAGAGTGTCACAGACCATGGATCTTGTGGTGACCATGAAGGCTGGTGACCTTGGGTTCCCAGAAAGAAAGCCAGAGTTTGTGACTAGACAGGAGTTTTGGATATTCAAGAGTTTAGCCTGATTGTCCTTTGTCACCATGGCCTCCTTTTTCACCCACCCCTCACCTCTAGAGATAGGGTTGGGCTGACCATCACTGTCAGAGCTGATTACAACCCAATGCCACCACAAACTCCCATCCATGGGAGAATGACACAGGTATATATCCCTCATGTTCCCCTCTTAAATATATACCCACCAGGTACCAACCTCTGCTTAGTTGGTGGCTTCTTCTGTCACTGCTTCCAGAAAGCCTGAGGCTCTTACCTTGGTTCATCTTCGTGGGGTCAATGAGATTTCTACCTTCCCTCACTGGCTTCCCATGCAAGTAGAACTTTTGTCTCAAGAGGCTATAAGAGCCCTCCACATGTGGGTAGGGTATCGT
The DNA here is from genome assembly GCF_027406575.1 of Nycticebus coucang. NCBI lineage: Eukaryota > Metazoa > Chordata > Mammalia > Primates > Lorisidae > Nycticebus > Nycticebus coucang. The sequence continues at coordinate 135,128,077 of NC_069783.1, forward strand.
GAGGAATAGAATTGCAGCTTAGGTGACATGACAGACCCAGGGCCCCTCTGTCCAGCCCCCTAGATGTTGCCTGCCCCTGGCCTGGGCTTTGTGAATCATTCCCTGACTTCTGAAGCCTTAGGGAATCTGGGTCCTGTTTATTCTCAGAGTGTGTCCCCTGGGACTCCTGGGTTCCAGGTGCACATGAGCTCTCCCTGCAAGGAGATGGCTCTAGGAACCTTCACTGCTAATCTTCCCTATGTTATGATTATCTCCATTCTGTTTCCTTAGTTGAGATGATGCTGAAATGCACCTCAGTTCTTGGGCCTAAGGGATAAAAGCACAGCTCACAGAGCAATGTCACCTGGCCCAGCATCTGCCAAGAGCCACCAGGGGAGCTGCTCTCTGCTCCCTGATCCTTCCTGCACCATGAAGGGTCCCTGGACCTTGGAATTTTCTGCACCATCCAGGCCTTTAATCCTCCACTGTGGATGGGTGACCACAGGCTGGGAACTGTCTAGTAGACAGACAGCACTTCAGCAGTACTTGCAGACAGGATCTACATCTCCATGTCTGCCCCTCAGGAACTGACTGTGACAGTGAAGTCTGACTCGGAGGGACATGTAGGCTCAGCATCTGCAAGGCCTGGCTCTGGCTTGGCCTAGGGCTGGTGCAGAAGGGAAACAAGACGCAAGTTCAGCTGTGGGTGGCCCAGGCCCAGCTGTCCTGTCAGACACTGAACTCTCTGCAGTGTGGGTCCTGCAGGGACAGCCTTAGGGGGCTGAGGCCTTAGGGTTATGTGGAAACTAACTAAATTGAGTAGGGGAGGTCAGAGGGCAAACGTGGGACAAGAGGTGTACGTGTGTACATCATGAGAAGAGAGTTTCCCTTGTGACCTATGGGGGGAGGGGGTCGAGGCCCTGGAGAAGTGACAAAGAGAAAACATGGGAGGCTCTGAACTCTGAATCCACGGTGGCCTGGGTCTGTCCCTGAGGAGTCCTGGGACAGATCACAGAACAACCATGGTTAGCATCCTCTATCCAGGGTCCCCTCTCTAGTCAACTATTCCTACCAGAGCCTCTTGGGGTGGGAGGGTGTGCAGGTCATTCCCTTCCTGGGATCTCTGTCCCAGCACCAGCTCCCATGGGTAGGTCACACTCTGCCCTGAGTGGGGCTTCACATCCCAGTGGAGAAGGAAGGGCTGTCTCTGCTCAAGTGGAGGGGAGGGTGAGTAGATTGGGGCATCAGGGCTCCACCAGGGGCCTGGAGGAGAGAGCAGAGATGCTCCCCAAACCTGGACTCCTCCCTTTCCTCCTCCCTCCCTCTGCTCACTGAGGCTCAGGCCAGATGAGGACTCAGGGCTGCTTGAGGACCTCTCAGAGCCCAGGCACTGTCCTAGGCACTGTCCCCTCACTCTGTGTCTCAGATGGCAGTGACTCCATGGTTGCAGGGTGGGATTAGAAGGTGGGGATGCCACCTTGAAAGGTGCTAATCTCCTCTCAGCATCCAGAGAGGAGGAAGAAGGATCAGGAACCCAAAGGCCCCAGGGCCCATTTCCTCCCACTTCCTGAAAATTGCACTCAGTGTCTGCATTGCCCTGGAATGTGTGTCTGGTATTGACAAAATTCATTCATTCATTCACCTTTCTTTATGGGCTCTGTGTCAGTGAGGGCCTAGAAGAAGAGGGTGTCCAAAGGGAGAGCCTGGGCCAGAGAGCAGGTTCTGGCCACTTGGGAAGCAGGGTCCTCTCTGCCCAGGGAGGAGGAAGAGGAGCAGCTCCTGGTGCCCTGGAGGGAGGGGCTGCCCATCCCCACTCGGCTTCCTGCTCTACTGCACCCCAGGAAAGCCGGGCACCCAGAACCATCCTGTAATTCAGGGATCAGGTACAGGAGCCCAGAGGGAAGAGACTGTGCAGAGACCTGGGATTAAGGTGCGTGGGGCATGAACACTGCCCAGCTCATCCTTTGTGGGAGGACACAGAGCACAGAGGGGCAGACATGACACACGGACAGGTCTGGGTCTGGGCAGCCGGGGACACTGTGACCTGTTCCTGAGGCCTGTGCTTTGGCCCCAACTGAGAGCCCTAGCAGACCTTTTCTGAGCTCTATGCTCCTGTGGTCACTGGCCCAGCAACTGTGTCCTGAAAGGCTCCCAGGGAGCCACAGAACAGCTTCACTGGACACACCCCTGAAAGGGGCAGCTTTCCTGACAAGGATCAGAGGCAGGGCCCAGGGTGGGGCAGGCTCATCCTGGGGTGGGAGGCTGATTTGCATGAAGGGTGCCTCTTCCCCCACCCCCGACTGCTGGAGTACATAATACTAACTTGGGGGGGCCAGGACCCACTGAGGAGCTGAGCTGTGTGGGGGTCTCCACCATGGGAGCCTCTCCTTCTCCCCCTTCTGAATCACTGCACAGGGGGCTGTGGCCTGGCATCAGGCTGAGGGTGAAAGGATCAGGGACCCTGGGTGTGTCTCTGTCCACTGACTCACCCCTCTTATCTGTGTCTGTCCTGAAGTTCAGGGTCCTGGACCAATCTGTGCTGACTCAGCTCTATGGAGCACCCCAGTCTGTGGCCTCTATTCTGTTCACCACCAGCAGTATCAAAGCTGGGCATCATCTTTCTGCCTGGTACCAGGAGCTCCTAGGCTGTGGTGACTCAGCAACCCTGTTGTCAACCATCCCCTGTGCTGGGGGGCCATGCTCTGATGGCCCATCTGGGGCAGTGTCACTGGGGCTCAGTGGTGAGGCAAACCTTCACTCCAGTCAGCACCAACAAGACTGAGCAGGGCAGGGCTAGTGGTAGCTTGTTACGGCCCAACCACACACAAGTGTGACTTTGACAGGGTCTAGAAATAAGCTGAACTTCAGCCTCATCCCTGCCCCAATGCAATGTATGAAGTGGAACCAAGCAGGACAGTCAGTCCTACAGGACACCTACCCTGACACTGACTGGGAGGACCTTGGCTTCCAATGAGAAACAGAGATTTGACTCCCACCTGGTGATGAGAACACTGCACAGAAGGAGGGAGTCAGGGTCACTGTCACTCATTTGTCCCCTCCCCTCTGTGGTGTTACTGAGACACAACAGAGTCCAGTGGGCAGCTAATCTCACACCCCTCTTGAAGGGGTCACATCTGGGCAAATCACTGCTCCGTTTTCCCCAGGAAACTGTTGGCAGCCCTGGGGCAGTCAGAGTTGGGCTCCACTCAGCTGGGCCAGTGGGAAACGAGCCCACGACCTCAGCTTTTGTGCTTCACCTCAGTGGAGGGTCCCTGACACAGAAGGTTAAATAGGAGCCAGAGTCTCCTAATGTAATATCCACAATGTCCGGGGAGCAAGTGACATGTCTCTTGTCATGTCAAGGAGCAGAAACATAACACCCTAAATGAGAGATGGAAATCAACACACGTGAACACAGAAGTAACTCAGATGCTGAGATTATGAGACAGATTTTTAAAGCAATAATCATAAGATCCCTTTGATGAGTAGCTACAAACATCCTTTTACAAATAAAAAAAGGGGGAAAAATCAGAAAGTAAAAATAAGTTATAAAATCAACCAAAATGTAAATAAAACACTGAAGAATACAATAGATGGAATTTTACAAAGAAAATTCAAGAGGGACTCAAGAGCTGGTAACATGTGAGAATCCGTCATTGCCGAAGTTCCTTCTCACACAGGAGAATAGAGTGAAAACAAGGAGGGAGCTGAAAAGCTATAAATCTGGTTTGACCTGAGAAAAATTAAAGTGGAAAATGTGAAAAAATAATAATATTTATTTGTTGAAAGAAAGAAAGGGCTACCTTTAGCTTCTATAGTACTCTATTAACGTACTTTTAAGGATGTCACCAGGGGGCACTGAGGATCTTTTCACAGGTGAGCAAGACCTGAGATAAACTCACAGGTTCACCTGGGCCTGCACTCACTGCCTGAGTTGGAGGTGACAGCCGGTGCTTCCTCCCAGGACCCAAGCTCAGAGCTCACAACCAGCCCAGCCTGCCTGACAGAGGAGCAGCCCTCTGGACCAAAAACATAGAATTGGCTGGTGGCAGTGATAGTTGTGGTAAAGGACATATATTTGCACAACACATCGCCCAAACACTGATGCCCAGGGAGCTGAGGTGGAGATTAAAGAACCATCCAGAATCCAGGAGGCACTATATAATGTATGGATCTGGGGGAGCCCACACCATGGCCTGGAGTTCCCTCCTTCTTCTTTCCCTCCACACTCTGCCCAAGTTCAAGGAGATTTCAGAGACAGATGTCTGCAGTGGTCCCTCTGTCCTTCCTCTTTTGTGACATGTGTCCATTTTGTTTCAGAGTCCAGTGCTCAGGCTCTGGTGAATCAGGAGCCCACACTCACTGTGTCCTAGAAAGGGCGACTCCATAACTAGGGAGAGGACCAGCAGTCCCTGTCCACATGGGGTCCACCAGAACTCTGGACAAGCCCCCGAACTCTGATTTGTGATACAAAGAAGAAACACCACTGGGCTCCCAGCCGGTCACCAGGATCCCTCCTGGGGATGGAGCTGTCCTGTCCCTCTCAGGCCCCAGCCAGAGGACTTAGTACGGCTGCTGTCTACACCACAGACGTGTTCATGAGTGACCCGGATGGGGACCAAGACACAAAAGACAGAAGCCTGTTCTTAACCGAGCCTGAGTGAAGATCTGATCATAAGATACCTGGGTCACATGACCAGGTACCTGAACTCTCAAGACGGCCTGATGGTCACTGTTCATACAGAGAAAGGTGACAGGAGAGGTCTGAGTTGATTTGTATTCCTTTGGAGTCCAAAAGTTAAGGAAATTCAAGAATGACACTGGAGAAATTGATCTAGAAACAGCAAAATCCAAATCTTTTCAAATCTAAGAGGAACAGCATTGGCTGGACCTTATCTGAGGAGGAAATCCGTACATGTTTCTTCCAGAAGGAAGCCACTGCAGTGCTGTGCACAGTCAGCTGGGGATAAAGTGGAGACCCCTTCTTCCTGGGTATTACTAAATGTTATTAGGTTAAAGTTAAAGTGCATCTGCTACATAACTTTCTAAATATTAAAATCACTAATTCTGGGTGGCGCCTGTGGCTCAAGGAGTAGGGCGCCGGGCCCATATGCCAGAGGTGGTGGGTTCAAACCTAGCCCTGGCCAAAATAAAATAAATAAATAAATAAATATACTTTAAAAAAAAAATCACTAATTCTTCAAAGAATTAACTTTTCCTGAAAACTGTGGGCTGTGTTTTTCTCTACAGAATGATTGTTGGCCTCCTGGCTCCATTTACTTTGCAATGTGAACGGACCTCATCTCCCTGTACCTTTGTACCCACCACCCAGCCCCTCTCCTTTCTTCCCTCCTCACCACTCTGGCAGCCTCTGTAACAATCATTTTATCTTCATCTCCACAGTTCAATGTTTTTCTGCCAAATCTGAGTGAGAAAATGTGATATTGTGTTTCCCTGTGCTCAGCCTACTTCACGTGATGTAGTTTCCTCAGTTCTGATCATGTTATTTTGAATGAGAGGACTTGATTCATTTTTTAGGCTGAAAACATTCCATGAGGGCAGGTGACACACTGTCCTTCTCTGCTCACCCTTTCATGGACACATAGGTTGATTCCGTGTCTTGACTGGAGTGAGGCGTGCTGCAGTACACAGCAGGTGGGGGAGTGTGGAACTCTCTCCAACATACAGACATCCTTTCTTCTGCATTTGTCCTGCGCAGCGGAATTGCTGAGTCTTCTGATAGCTTTTGCTCTGTTTTGTTCGGATTTTTTACATTTTGAGGAACCTTTATAATGTCCTCTATTATGGCTTTACTACTTCACATCCCCACAAACAGTGCACGACCATTCTCCTCGCTCCCCATCTTGACTGCCCGTCTTACAACAAAGGACATTTCAACGGGGGTGAGATGATATCTTATTGTCATTTCTCTGATGATTAGCGGTGTTGAGAAGTTTTCCAAGGATCTGTTGACCATGTGTACGTCTTCTTTTGAGAAATAGCTGTTGAGATACTTTTCAATTTTTTTTAAACCAGATCAGTTATTTTTAGTATTGAGTTATTTGAACACTTTACCTATTTTGGTGAGTATTCCCGAGTCAGATGCGGAGTTTACAAATATTTTCTCCTTGTCTGTGTTTTGTCGCTTCACTTGTGGTTGTGGCCTTTGCTGTGGGGAGGTTTTCAGTTTGGTGTGACTCCATTTGTCTATGTTTGCTTTGGTCACCTGTGCTTTTGCAGTGTTCCTCAAGACACCTTTGCCCGAGACAAGATTGTGGGTGTTTCCCCAGTGTATCCTCCTAGTGGTATTATAGCTTTAGCCTCACCCTTAAGTTTGGAATCCATGTTGATCTCATTTAGCATAAGGCGAGAGAGGGGTCCTCCAAATTTCCCTGCTCCAGCTGGTGAAGGGATTGTCATTTCCCAATCATTGGCTTGTTCATTTGAAGCATTTTTAAAAGGACTTTGAGGGGAGCACGTATTCCTGTAAACTCCCCTCCTAGTATTTAATCTTCTTCTCTTCCATAGGCAGTGTTTCCATATTAGATTTTGTAAATTTACTTGTTCATTTCTTTTTTTTTTTTTTAGGTGATCCATTTTTATTTATTTTTATTAAATCATAACTGTATATATTGATATGATCATGGGGCATCATAGACTCGCTTCATAGACCATTTGACACATTTTCATCACAATGGTTAACATAGCCTTTCCGGCGTTATCTCAGTTACTGTGCCAAAACATTTACATTCTACATTTAGCAAGTTTCGCAAATACCCCTGTAAGATGCACCACAGGTATGATCCCACCAATCCCCCTCCCTCTACCCACCACCCCTCTCCCTCCCCTCCCTTTCCCATTTCCCCCTATTGTTAGGTTGTAACTGGGTTATAACTTTCATGTGAGAGCCCCAAATTAGTTTCATAGTAGGGCTGAGTACAATTGATACTTTTTCTTCCATTCTTGAGCTACTTTACTAAGGAGAATATGTTCCAGCTCCATCCATGTAAACATGAAAGAGGTAAAGTCTCCATCTTTCTTTAAGGCTGCATAATATTCCATGGTGTACATATACCACAATTTATTAATCCATTCGTGGATCGATGGGCACTTGGGCTTTTTCCATGACTTAGCAATTATGAATTGGGCTGCAATAAACATTCTGGTACAAATATCTTTGTTATGTTGTGATTTTTGGTCTTCTGGGTATATGCCCAGCAGAGGAATTACAGGATTGAATGGCAGATCTATTTTTAGATCTCTGAGTGTTCTCCATATATCTTTCCAAAGGAATGTATTAATTTGCATTCCCACCAGCAGTGCACAAGTGTTCCCTTTTCTCCACATCCACGACAACATCTCTGGTCTTGAGATTTTGTGATATAGGCTAGTCTCACTGGAGTTAGATGATATCTCAAAGTAGTTTTGATTTGCATTTCTCTGATGATTAAAGATGATGAGCATTTTTTCATATGTCTGAAGGCCGCGTGCCTGTCTTCTTCAGAGAAGTTTCTCTTCAAATCCCTTGCCCAGCCTGCGATGGGATCCCTTGTTTTTTTCTTGTTGATGCGTTTGAGTTCTCTGTGGATTCTGGTTATTAAACCTTTGTCGGAGACATAACCTGCAAATATCTTCTCCCATTTTGAGGGCTGTTTGCTTGCTTTACTTACTGTGTTCTTGGCTGTGCAGAAGCTTTTTAGTTTGATCAGGTCTCAGTAGTGTATTTTTGAAGCTGCTTCAATTGCCCGGGGGGTCCTCCTCATAAAATACTCACCCAGACCAATTTCTTCAAGGGTTTTCCATGCACTCTCCTCTAGTATTTTTATAGTTTTATGTCTTAAGTTTAAATCTTTAATTCAATGAGAGTCTATCTTAGTTAATGGTGAAAGGTGTGGGTCCAATTTCAGTCTTCTGCAGGTTGCCAGCCAGTTCACCCAGCACCATTTGTTAAATAGGGAATCTTTTCCCCACTGAATGTTTTTAATTGGCTTGTCAAAGATCAAAGAGCGGTAAGTAGCTGGATTCATCTCTTGGTTCTCTAGTCTGTTCCAGACATCTACTTCTCTGTTTTTGTGCCAATACCATGCTGTTTTGATCACTATCGATTTGTAGTAAAGTCTGAGGTCTGGTAGTGTGATTCCTCCTGTTTTGTTTTTATTTCTGAGTAATGTCTTGGCTATTCGAGGTTTTTTCTGATTCCATATAAAATGAAGTATTGTTTTTCAAGATCTTTAAAATATGACAGTGAAACTTTAATAGGGAGTGCATTGAAATTATATATTGCTTTGGGTAGTATGGACATTTTAATAATGTTGATTCTTCCCAGCCATGAGCATGGTATATTTTTCCATTTGTTAACATTTTCAGCTATTTCTTTTCTTAGAGTTTCATAGTTCTCTCTATAGAGATCTTTCACGTCTTTTGTTAGGTAAATTCCCAAATATTTCCTCTTCTTTGGCACTACTGTGAATGGGATAGAGACCTTAACTCCTTTTTCAACTTGACTGTTGTTGGTGTATATAAAGGCTACCGATTTATGGATGTTGATTTTGTAACCTGAGACGCTGCTCTATTCCTTGATCACTTCTAGGAGTTTTGTAGTAGAGTCCCTAGTGTTTTCCAGATACACAATCATATCACCTGCGAAGAGTGAAAGTTTGATCTCTTCTGACCCTATATGGATACCCTTGATCGCCTTTTCTTCCCTAATTGTGGTGGCTAAAACTTCCATTACAATGTTGAAAAGCAATGGAGACAATGGGCAGCCTTATTTGGTTCCTGATCTCAGTGGAAATGATTCCAATTTAACTCCATTCAATATGATATTGGCTGCGGGTTTTCTGTAGATGGCCTCTATCAGTTTAAGAAAAGTCCCTTCTAGACCAATTTTCTTGAGTGTGCTGATCATGAAGGGATGCTGGATATTATCAAAAGCTTTTTCTGCATCGATTGAGAGAATCATATGGTCTTTGTTTTTTAATTTGTTTATGTGCTGAATTACATTTATAGATTTACGTATATTGAACCAGCCTTGAGATCCTGGGATAAAACCAACTTGGTCATGATGCATAATTTGTTTGATGTGTTGCTGGATTCTGTTTGTTAGGATCTTGTTGAATATTTTTGCATCTATATTCATTAGTGATATTGGTCTATAATTTTCTTTTCTTGTTGGGTCTTTTCCTGGTTTGGGGATCAGGGTGATGTTTGCTTCATAGAACGTGTTGGGTAGTCTTCCTTCTTTTTCTACCCTTTGGAACAGGTTGAGTAATATAGATACTAATTCCTCTTTAAAGGTTTGGTAGAATTCTGACGTGAAACCATCTGGTCCCGGGATTTTCTTTTTAAGGAGGTTTTGTATAGTTGATGCTATTTCTGAACTTGATATGGGTCTGTTCAACATTTCCACTTGATTCTGGCTAAGTCTTGGAAGGTGGCGTGTTTCCAAGTATTGGTCAATTTCCTTCAGATTTTCATATTTTTGAGAATAAAGTTTCTTGTAATATTTATTAAGGATTTTTTGGATTTCTGACGAGTCTGTTGTTATTTCGTCTTTGTTGTTTCTGATTGATGATATTAGAGATTTTACTCTTTTTTTTCTGATTAGGTTGGCCAGAGGTTTATCTATTTTATTGACCTTTTCAAAAAACCAGCTTTTTGATTTATTGATCTGTTTTATTATTCTTTTGTTTTCAATTTCATTTAATTCTGCTCTAATTTTGGTTATTTCTTTTCTCTACTGGGTTTGGGGTTGGAATGTTCCTCCTTTTCCAGTTGCTTGAGATGTCCCATTAAGTTGTTAACTTCCTCTCTTTCCGTTCTCTTGAGGAAGGCTTGCAGTGCTATAAATTTCCCTCTTAGAACTGCCTTTGCGGCGTCCCAGAGGTTCTGATATTTTGTGTCTTCATTGTCATTTTGTTCCAAAAAATTGACAATTTCTTTCTTAATATCATCTCTGACCCAGCTATCATTCAGCATAAGGTTATTTAACTTCCATTTTTTTGTATGAGTATGCAGATTCCTGTTGTTACTCACTTCAAGTTTTATTCCATGATGGTCTGAGAAGATGCAAGGAATAATTTCTAGTCCTTTAAATTTACTGAGGTTAGACTTGTGACCTAAAATTTGGTCAATTTTGGAGTAAGTTCTGTGGGCTGATGAGAAATATGTGTATTCAGTTTTGTTGGGATGAAATGTTCTATAGATGTCTGCTAAATCTAAACATTGGATGGTTAGGTTTAAATCTAAGATTTCTTTGCTCAGCTTCTTGCTGAAGAATCGATCCAACACTGCCAAAGGAGTGTTGAAATCTCCGATGATTATGGAGCTGGAGGAAATCAAGTTACCCATGTCTGTTAGAGTTTCTCTTATAAATTGAGGTGCATTCTGGTTGGGGCATAGATATTAATAATTGAGATCTCATCATATTGAGTATTACCCTTAACAAATGTGAAGTGACCATTCTTGTCCTTCCTTACTTTTGATGGTTTAAAGCCTACTGTATCTGCAAATAAAATTGCAACACCTGTTTTTTTCTGATTACCATTTGCCTGAAATATGGATGACCATCCTTTCACCCTGAGTCTGTATTTGTCTTTTAAGTTAAGACGTGACTCTTGTATGCAACAAATATCTGGCTTGAGTTTTTGTATCCAGTCAGCTAACCTATGCCTGTTTAGAGGACAGTTTAAGCCATTCACATTAATGGAGAGTATTGATTAGTCTGGTGGAATTTGGGTATCAAGTTTTTCAAAGGTCCAGTGGACATTTTTAATCCTTTTGCCAGTGTGGAAGTTGGAGTTTGATACAAAGTTTCTGAGTGAGTTTACTTTTGTGGTATAGGATTGGGTTGGTCATTGTGGAGGATAGGTCTGAGAGTATCCTGAAGAGCTGGTTTACTTATGGCAAATTTTTTCAACATATGAATGTCACTGAAGTATTTAATTTCTCCGTCATAAATGAAACTCAGTTTAGCTGGATATAAGATCCTGGGTTGAAAGTTATTTTGCTTTAGGAGATTAAGAGTTGATGACCACCCTCTTCTGGCTTGAAAAGTTTCAGCAGAAAGATCTGCAGTTATTCTAATATTCTTTCCTTTGTACGTAATGGTTATCTTTTGCCAGGCTGCTTTGAGAATCTTCTCTTTCATATTAACTTTAGTGAAGCTAATTATGATATGCCTGGGGGATGACTTATTGGGGTTGAATCGTGCTGGGGTTCTGAAGCTGTCTGCTATCTGAATTTCAGATTCTCTTGGCATGTCTGGAAAATTTTCTTTCATAATTTCATGCAGAAGGGCCTCTGTGCCCTTCGAGGCCACTTCATCATTCTCCGAAATCCCAATTATTCGTATATTGCTTTTCTTCAAATTATCCGAGAGTTCTCTGAGTGAATGATCCGTTTTTGCTCTCCATTTCTCTTCCTCTTTGAGAGATTGGGAGTGTTTGAAGACTTTATCTTCAATGTCAGAAATCCTTTCTTCTGCTTGCTCCATTCTGTTGCTGAGGGATTCTACTGCATTTTTCATATCTTTGAGGGCTGTAAATTCTTGCTTCAGTGTGTCTAAGTCTTTGGTGGTTTTGTCTTTAAATTCTTGAGACAACTTTTGAATTTCTTCTCAAATTCCTAATTCCATTTTATTAATCTTGTCTGCAATCCAAATTCTGAATTCTATTTCTGACATCTCAGCCAGTTGTTTATGAATGGGATCTTCAATCACAGCTGCCGTATCTTTTCTTGGGGGTGTTGATCTATTCTGGTTATTCGTGTTACCAGTGTTTTTCCGCTGATTCCACCCCATGGTTATTTTACTCCCTTTGATTTTTTTCCCCTGGGGCTTTATTGAGGGCCTGTTTAGTGTTGTGGCCTGCGAAACTGGGGCCCTGTCTTGTTTGGTGGGGCAAAGTGGTTCTGTCTTGTTTTCAGTTGGTTTCTGTTTGATCCTATTGTAACATTTACTCTGGCTTGAAGTCTCAGCTGTGTGGAAAAACCAGCATTTAAGTCACCCCGCCCACCCACCTCTGGCACCAATTTGAAAAGGAAAAGGAAAATCAAACCTTCCTACAACCGCATACCCAGAGCACTGCCTGAAAAGTCCTCAGTCTATTAGTTCAGTTCAAAAGGTCCAAATCGATTGTCTCAATCGGCACCTG